>NC_048308.1:39074478-39418475 GCF_013100865.1 Trachemys scripta elegans | reverse complement strand
GTCCCTCTTCAGGGACCCTTCTCACGAGCAACTTCTTATACAGGAGGTTTCTACGCTCCTGGCCATGGGGGCCATAGAGGAGGTTCCGATAGAGTTAAAGGGCAGGGGATTTTACTCCCGCTATTTCCTGATCCCCAAGTCCAAAGGAGGTCTACGGCCCATCTTGGACTTGCGCGGACTCAACAAATTCGTAGTAAAGTTGAAGTTCCGCATGGTCTCTTTGGGGGCCATTATCCCTTCCCTCGATCCTGGAGACTGGTTCGCCGCCCTCGACATGAAAGACGCATACTTTCACATCTCAATTTACCCACCTCACAGACGCTTCCTGCGATTCGTGGTAAACACGGTGCACTACCAATTTGCAGTCCTTCCCTTCGGCCTATCCTCGGCCCCAAGAGTGTTCACGAAATGTATGGCTGTCGTGGCAGCGTACCTTCGTCGACAAGGGATACAGGTGTTCCCGTACCTAGACGACTGGCTGGTGCGCGGTCGCACCAAGGAGCAAGTTCAAGCTCACGTCCACAGAATAGTGCACACATTCAACGAGTTGGGCATCCTACTCAACAAAGACAAATCCACTCTAGAACCTACCCAGAGAATAGAATTCATCGGCGCAGTTCTAGACTCCAGACGTGCACAAGCCATCCTGCCAGACAACCGCTTTGGCACCATCACGAACCTCATTCAAGGGCTCAAGGCCTTCCCAACTACCACGGTGAGGTCGTGCCTTACCCTGCTGGGTCACATGGCTTCATGCACGCACGTAACCAGGCATGCCAGACTTCGGCTTCGCCCACTTCAAACCTGGGTGTCATCAATATACCGTCCACATCGGGACAGCCTGAACATGGTGGTCACGGTCCCGAACTCGATCCTGGCCTCCCTCACCTGGTGGCTAGATCACAATGTGGTCTGCGAGGGGATGCCATTTCACGCCCCACAACCCTCTCTGCACCTGGTCACAGACGCGTCATCTCTGGGTTGGGGCGCCCATCTCAACGAACACCATACCCAAGGCCTGTGGACTGCATCCCAGTTAGCCCTGCACATCAATGTTCGGGAACTGATGGCGGTGCGCCTGGCGTGCCAGGCATTCCTCAATCTCCTACGTGGCCGCTGTGTGTTAGTTCTCATCGACAACACCACGGCCATGTTTTACATCAACAAGCAAGGAGGAGCACGTTCGTCAATTCTATGCCAAGAGGCCATTCGCCTGTGGGACTTCTGCATCGCCCACTCAATCCATCTCACGGCATCGTTCCTCCCTGGAGTCCAGAACACTCTAGCGGACCGACTCAGCAGGTCCTTCCAGACGCACGAGTGGTCTATCCGTCCGGACATCATACATTCCATCTTCCAGAGGTGGGGGTTTCCCCAGATAGACCTGTTTGCATCTCGAGACAACAGAAAGTGCCACGTGTTCTGCTCCCTACAAGGTCGAGCTCCGGGCTCCCTCTCGGATGCGTTTCTCCTTCCCTGGAAAGACCACCTGTTTTATGCCTTCCCTCCGTTTCCTCTGGTCCACAAGGTACTGCTCAAATTGCGCAGAGACCAGGCACAGGTAATTCTGATCGCTCCAGCGTGGCCGAGACAACATTGGTACACCACACTGTTGGAACTCTCGGTTCAGACACCGATCCCGCTTCCATTATGTCCGGATCTCATATCTCAGGACCACGGTCGGCTGCGTCACCCCGACCTGCAATCACTCCACCTCACGGCGTGGCTGCTCCATGGTTCACCCAGGCAGAGCAGCAATGCTCGCACTCTGTCCAACAGATTCTGCTGAGCAGTAGGAAGCCCTCAACACGCACCACGTACCTGGCCAAGTGGAAGCGGTTCTCCTGTTGGTGCGAACAACGAGCCACGTCCCCGTTGCAGGCACCCATTCCTCTCATATTGGAATATCTCCTCTCCCTAAAACTGCAAGGGTTGGCGATATCTTCAATCAGAGTTCACCTGGCTGCTATATCAGCCTTTCACCCCGGGGAACTCGCGTCCTCGGTATTCTCTAACCCGATGGTCGTTAGATTCCTCAAGGGCTTAGACCGGACGTACCCACAACAGCGTCAGCCCGTCCCGACGTGGGACCTTAATCTGGTCCTCTCCAAACTCACAGGTCCTCCATTCGAACCACTAGCCACCTGTTCACTTTTGTACCTGTCCTGGAAGACAGCCTTCCTCGTAGCCATCACCTCAGCAAGGCGAGTTTTTGAACTCAGGGCGCTTACATCCGAGCCCCCTTATACAGTTTTCCATAAGGATAAAGTGCAGCTTCGTCCACATCCTGCCTTTCTCCCTAAGGTGGTTTCTCCATTTCATATCAACCAGGACATATTTCTCCCGGTCTTTTATCCCAAACCACATGCCACTCGCCAGGATCAACGTTTGCATTCCCTGGACGTAAGAAGGGCCCTGGCCTTCTATATTGACCGCACAAAGCACTTTAGAAAGACGACGCAACTCTTCGTTGCAGTGGCCGACCGAATGAAAGGCTCACCGGTCTCCTCACAACGCCTATCCTCCTGGATTACGTCTTGCATCCGGACTTGCTATGACCTGGCAGGTGTCTCAGCACCGCACCTCACCGCTCACTCCACGAGGGCCCAAGCCTCCTCGACTGCTTTCCTGGCACATGTTCCGATCCAGGACATTTGTAGAGCGGCGGTTTGGTCATCAGTCCACACGTTTACAGCTCACTATGCACTAGTGCAGCAGTCCAGGGACGATGCTGCCTTCGGATCAGCGGTTTTGCACACAGCAATGTCTCACTCCGACCTCACCACCTAAGTTGGGCTTGGGAGTCACCTAATGGAATGGATATGAGCAAGCACTCGAAGAAGAAAAGACGGTTACTCACCGTTGTAACTGTTGTTCTTCGAGATGTGTTGCTCATATCCATTCCAAACCCGCCCCCCGTCCCCACTGTCGGAGTAGCCGGCAAGAAGGAACTGAGGGGGCGCCGGGTCGGCTGGGGTATATATTCAGCGCCATGAAGGCGCCACTCTAGGGGGCTCCACAGCCGACCCGCCGGTGTTGCTAGGGTAAAAATCTTCCGACGATCGTGCACGCGGCGCGCGCACACCTAATGGAATGGATATGAGCAACACATCTCGAAGAACAACAGTTACAACGGTGAGTAACCGTCTTTTCCCTCAGCCTCTCCTCATAAGTCATGTGCTGCAGACCCCTAATCATTTATGTTGCCCTCCGCTGGACTCTTTCCAATTTTTCCACATTCTCCTTGTAGTGTGGGGCCCAAAACTGGACACGGTATTCCAGATGAGGCCTCACCAATGTCAAATAAAGGGGAATGATCCCGTTCCTCGATCTGCTGGCAATGCCCCTACTTATACAGCCCAAAATGCCGTTAGCCTTCTTGGCAACAAGAGCACACTGTTGACTCATATCCAGCTTCTCTTCCACTGTGACCCCTAGGTCCTTTTCTGCAGAACTGCTACCTAGCCATTCGGTCCCTAGTCTGTAGCAGTGCATAGGATTCTTCCGTCCTAAATGCAGGACTCTGCACTTGTCCTTGTTGAACTTCATCAGGTGTGTTTTTTTTGGCCCAATCCTCTAATTTGTCTAGGTCCCTCTGTATCCGATCTCTACCCTCTAGTGTATCTACCACACCTCCTAGTTTAGTGTCATCTGCAAACTTGCTGAGAGTGCAGTCCACACCATCCTTCAGATCATTAATAAAGATATTAAACAAAACTGGCCCCAGGACCGACCCTTGGGGCACTCTGCTTGAAACCGGCTGCCAACTAGACATGGAGCCATTGATCACTACCCGTTGAGCCTGACGATCTAGCCAGCTTTCTGTCCACCTTACAGTCCATTCATCCAGCCCATACTTCTTTAACTTGGCGGCAAGAATGCTGTGGGAGACCATATCAAAAGCTTTGCTAAAGTCAAGGAATAACACATCTACTGCTTTTCCCTGATCCACAGAGCCAGTTATCTCATCATAGAAGGCAATTAGGTTAGTCAGGCACGACTTCCCCTTGATGAATCCATGCTGACTGTTCCTGATCACTTTCCTCTCCTCTAAGTGTTTCATAATTGATTCCTTGAGGACCTGATTTTTCCAGGGACTGAGGTGAGTCTGACTGGCCTGTAGTTCCCCGGATCACCTGTCTGTGGCAGCTGGAAGCTGCAGGGGAGGGCCCCTCCCCCCATGGCGTCTGGGAGCTGCAGGGTGACCATATTTCCCAAAGAGAAAACGGGACACCCCGAGGCGTCCCCCTCCCCCGTCGCAAGGCTGTCGCCCATCACTGGAACCATGCAGGGAGCCCCCTGTCGCTGCTGTTGCCTGTCACTGGAACCCTGCTAGGGGCCCGCTGGCTGCCAGCTCCAGAGTCCCGCAGCCCCTGGGAATGAAGCAGAATGTCACGCAGGCCTCTCAAAGTCAGTTTCCCTGTCTTCCATGACCTCCATGACATAAACGTAGCCTTGCTTGTAATGTAACGTTTTTTTCAGTTTGCTCCCTAAAAATGGGGTCCTGTTGGAGGAAAGAGAGTATGTGAGCATGTAATTAGAGAGTGCTTAGTAATGCATATGCATAAGGGTCCCGAATTAATATTGCTCAACCAGCCGTAATTCTAGCATTTTCTAAATTTTGTTTGACTTTGAAACTTTAGATTCTTTTAACATTGTTTGGGTTTTTTTGTCCATGATATGGACCTCTAGGTCTGATTATGCTGTTAGTGTACTAGAGAATTCCCTTTTGCGTATGGGAATCCTAATCTGGTTGCTTAAATATGTTTTAACTTTTCATGCTGCTCGAACCCTACAAAGCAGACTTACGTGGGACAAAGGATCTGGTCTTAAATGCCTGACCTTATATATATTATGTCTGAGTAATAAGGTTTGTATGAGTTTGTTTTTCATGGAAAAAAAATCTGAAAGGTTATATAAACTTTGGGTTATATAACCCTGGGGGGAGGGCTAGCTCAGTGGTTTGAGCATTGGCCTGCTAAACCCAGAATTGTGAACTCAATCCTTGAGGGGGCCATTTAGGGATCTGGGGCAAAAATCTGTCTGGGGATTGGTCCTGCTTTGATCAGGGGGTTAGACTAGATGACCTCCTGAGGTCCCTTCTAACCCTGATATTCTATGATAATGCCCTTCCCTGTCTTTAGATCAAGAGTGTATCTCTTTAGACAGTCAAGGATTCAAATTCTTGTAACATTATGTTCATGAAAGGTGACCAGAAGAGAGGAAAAAACAGATTTGTACATTTTTCTTTGTGTGTATAAAAAAGTTTGAAAAGCTTAAAATGCTTGTGTTTACCTTAGAAATATCAGGAATGTAAAGTTTTCTCTTCCCTGGTTTGCGAAAGGATTTGGGGAGTAAGATATGAATTAGGATGGCTTTCCACCCTTAGTTGAAAGGGTGTGAATGCTGAATCCCTAACAAAATATTTTTTGTCCTTACAGTTTTAGGTGTTTCAATACAGTAACTCCTCACTTAACATTGTACTTATGTTCCTGAAAAATGCGACTTTAAGTGAAACGATGTTAAGCAAATCCAATTTCCCCATAAGAATGAATGTAAATGGGGGGAGATTAGGTTCCAGGGAAATTTTTTTTTTTTGCCGTACAGTACTATAGTTGGGAGGTATGCCCCCACTCCACACAGGCACAGTCCACTGGCACTGGAGGCAATGAGGCAGGCAAGGAGGCTGAAGGTGCTGTAGGCTAGGAGAAACACGTTGTGCAGCAGCAGCGGAAGCTTCCGCTACTCTGCAAGCATCAGGGGAGGGGGGCTCAACCCTCGGCCCGCCCATGCCACCCCTTCCCCCCCAGCCCCCACCCTTAACCTGCCTCTTCTTCCCCCCTCCCCCTTTACTTCGCACGCCATGTACTCGCTCCTCCCTCCTGCCCGCGGCAATCAGCTGGCTTGCAGTGTTCAGGAGGCAGGGGGAGGAGCGAGAACTTGGCATGCAGGCTCCCCTCTCCTTTCCCTGCCTCTTGCCCACAGCAATCAGCTGGTTTGCGGCATTTGGGAGGCAAGGGAGGGAAGCGGAGCCCGCGCACTGAGTCCTCGCTCCTGCTCCCTCTTGAACGCTGCAAGCCAGCTGATTGCTGCAGGCAGAAGGTGGAAGGCACTGATCCGCGGGGTCTGCCGGCGAGCGGGAGGTGCTGGGGGGGCATAGGGGTGCTAAATGGGGGCTGCCAGCTGTGGACAAAGCAGGCAGCAAAACGATGTTATAGCGAAGCATTGCACAACTTTAAATGGAACATGTTCTGTAATTGAGCAGGGACGTAAGAGCGAAACAACGTTAAGCGAGAGGGGAGTTACTGTATTTAAAAATTGAAGGTTTTAATATTTAAAAAACAAGCCGGACTATTTAAAAAAGTTTGAATAAAAATTGCTTGTCTTAATCAAATCCAAGATTTTTCTGAGGTTAAACCTACTAGTTATCTATAGAATTTATCAGGAAAAATAGTAGACAAGACTTGTATTTAAAGTGCATTCAGAAATTTGTGTCTCATTTTATATCTATAAAAATATACAAATCAGGCCACCTTTATACATCAAAAACAAGCAAAAGAGGACAAAAGACAACTGTTTCTTTTACAGACCTATTTTAAAAAAAGAAATAGAGCCCATATTAACCTCAGTACTTCGTAGTATTTTGGATTTCTTTTTGTGCTAAATAGTTTTAGTTGATATTGTTTAGTAATGAAACCTTTAACTTTTATCTTTCAGCAAGATTCCAGCCTTTCTGAACGTAGTGGATATTGCTGGTCTTGTGAAAGGAGCCCATGCTGGCCAGGGCCTAGGAAATGCCTTTTTGTCTCATATTAGCGCCTGTGATGGAATCTTTCATCTGATGCGTATGTAAATTTGTTAATTTATGTGAACTATTTAGCTTAAGAATAATATTGTAACGTTTTGTTGGACAAAAACTATACAATCAAGTAGAAAATGTCCATTTAAATGGGAACAAATTGCTTCAGTTATACAGCTGATGCTTATTGGGATTTTTTTTTCATACATGATTTTGAGAATTCTCCCATTCTCAGATATGTCGTGACTTATTTACTCTTGGTGGCATTGTTTGGTGTTCCAACAAATGTAACCATGAACTGATTTTTTGGGTTTGCAGTAACTTTCTGTTTTTCTGGGGGAGGCTGAGAATGGAGGGATATCTTTAATTTCACAAACGAGGAATGAAAAGTGTTAATGGAAGGCTGAACAGTGTGAGGGGAACTTTGTGGTGGTATATAAACTGTTACAGGACTACTTCCATATCTGTTCTTTCTGATCTCTGAGTGCATCTCCTCCGCTCTTGGGACTCTCTCATTCATTTTACCTGGCACAGGGATGGAATTTCACTGTTCTCCCACTCTTAGCTAGGGACCATGGCTACAGTAGCTAGTGTATTAGCTGTTTTTACTCTGACTGAGTTTGGGCACCTGCAGTTCTTCTCTTTGGGAGTCTGTGGCCAGTGGGATATGGTGACAAAACAGCCTTCTTAAAGAAAAAGTATTGTTTATTTTGTAGCAGGAACAAATTTGTTACAGAAAAGGATTTTAAAACAGTCTACCTACATGTCTGTTTTACTTAGTCTGTCATACCATCATGTGACCTAGGCAGGCTTAGCTTCTCTAGACCCCCCCCCACTTCCAGCAGGCTCGTGTGTCTGAGTGAGTCTTGTTTTCCCCTGTTGCTCTCCTGTGCATGTCTCTCTTTCTCTTTTAACCCTGGTATGGTTTCTTTGTTTTCCTGTGTTTGGTGGTTCCTGGTCATTCCTGGCCAAAAGGAAATTTGTGGGTTATCCGGAGATGGAGGCAGAATCATCAAAGCTAGTAGTTCTTATTTTGTCCCTTAACTCTTAAGCACTTGCTGAGAGGTGATTGCCTGGAGCCATTCTTCTTCCTGCCTGTATTTGAGATGGGTCCCTATTGAGTTAAAACTAGTATATACATACGGTCAATACCATCCAAATAGTCAGACCAGTGTTCAGTATTCATAAATTTGCAGGGCAGCTCCTCTCCTTCACATAGACTTTACAGAGTATTATGAATCCATTGCCAGTGACTTTGGGAAGGAGATAATTTCAGGTTCAAAACCCAAGTCAAGTCCACGATTCAATAGAATGCTTTGAATCTGGACACTCAGCTGTTGGAGATAGGACCTGTTAGCGAACAGGATTCCATATAGTAGATAGATGCACATATAGTAACTATATATTTCAGGGAGATCAGTCACTAAAATATTCTGGCAAACATGGACACTCAGGCATGTATCAATGTGGTAAGTTAAATTCTTGGTTTATGGAAAATTGAAACTTTGTAAATAAAATAAAGCCATTTTCAATTAAGGCATTTTTGACAGACTTTCTAAGCAGGTAGAAAACAATGGGCTAGTAATTGTAGCTTTGTGAATGTCACTGTGACTCTCACCATAGAAGCACATGTGTCTTGTGTGCAATCTCGGAATATTTTGAATAGCACTGTCTGTCAGAGCCACACGTGTGCCTTCTGCTGCCTTATGCTCCAGTGTGGGGGGAGAAAAAGGTAGAATTGGTATGAGCCTCTCTGTTTCCTCTTATGATCCAGGACATTGAGATGGAACCTGGACTGTATTCAACTTGCTTTTAATTCTGAGCTTCAGATCTCTAACCTGTGAAGAAACTTCTCTTCACGCCCTCTTTAATATCATTTTTGTTAAAAACTTTTTAGTTGAGTGCTTCCCCATCACCCAAAAGGAAATGGACAGTCATGGGGAGACCCGTATACACTTCCTTGTACGGTGGGGTAAAGTGCCTGTCATTACTAATGTCAGACTCTAAACCCAGTGGGTTTAAACCCTGCCTTTCCTGTGCTGGTCTCATGCCCTTAATCGATGGACAAGGCAGATATCTTTTCTGCCTCAGGGAAGGAAATATCCCTGACAGGTGTTCCATCTGGTGTTCACTCTTGTCTTGTACCCGAAAATGTCAAGAGTTGACACTCAAACTACTTCTTTTGGAGCAATCCACAAAGGTAGCATTTGATCCCAGAGAAGCAGACATCCTCCAAACTGGAGCCAAGGAGACTGTCATTAGCAAGTATCCTAGTTGTGAGGCAGCATACCTCTGGCTCCAGCAAGGAGAAGAAAACAAAGAGTGCCAATACTCTCTGCACCAGCATTGCCTGTGCTGACTGTGTCAACAAAGGTACTGAAGACCTTGGCAAAAATTGCTTTGGCACCAACTCCTGGGCAACGAGACCAGGTGTCATTCTCTTTGGGTGTCAAATGATACTCTCACACAAAGTGCAAACAGCTTGGAGTGGTCCATACTACTCTCCTGCAAGAAGGACTTGATATCATTGAGGACTTAAGAGAGCTTATATCGGAGAGTCTCAAGGGGTGACAGCAAGGCACCAGCAGTGAAAAAGATAAGAGAGCTTGTGGCACTGGTGCTGATGGAATCAACTGAGGAGCCACCTTCACTCCTTTTGTAACTGGAACCAGCTACAGCAGTATCAGTGCCAGAACCGCATCCAATGGCACTATCATTTCTAGAGATGTATTTCTTCTAGCTGTTGCTGGGCCACTTCTCCCTTACTTCGAGCAGGAACGGTCTCCCGAGAGACAGGAGACATACCTGAAAAATATTCTGAAAACACCCTGTATTAAGCTCCTATTCATGACTGGCCAATACCAATATAATTTGTCTACATGGCAATACTGGCCTTACTGGCGCTTGCCTTCTCAAAGGTTCCAGAGCAGAGCCCCATTACGTCTTTCAACAAAGAGGAGGCACCTGGCGAGCTTATATTGGAACCAGAGGAGCTCCCTTGTGAAGGAACAGTCATAGCTTGGGAGACGCATCAACTTCCCTCCCTGCCTAAAGAATCCTCCTTATCCCCAATATCGGCCATGAGTGATTTTTGGGCATATCAATAACTGCTCTTGGGGGTAGTTGAAACTTTGGACAAAGGTGATCCTAGAAAATATGCACAAGCTGTAAGATCTCCTCAGCTTCTCAATAATTGCCCAATCAATGAGGAGACACTGGACCCTGCAAAGGGTCTATGGTGCATCCTGGCCTTACCACCTCCGGCTTTGAAGTGAGTGGAAAAGTGTTACCAAGTCTCACCTAAAGGCTTTTGAGCAGTTCTCTGTGCATCTGACAGCCGGGTCCCTTGTCATATCTGTGGTCCAAGAAAAGGCCAGAGCCACCAAAAGGACAAGAACACCAAGAAGATGGGCTTCTTTGGCAGGGTTTCCAGTTCTGCATCACAAACTACTAGGCCCTTTCATGAAGTACAATTTCCTAATGTGGGAAAGGATGACTCCCTTTCACTCTTGACTTCTGCAGGCATGCAGGGAGAATCTGAGACACCTCAAGGTAAGGCAGATGGTAGCCAGAACAGTGCGACAAGTTGCAATGGACATGTCTGACACAGCTGCGCAATCCAAGGAGATAGTGATCACAATGTGCTGGGCCTCCTGATTACACACAGCCAAAAGAGGTCCAAGCAACAATTGAGGATCTACTCTATGAGGGTAAAGTGCCTGAATGGATGAGGCACTCTATATTCCCTTAAGGATTTGAGGATGACACTGAGATCTCAGGGAATTTTATGCTCCAGTGCCATACCCTAGCACCTTCTGGTATCTGCTACCTCAAAGACCAAGAACACTCTGGTTTCCAACCAGAATATCTGCTGAAAAAGACCACGCTTTTACAGTTTCAGGGTAACTGCACCTCTAATCTCCCTCTGTGGTCCTTTTTGAGGAATGCCTGCTCACTTCTCAGACCTCTAGCTTTCACCTCTTTCTGGGCAAGGACTTGCATCCTACCCCTTCTGACTGGGAGTTTTATGCTGCAGTCCCTCCGCATGTCACTGTGATTATCCCAAGCAGGTCTGATAAAAGTCCAGCCTCTGGTCCTTAGTTTCTCTCTAATGACAATGCTAGTGTTTACTAGTGACCACACAGATTTTCCAGACCAGAATATGTTTGTTTACAGATAAGAAGCATACAGACAAAACACATTCAAGTGCATGTCTTCATAATGAACACCAATAAAAGTTTATTGGTTTCCCTTGGTAAGGATAATTCACCTGGGAGTGGAAATTGCTATTTCTGTGGCAAAGGTCTAACTGTCACTGGACAGATTCCATGAGAACCTGATGTCCAGGTTGGTAAGGTTTACAAGGCCACTCTGTGTCTACAACTACTGGGCTTCCTGTTTTTTTGTATAGGAATCATCCCATGGCAAGGCCTCATATAAGGTGTCTCTAAGCCTTTCTCTTAAAAGTGTGGAAACATTCACTGCAAGGCATGCAAGATCAGGTACTGATTCCATACCAGTGCCGAACCCTCTAAAATGGTGGACAATTCCAGAGATCATTCACAGGGGTTTTTCCATATGCCTTCCAGGCCCATGGGTACTCACAATTGATGCCAGTCTGTGGGAGAGGGGGGTGCATCTGGGGCACAAGAGAATGCAAGGTATCTGGAACTCCAGGGAAAGGAACCAGAATATCAACCTGTTGGTCTAAACCAGGGGTGAGCAAAGTTCAGCCCGTCGGACCATTTAATCCAGCTCTTGAGCTCCCGCTGGGGAGTGGGGTTGGGAGCTTTCTCCGCTCTGGTGTTCCAGCTAAGGAGCGGGGTCAGGGGCTTGCCTTGCTCTACTCCATGTGGCTCCAGTAAGCAGGAGCAGCCAGAGGGCTCCGCATGCTGCCCCTGCTCCAAGTGCCAGCTCTGCACCAGAAATCGTGGCCAATGGGAGCTGCGGGGGCGGTGCCTGTGGATGGGGCAGCGCACAGAGCAGTGTGGCCTCGCCTCTGGAGGGGGGATGGGCCACTGTTTCCAGGAGCCACTTCAGGTAAGTGCCGCCCATATCCTGCACCCCTGAGCCCCCCCTCCCGCCCCAGCCCTGATTGCCCTTCAATTCTTTTGATCCCAGCCCAGAGCACCGTCCTGCATCCCAAACTCCTCATCCCCAGCCTTACCCCCCATGCACCCCAATCCCCTGCCCCAGCTGAGAGCCCCCTCCAACCCCTTCCATTCCACCCTGGAGCACCCTCCGGCATCCCAAACCCTCATCTCTAGCCCCACCCTAGTCTGCACCCCCAGCAGGAGCCCTCATCCCCTGGGCACCCCAATCCCCTGCCCAAGCCAGACCTCCATACAATTTCCATACCGGGATAGGGCTCTCATGCCAAAAAGTATGCCTGCCGCTGGCCTCGACTGACAGCTCTGAGCTCATACTAAGGTTCCAGTTACCTAGAGGAGGATTATGTTCTGGAGCAGTTGGACAACTCAATCACTGTGGCCTGTATGAACAAATACGGGGGAACAGGGAGAGTAACTCTATGTGCAAAAGCAATGGAAGTAATGGAATAGGTATAAAAGAACTGAAAAGGCAGTCTGGCTCAGCAGATGCACAGACAACAACTCAGAGTGGTGCCTAAATCAGGAAGTCTTCACTCGGATCTCACAGGCATTCAGCCTCTTGGTAGTTGACCTGTTTGCCAGTCACAAGAACACAAAGCGGTTAAAGTACTTCAGGGATGCAGATCCCAGGGCTCTGGAGACTGATGCTTTTTCACACAGATGGCCACAAGCCTTCCTTTATGCATTCCCTCCCTTTCCACTTTTAGAAAAGGGGGGTCCAGAGTATAAGGCATGAAGAAGCAAAGTGATAGTACTAGCTCTGCATTGGCCAAAGAGACCATGGCTCTCTGATCTGATAGAATTGAAATTAGAATTACCATTGAGACCAGACATCCTTTACCAAGGCCCTTTCTCTGTCCTGACCCAGATTGTCTGACAGTCTGGCTATTAAGAGGGAAGTGTTAGCTGCATTTGAGCTATCCTCCAAAGTGATCAGACTCTCTTCTCCTTCAGGAGAACTTGCACACTAAAGGCCTGCTACGTCATAGAATATTAGGGTTGGAAGAGACCTCAGGAGGTCATCTAGTCCAATACCCTGCTCAAAGCAGGATCAACACCAACTAAATCATCCCAGCCAGGGCTTTGTCAAGCTGGGCCTTAAAAACCTCTAAGGGTGGAGATTCCACAACCTCCCTAGTTAACCCATTCCAGTGCTTCACCACCCTCCCAGTGAAATAATGTTTCCCAATATCCAACCTAGACCTCTCCCACTGCAGCTTGAGACCATTGCTTCTTGTTCTGTCTTCTGCCATCACTGAGAACAGCTCCATCCTCTTTGGAACCCTTTAAATCCCCCCTCACTCTTCTCTTCTGCAGACTAAATAACCCCAGTTCCCTCAGCCTCTCCTTGTAAGTCATGTGCCCCTGCCCACTAATAATTTTCGTTGCCTTCCGCTGGACTCTCTCCAATTTGTCCACATCCCTTCTGTAATGAGGGGACCAAAACTGGACGCAGTACTCCAGGTGTGGCCTCACCAGTGCCAAATAGAGGGGAATAATCACTTACCTCGATCTGCTGGCAGTGCTCCTACTAATACAGCGCAATATGTTGTTGGCCTTCTTGGCAACAAGGGCACACTGCTGACTCGTATCGAGCTTCTCCTAGGTAATTCCTAGGTCCTTTTCTGCAGAGCTGCTGCTTAGCCAGTCGGTCCCCAACCTGTAGCGGTGCATGGGATTCTTCCGTCCTAAGTGCAGGACTCTGCACTAGTCCTTGTTGAACCTCACCAGATTTCTTTTGGCCCAATCCTCCAATTTGTTCAGGTCATTCTGGACCCTATCCCTACCCTCCAACGTATCTACCTCTCCCCCCAGCTTAGTGTCCTCTGCAAACTTGCTGAGGGTGAAATTCATTCCATCATCCAGATCATTAATAAAGATGTTGAACAAAACTGGCCCCAGGACCGGCACCTGGGGCACTCCGCTTGATACCGGCTGCCAACTAGATATCGAGCCGTTGATCACTACTCGTTGAGCCCGACAATCTAGCGTCTTTCTATCCAGCTCATAGTACATTCATCCAATCCATACTTCTTTAACTTGCTGCCAAGCATACTGTGGGAGACCATATCAAAAGCTTTGCTAAAGTCAAGATATATTACATCCACTGCTTTCCCCATAATCCACAGAGCCAGTTATCTCATCATAGAAGTCAATCAGGTTGGCGAGGCATGACTTGCCTTTGGTGAATCCATGTTGACTGTTCCTGATCACCTTCCTCTCCTCCAAGTGTTTCAAAATGGATTCCTTGAGGACCTGCTGCATGATTTTGCTGGGGACTGAAGTGAGGCTGACCGGTCTGTAGTTCCACGGGTTCTCTTTCTTCCCTTTTTTAAATATGGGTACTATATTTGCCTTTTTCCAATCGTCCAGGACCTCCCCCTATCACCACGAATTTTCAGAGATAATGGCCAATGGCTCTGCAATCACATGGGCCAGCTCCCTCAGCACCCTTGGATGCATTAGATCTGGACCCATGGACTTGTGCATGTCCAGCTTTTCTAAATAGTCCTTAACCTGTTCTTTCACCACTGACTGCTGCTCACCTCCTCCCCATACTGTGTTGCCCAGTGCAGCAGTCTGGGAGCTGACCTTGTTTGTGAAGACTAAGGCAAAAAAAAAATTGAGTACTTCAGCTTTTTCCACATCATCTTTCACTAGGTTGCCTCCCCCATTCAGTAAGGGTCCCTGTCATAACTATAAAGGGAAGGGTAACAGCTGTCCTGTGTACAGTACTATAAAATCCCTCCTGGCCAGAGACTCCAAAATCCTTTTCCCTGCAAAGGGTTAAGAAGCTCAGGTAACCTCGCTGGCATCTGACCTAAAGGACCAATAAGGGGACAAGATACTTTCAAATCTTTGGGGGTGGGGAAGGCTGTTGTTTGTGTTCTTTGTTTGGGAGGGTGTTCGCTCTCGGGACTGAGAGGGACCAGACATCAATCCAGGTTCTCCACATCTTTCTAAACAAGTCTCTCCTATTTCAAACTTGTAAGTAAATAGCCAGGCAAGGCGTCTTAGTTTTCCTTTGTTTTCTCAACTTGTAAATGTACCTTTTACTAAAGTGTTTATCTTTGTTTGCTGTACTTTGAACCTAAGACTAGAGGGGAGTCCTCTGAGCTCTTTAAGTTTAATTACCCTGTAAGGTTAATTTCCATACTAATTTTACAGAGATGATTTTTACCTTTTTCTTTAATTAAAAGCCTTCTTTTTAAGAACCTGATTAATTTTTCCTTGTTTTAAAATCCAAGGGGTTTGGATCTTGATTCACCAGGAGTTGGTGAAAGGAAGGAGGGGAATGGTTAATTTCTCCTTGTTTTAGATCCAAGGGGTTTGGATCGGTATTCACCAGGAGTTAGTGGGAGGAAGGAGGGGAATGGTTAATTTCTCCTTGGTTTAAGATCCAAGGGGTTTGGATCTGTATTCACCAGGGAATTGGTGAAGGTCTCTCAAGGCTACCCAGGGAAGGAAATTAGCCTTGGGATGGTGGCAGCGGACCAGAGCTAAGCTGCTAGTTAAGCTTAGAAGTTTTCATGCAGGCCCCTACATTTGTACCCTAAAGTTCAAAGTGGGGATACAGCCTTGACAGTCCCACACTTGCCCTGACCACCTTCGTGTTGCTAACATACCTGTAGAAACCCTTCTTATTACCCTTCACATCCCTTGCTAGCTGCAACTCCAATTGTGCCTTGGCCTTCCTGATTACACCCCTGCATGCTCTAGCAATATTTTTATACTCCTCCCTAGTCATCTGTCCAAATTTCCACTTCTTGCAAGCTTCCTCTTTGTGGTGTCAAGAATACAATAAAAATCCCAAGGAGCCTGGTAATATATCCACAATGAAGTATGTAAACAAGGATTCTCTCTTCCCTCTCAAAGAAGCAAGCAAGCTATGAAACCGGTACCCTCTTAACTCTGATAGAATTCTGTCTCTCTGCTGAAATCCATGAGCAGTTCAATATTCTACAGGTGTATGAATCTGGTGATAGACCTGTTTGCCATCAAGGACAGTGCCAAGTGCCCTAACTTCTGTTCTGGGGGAGGCATGAATCCAGGATCCTTTCCAGGTGCTGCTTGTTTGTTTGTTTTGTTTTGTTCCTCACCATTGATTCTGTTCATCCCCAGCCTGATTGCTAAACCCAGAGAAGTCTGGGCCAAACTCATTCTTAGTTCCCTATTGGGCAAGGCAGTTCTGGCTGACAGACTTACTGCAGATGTCCATGCAGCCATAGATCAGGCTGTCAGCTCATGCTCCTCATTCTCGCTATCTTGAAGAAGATACTGCTTGCTTTGCTGGTCACCTATAATGTGATCCACAATTACACATACTCAAAGAAAGAACAGTTACTTACCCTACAGTAACTGTTCCTTTGGGATGTTCCTTTGGGATGTTGTAGTCAGTATGGCTCCCACTGTCCCTCCCCACTCTGTCTTTTATGCCGGCATACGGGAGCACAAGGTGGCACAGGGCACGTGCATGGCCCCAACAGACAATGCTAAACTTCTACTCTGATATAATGCAGTCCTTGGGAGCCAAAAAATCTCCTTATAGGTGAGACCGCGTTGTATCGGGTTCGGTCTGGTACGGCGTACCGGAAAGTGCCGGTATGCTGTGCCGGACTGGACCGGCTTCCCCGGCGGTGATTTAAAGGGCCCGGTGCTTCAGCTGCTGCAGGGAGCCCCAGGCCCTTTAAATCCCCACCCGAGCCCCGCTGCCAGAGCTCCAGCAGTGATTTAAAGGGCCTGGGGCTCCCTGCAGCGGCCAGAGACTCTGGCCCTTTAAATCACCACCCGGGGCTCTGGCAGCTGGGCTCGGGCGGTGATTTAAAGGGCCCGGGGCGCCACACAAATTCGGATGTAACATGGTAAAGCAGCGGCGCTCGGGTGGCCCTTTAAAGGGCCCGGGCTTCCCGCTGCTTTACTGCGTTATATCCAAATTCGTGTTATATCGGGTCGCGTTCTATCGGGGTAGAGGTGTATTTAAAAGATTCTGAGCTCACACGCCAGAGGCACATGTGCCTCTGCAGTGGAATCCACACTGACTACAACATCTTGAAGAACCAGTTAATTTAGGGTAAGTAACTGGTCTTTTAATGATGGAACATATCACATGAAGGTAGAGGGCCAGATCCTCACTTGGGTAAATTGGTGTAGGTTCATTGAAGCTGACTTACTTCAGCTGAGGTCCTGGCTCAGAATCTGGAGGCCTTACTGATATGTGAACTGATGTGTAAATATTCATAAACTGCTTGAATATTGCTTGAGATGCATTTGTTATCATTAGCAAACAAAATACATATGTGAAACTACTTTTCTTCAAGGTAAGTATATTGCCTCACTGCTTTATACAATCTTGTTTTAAACCATGTAGTCAACTATAGTTGTAATCATGCTCAAGATTTTTGAAATCTTGTTTTACAGGTATCCTTAATGCACTTTTGTTTGTTGGCAAGATATTCTGAGGTATTGCAGCAGTTATGAAATGATTGTTGCTTTATGTCTTGTTCACTCCCAGGGAGAAAATAAGGTAGTGCTGGTGCCTTTTAGATGATATCATCTCACTTTTTCTAGCCCTTCTAGCAACAAAAATGAATGAAGTTGGGTTATATGATTCTTTTTTAACCAGAATTGAAGTCTGTTAGACTTTAAGGTGTGCTGATTGCTCTGTAGACATGAAGAACTTCTCAAGTAATATCTAGGGGTATATTTATTTCTAATTTGAAAAATTAGACTATAGTAATGCAAATTAGTTTGGATATGAGACATCAAGTTTTTTTCCTAATATAAGCTACATATTTTTTTTTTTTTGTACTTTTCCCATAATGCTGTAGGGAAAAAGTGATGTGGTACTAGTAGCTGGAGAGAGAGAGACTGCATTTTTCCTATTCTTTTTCCTATAATTTTGTTGCAACAAATTTGGGGTTAATTGGCAAGAATATTTTACATACATGTCATATATGTGAAATTGGTTTCAGTACTAGGAACTCACAGTGTTTGTACTCAAATATATATTTGGTCATCTCAACAAAATATACAATGTTTCCAAAAGGGCATATTTTTTTAAACTTGTTTCAGTTAATAGTGTTAATACATCTGAACCATCACAGTGGCTAGATGAAAACTTATCAGTTTTTATAGAAAAATGAATTTTTAATTACCTGAACCTATCATTTAGAACACAAGCATGCCAACCATTTGACTTGCAGTAGGGGGAAGAATTAAAACCGTGGCTTGAAAGTAAATGGTTCTAGTAGTGTATCTTATAAACATAAATTTAAGCTCCCTTTTTAAAATCTAATTCAGTAAATATAAGGAAGAATAAAAATTAGTTTTAATTATTGCTGAAGGAATCTGTCCCACAGCACTTTTTTACTGCAGTGTTACGAGAATACAAAATCTTTGTTCTCACCACTTAGTATGAAAATGTGAATATAAGTATTTAAGGATTAAAAGAGGACTCTAGACACACAATACCTGAAATTGTGTGAACTCTTTAGATATGTTAACCAAAAAAAAGCACTTGTGTATGTGTGTGGGCAAAGATCTGCAAGTTACACAAAACAGAGTCTGAATGTGAAAACACAGGCAAACTATACTTTGAAAAATTCAATTAATAGTCAGTTTTTAATCTCAACAAAAATGCATAATTGTTAGTGGATACATTAGTCATTTTTAGCCAAGACAGAATCTCCATTTATTTACACTATGCAGTCTCATTCCATTTATTTAGGGGAGTGCAGATTGAACGTGGGGAAACCATTACTGTAAAAAATACCCATGACCCTTATTTTTTAAAAAAGTCAGATCATGCAGAATAATTTTAAACCTAATAACTCAATCCAATCAAGTCTTTTAAAATATCAACAGAGTGCATATGTTGAACTCAAGGGAGTGTCTCCATGTCACATTACAGGTTTCTTCTGGAACAGCTGAAGCACTACAGTTTTGTTTTAAATGTAATCACTAACAGCTTTTATAATGGCAAGTGGGTTTTCTACAGAGAATACTCTGTTTCGCATAGCTGAGTGTTGGGTTACCTTGTTGATAGTTGTCAGAGAAGCATCCGTTGGTGGAATTCTTGATGCCCACAGAAGCCTGTGAACCGTGACCCAGCCCCAATCTGCATTATTTCTGCCAGATTACAGCATTTACATGCACTTTTTCCAGTCCTACAGAATTTTGAAGTCCCAGCTTGTGAAGCTATTTTTTCTTTTTAAACTATTCTTACGTTAGTTTCATTCTTTCACATCTCTAACCCTATTAGAAAGGTTCATTTAGACATCAAGAGAAGCAGCAACAATTGTTTTAACTCAAAACAAAAACAGTTTTCTGGCCAAGTTTCTGGCTTCTTCCCATAGTCTCAAGACAGCATGTTTGTGTTCCCAGAGAGCCTGGAGCCAGGTTTGATGGAAGAATTATTCACTTTTCTCCTTGGGCAATCTTTTCTCCTTTTCTTAGCTGCATAGAATTACCTTGGGCAAATGAGTTTTGAAAATAATAGAAAATGTTCTTTCAAAGTCCTCTGTATGCTGACTTCCTGCTCCATTCCTTCTGTACTGAAGGATTATTGCTGTTTTGAGTTACCAACAAAAGTCATTGTTTCTCGTTGTGGGAAAATATTTTATTCCTCAAAAGAAAACTGCATCCCATATTGGATTGAGATATTTAAATAAATTAATTTATGAGGTTTGTTTCTTGTGGAGCTGTTTGCAGTGATCATTCCTTCTTTATGTTCACAGAATTTGTTCAGGCCTGAGGGATGCTTATTTCCACATCTGTCCAGTCATGTCACAGGACATACATCTTTTTTTTTATTAAATATATTTTGGTAGGAGAAAATTATTTTCCAAGCCAACTCTTATTCTGTAGGTTTTCAGCAGGTCCCTTAGTTTTCCCAAAACTACGGCAGAAATGGTGGCACACTTGAGATATTGGGTATTCTTGGTATGCTTGGATGATTATCATTAAAAGTTCAGGTGCCTCAAGGAAATCTCCTTTCTGAAAGCAGGTTGCTCTCTCTTCTGGTAACTGGACCTCAGAGTAAACAAGAAGAAGTCAGCATTGATTCCAACTCCAAAGTTTACTTTCTTATGAGCAGTTCTAGATTCATGCAAGAACATATCTTATTCTAGATAGGCTTCTGTACATTCAGGTGCAAAAAGATATAATTACTTGAGACTTTCAGGTTGTTATACAAACACTGAAGATGCTGGGTCTGGTGGCTGTTTGCATATTTATGTGATCCCCTATGCCAGATTATGAATGAAACCTCTTCATTGCTGGTTCAGGGCACATTACAAACCAAAGGTCATATGTGCAGCTGGTGCAAATCAGTGCCGCTGTACTGAAGGCACTACAAAATTCTGCACTGGCCCCAAATGTGGATAGCCTTTCCAAGTGGTTGCAAGTGCTTCTGTTGCTGATAAATTTGCTTCAATTAAGAGCGCATATTTTTGCGTAATGAAGTATGTGGGATTTGGGACACTCAGTCTGTACTAGAATAATGGTAGCTAGTCATGAATGAGCATCCACTGCAATGAAAAACAAGTTTGGGGAGAGAATCTTGCAATCTTGTGCTGAAGCCTCAAGTAGATCTTCAAGTTCATAGAAACTTGCTTTCTGGGGAAGAACTACAGCTGGCCCAAGTGCAAACAGACAATATTGCCGCAATGCATTTTCTGAAGCCTCAAAGAAAGGAGCTTTCTGGGTACTATGTCAGGGGTCTGATAAACCTTCTATTCCAGAAATGAGACTATTAGGTACAAAATACAAAATGAAGAATTTCCATTATTATGCCAGCACAAGCAGAGACATAAAATCATAGAATATCAGGGTTGGAAGGGCCCTTAGAAGGTTATCTAGTCCAACCCCCTGCTCAAAGCAGGACCAATCCCCAACTAAATCATCCCAACCATGGCTTTGTCAAGCCTGACCATAAAAACCTCTCGGGAAGGAGATTCCACCACCTCCTTAGGTAACCCATTCCAGTGCTTCACCACCCTCCTGGTGAAAAAGTTTTTCCTAATATCCAACCTAAACCTCCCCCACTGCAACTTGAGACCATTGCTCTTTCTTTGGTGGTCTGCCACCACTGAGAACAGCCTAGAGCCATCCTCTTTGGAAACCCCTTTCAGGTAGTTGAAAGCAGCTATCAAATCCCCCTTCATTCTTCTCTTTATAAGTTGTATGACAGATGCGTTCTTACTCAAATGAGATCAAGACCTTCTCTGTGTGTGAATTTTCACGGATTCATTTAGTGCCTTGACCAAGATATATGAGAGAAATATTTCGGTTGCCCTGACATGGTCATATTATTGGTGGTTCTCCAGTCATCTGGATGTGGCAGTAGAAGCTCCTGTACAGCACCAAAGTGCAGTTGAGCTCCATCTCAATAGCGAACTACTATTGGGCAAACTACGTGGGCCACATCCGGCCCGTGGGACCTTTTAATCCGGCCCTCTAGCTCCTGCTGGAGAGCAGCGTTAGGAGCTTTCCCCGCTCCAGTCGAGGAGCGGGATCGGGGGCTTGCCTTGCTCCACTCCGTGCAGCTCACAGAAGTAGGAGGAGCCAGGGGGCTCCGCATGCTGCCCCTGCCCCAAGTGCCGGCTCTGCAGCTCCCATTGGTTGGAAGTGGCCAATGGGAGTTGCAGGGGTGGTGCCTGCGGACGGGGCAGCCTGCAGAGCGGTGTGGCCCCACCTCTGGAGGGAGGATGGGCCGCTGTTTCCAGGAGCCACTTCAGGTAAGTGCTGCCGGGATCCTGGACCCCTGAGGGCCCCCCTGCGCCCCTTCCCCTCAACCCCCTGCCCTGATTGCCCTCCAAACCCTTTGATCCCAGCCTGGAGCACCCTCATGCACCCCAAACCTTTCATCCCCAGTCCCACCCCAGAGTCTGCACCCCCAGCCGGAGCCCTCCTACCCCCGTGCACCCCAATTCCCTGCCCCAGCCAGTCCTCCATACAGTTTGCATACCAAGATGTGGCCCTCAGGCCATAAAGTATGCCCACCCCTGCAATAGCAGAGTTAGTGTCTTTTGGACCAGGATTCTTATCAACTGCCGAGCAGTTGACTTACACTGTTTGTCAAGTGTGACAGAATGCAGGGGGTGAACAGGTGAGCCTGTGCTCTGATCACTCAGATGTTAACTAGTTCCCATTGAGAAAGCTGATGGGATAATTAGACAGTCAGGCTGGCTGGCTGGGATCCAGGAGGAGCCAGTTAGCCCCTCAGCCCAAGGCTAATAAAGGCAAGAAGGCAGTGCTAAGGTGAGGAGGAAGAGGGGACTAGCTCTAGTTGAGCCCAGTTATGTAGTGGCCTCGGGAGGAAGACCTGTTTCAAGTCCTAGGGAGAGAGCCAAAAATCACATTGATGATGTAAATAGACTGTTGAACAGGGATTGTTGTGGAAATAGTGGAGGGAATTTAAAATAAAAGGGTACAATGAAGGCACAACCACTGGAGCCTATGCAGTTTCTGCTGGGAAGAAGATAGGAAAGGAGCCATGCCAGATTACATCAAAGAACTACATATACTTAGGTTACAAAAGCCTCTTATGTGGAAAGCATAGGCATTGAAAGGATTTCACTGTGACCCATACATAAAGGTTTTAATCCTATTTCTTCATTGATTCAGGATGTGTTCAGCTATTTGGGTGACCTTTGAAAGAAAGGTCTGGTAGTATTATAACAAACTGTAGTCAGCTGTCATATTAGGATTCATTAGTGTTTACCAAATGTACCATTTAAATTTTTTTGAAGAGATTATTACATGCTTACGGGCCTAGGTGGGCTTCAGATACAGTTGCTCATTGCTACTTGTTTATAAAGATTCTGTTCCCCGTTTGAATTGCATTAGTTTGAAAAGCAAGCAAGTTACGTTCCTGCATTACTGATCTTTCGCTTACTGACTTCCATAAGGATAATGTGGTTTTTGGGCTGCACCAGATAATCTTTCCTGAAGTGGCTTTGTATTTTCAGTTTTCAAACTTATAACCTTGATGAGGTCTTAGCATCATAACAATCTTTGCTAAACAGATGAAGATCTGGCTCTTGTCCCAAAGAATGTAAATCTAAATTTAGATGTGATACCATGAATGAGAATAACATACAGTAGGTGAATAGGACATATGCCGATTTTTTCAATGTGCCAAGGGATGCTTGACCCCCTAGCTCTGCCCCAGGCCTGCTCCCACTTGCTCCCTTTCCCCAAGGCCTCACCCCTGCCCCGCCTCTTCCTGCCCCGTTCTGTCCCCTCTCCCAAGTGTGCCATGCCCTCGCTCTTTCCCTTTCTCCCCTCCCCAGCTGATTGTGGCAGGCGGGAGGCACTGATTGGCGGGGCCTGCCAGCCAGGGGGAGGCGCTGGGAGGGCAGGGGGGAGCTGATGGGGAGCTGCCAGTGGGTGCTCAGCACCCACCATTTTTTCCCCATTCTCCAGTCCCACAGCACCCATGGAGTTGGCGCCTATGAGGTAGGACAAGACTTGCAGATTACAACAATAACAAAAATGACAAAAGTCTTACAGGGAAGAACATTGGATTTTTGTATAATTAGTAAATTATACAAAAACTTATATATAAGTTATATGGAATAGTTTCTCTTTGTATTTATTACCCTTGAGTGCTAAACTATCTGTTTTTCAATGCAGAATAATAAAATAAATTTCAATATTGTTTCAAATATATTGTTGTTTCTCTCTCCCTCTCTCTCTCATGGGCACATTGTTATAGACATTACATATATATTAGTTCTTGCCTAAAGAGTATGAACTGAAAAGTAATTGTTTGGTATCTTTAATCAAAAAAGTAGTCATGGTCAGTAGATTCCAAATATGCAATATTGGTTTTTATTTTCAGAAGTCAATTTTTCAGAAAACTACATTTTTGGGCACAGGCCAAGTATGAAACATTTTGTTCCCAAGGTTAGATTTTTGAATTATTTTTTAAAGAAATCATTGGTGAGTGAGTGAAAATGGGAAATTTTAATTGAAACTGTTCTCTATGCGCAATAGCTTTTGCTCCTATGTTAATGCTATGGTAATATGACACACATTCTTTAAACACTTAAGTAACTGAAGCTTTGCCCAGTTTATATTTGTCTATGTTTAATTCCTGTTGAATGATTTTCATATTACTTTGCTTTTTGTAGTGTTTTAGGCACATTTGGGGGAGGGGAGGCTCTAATTGGGGTAGGAATATTTTCATTGTTGTACAATGTAGATTGTTTTACTAAGGTGGGAGCAATGTTTCTCTCAGTTGCAAAGCTTTAACTACCTTTCAACTTTACAGCAGGGTAGTCACAAGCACATATATTAAATTGCTCTCTTCTCTGCATGGTGGGTTTGAAATAGGATCCTTGGTATATGTGTTAATTTGAAGCTCCACCCTTAAATGATGTCTGATATCAGGATGAAACAAATGGTAGATTTAATAGTCCCCTCTTGATTTCCCCCTTCTCCACCCCCGCCCAACTTTGTTTTTAAACCTTTACCATTCTGAGGAAGTTGTTTTTCTAAGCTTGCTTCTAAAGCCTGTTTTCCATCATAATTCAGATTTCATCTGCCCCACTGCACATTGGAAAGCATAATCCCAACTACACATATAAAACGAGGGAGTCTACATTAGCTGTTACCACTCAGAAAAGAAATCTTGGCGTCATTGTAGATAATTCTCTGAAAACATCCACTCAGTGTGCAGCGGCAGCCAAAAAAGTGAACAGAATGTTGGGAATCATTAAGAAAGGGATAGATAATAAGACAGAAAATATCATATTGCCTCTATATAAATCCATGGTACGCCCACATCTTGAATACTATGTGCAGATGTGGTCGCCCCATCTCAAAAAATATATATTGGAATTGGAAAATGATTAGGGGTATGGAGCGGCTTCTGATTAATAAGACTGGCACTTTTCAGCTTAGAAAAGAGACGCCTGAGGGGCGGGGGGATATGATTGAGGTCCATAAAATCATGACTGGTGTGGAGAAAGTAAATAAGGAAGTGTAATTTACTCCTCCTCATAACACAAGGACTAGGGGTCACCAAATGAAATTAAGAGGCAGCAGGTTTAAAACAAAAGGAAGTATTTTTTCACAGAATGCACAGTCAACCTGTGGAACTCCTTGCCAGAGGATGTTGTGAAGGTCAAGACTATAACAGGGTTCAAAAAAGAACTAGAAACATTCATGGAGGATAGGTCCATCAATGGCTATTAGCCAGGATGGGCAGGTTTGCTAGAGGCTGGGAATGAGCGACAGGGAATGGATCACTTGATGATTACCTGTTCTGTTCATTCCCTCTAGGGCAGTGGTTCCCAAACTGGGGTTTGTGAAATGTTACGGGGGGGTTCCCGGGAAAAAATTCCCTAATGGCGAACAGAGCTGTCCTTAGGAACTTCCAAGAGCTAAGCAGATCAAAGCAAGCATATCTATCACACTGAGGAGATTTACACTTCAAGACTCCTTGTAAGAAATTCAAAGGGAGGTGAATGATTTTTGCTGTTTTTAAAATTAAATAGGCAGCTAGTATTGCTTTTAAAATAATTATGAAGAACAAGTTTAAGCTTTGTTGTAATGGGCATTGTTTGCCTGGACTGCTCAAGACCTGAATGCTTGTGTAGGAGGAACTCTTTGAGTTGGCTTCTTAAATACCTTCATGCTGTTTCACATCTGATACTCCTTGATGAAACATAGGAGCCTTGTCTTATAACAGGTATCAAAGTGTTACAAGCTACGAAAGTGAGATCTTGGAAGAGTGTTGCTGTTTTCATAAGGTAATAAGAATACTATAATGAGAAATAATTAATAATAGTGTGTAATAAGCATGTCATAAAAACAAATGTTATATTTCCAAGATCACTGCTTTTATAATTTATACTCCGATAAAGGAGAAAATCCCTGGAAATATTCATTTTTAGGAGGGGGTTTGCGAGACTTGACATTTTAGTGAAGGGGTTCACAGGTTGTTAAAGTTTGGGATCCACTGTTCTAGGGCACCTAGCATTTCCCCACTGTTGGAAGACAAGATACTGGACTAGATGGACCTTTGGTCTGATCCAGTATGGCCATTCTTATATTCTCAGTACTGCATTACTCCAGTTTAACACTGGTGTAACTCTATTGAAAACTGGGTTGGAAAACTGTGTGCTTTTTTTCACTACATTTAAGTTAAAGTTAATTGGGCTTTATTTTGTGCCTCCTGTCTCATGAGGGTTGCTGAATGTATTACCTTAAGTTCTCTACGGTAATACAAGTGATAAGTGTACTTTGACTTATAAAGAGAGAATCCTTTTTTCCGAGTACAGTGGTGATTGCAAAATGACTTCCATAAATAACTAAGAAAGATGACTTTTATTTTGTATCGTTTACTCTCAGGACTTAATATACTTTTTTAGAAACTTTAAATATAAATTTTGGACATGGCAGAACATTTGCTATAAATATGTGATCTATCAAATATTTATTTTTTTTGTAGCTATTTATATTCTGGGTATGCAGTATTTTTGTGATCTCAAAGTAGAAATCATCCCTGCTGATTTATGCTGCTGGAAACTGACAGCTATAAAGAGGACACACATGATGATATATCACTTAGCTACAATACATTGCAACAGTATTTCAGTGAATAAAGCATCTTGTCCCCTCAGCATGTATAATCTTTGCATTGGCAATTATATAGTGGCATCATTTGTATTGTGCTGTAGTTTGGTTGTATTGCTGTTTTCTGATATTTGTAACTTATATGTCAAAACTCACCCTGAAATGAATTTAAACAAGAATGGCATCATCATCACTGTCTTTCACAAAATTTAAAACTATCTTTTTATTACAAGTTTTAGTTAAGTTTGATGCCCTTTTAAGATGCTTTTACATGCTCTTTTGTTTCCATGTAACTAAAATTCACTGCAACTGTTAACATTTTAAATAATGTAGGATAAGCCCTTATTACTAAAAATTCAAACAACTTCCTGCTAAGCTATTGAAGTTTAAATGCAACTTACTGCACTTGTGCACCTTTTTTGGTTTACAGAGGATACGTCTTAATTGTACACTATTTACACAATCAACTAGATAATAAATCTAATTGAGGCATTCTCTTTCTGATGCGTCTCCAAATGAATATTTACTTAAAATTAAATATATTTGGAATAGCTCAAAGGAACCATTGTGCCATAGTAACCTTTTCAGTTGTTTCTGAATTTGCCAGAAACAACTGTGAAAGTTTTCAGGTTAAGGTTGTGAGTGGAGCTTCATGAAACACTTGTATGCTAGTTTTGCTCAGTGCTTTTCCCCTAACCTCTGACTCTTCTCTTGAATGCGTAGCCTCTTTTTGTAAAATATTGTAAAATGTTTTGTGTAACTCGGTAGGTCATACATTGTATAAAAGATCCTGCAAATTCAAAATATTGAAAATTGAATTTTTTCTCCTCTGTTAGTAAAGTTATTGCCAGAGGTGAAATAGCTTTCACCAGCAACACTGCCTTTGTTTTGTATGTTGCAATTGTAGAGATTTGGGTCACAGGACAAGAAGAGCTAAAGGAGAAGTAATAGTTTCATCCTGGTTCACCATATGATCTCTTTGAATATTACCTATCAATATTCCCTTATATAGCAGAAACAGCTTGAATATGGATTGCAAGAACAATACTGAAATGAAATAAATGGTCAGAGATAAATTGTCCATTATGATTTTTTATTTTATTACCAAAAATTGTTTATTTTTCACTTAAAGATGGGTGATGGCTGGAGGAGTTGTATGTGGGCTAAAGTGAGATTGTGCAAATGAAGAAAATAATTTCACAAAAGAAGAATCAGTTGCTTCTGCATCTAGGACTTCTGCTTATGTAAATGTGAGCAAACTGGAGAGCTTTATCCTAAGAAAACACAACTTCTTGAACATCTGCTGAAGTTGGTGTCTGCAAGCAGCAAGATAGTTTTGAGTTTTCTGGAGGGAGGTTGGTTGTTAAATGAGGGCAGGACCTCAAATTAAGCAGGGGTTTGTATTTAGAAGTTTGTGTGCACTGAATCAGCATGCATGTATGTGGGCAGAGGAATGAGATGCTGGGGAGGAGAGTGTGGAATTTGGTTGCAGGACAAAAGGTTGGATGGGCGGTCAACCACATTTGAATTATAATTCCTAATTTCATTATGGGCTATAGAGGGATGGAGCATATGGTTATTGTTGAGAATAGAAGACAGATGTAACTTTAATTGATAGTAGGCCACCACAGGGATCTTTGTTAGTGTATCTGGAAGGAAGCTGTACTTTTGTCCCTTTAAACGTGATCTGCAGTCCCTTCTGAGCAATTCACAGACTGTAAGGTTTTATCGTCCCAACATCCTTGTGAGGCAGAGTGGTGGTATTATCCCCACTTCCCAGATGGAGTTTTGGGGCATAAAGATTTAAATGACTTGCTCAGCATCACACAGGAAGTCTGTTGAAGATCATTAACAGAACTCATATCTTCTGAGTCCCATCCATGATGGGTCTCTGCACCTTAGCATCAATATGCCTTGAATAGAGGTGTATGGAGTATCAAGCAGGTTTCTAAAAGATAACTGGAATTTTACTAAATTTTGTTTACTTTTTTTTTTTTTTTTTTTTTTTGGTTAAAAATCTCTTATGTAGCAAGATGAGCAATGGTGCATAGAGAGGTGCAGCAAGGGTAACAACTTGCATTAATAAAAAATTGTGCATATAGATTTCCCATTCTCTTACTAATAGGTTAAAGCAGCCAGGAAAGGAAACCTGTATTTGGAACCTAAAGAATAAGGTTTAGGATTCCACCTGTGTTTCTAGGACAAGGAAGTCAGTTCAGATCAAAGTAAAGTACAGAATGCTTGGTAAAAGTAAGGATCACAGAAGGCAATGATCCTGAGTCCTTGAGAGAATAACGTGCAAGAAGTGCTAGCTATGATGGAAGAATGTGGAGTGACACACACACATTCAAGAGTATCATGTACTAGCATCAGCCAGTACTAGCGCCATTGGATTTTTCTAGCTAAATCCAGAGGACAGCAGCACAGCAGTCTGTTTTTTGTGTAGAAAAGGTTCTGGTAGAGAGAAGAAATATTAATAGAGATAACTGTTCAAATAAGCCACTTGAGAAATAAGCATGCAGGATTGGGATAAGCATTTGCACAGCATGCAGCAGAGTAGATGGTGAACATAAGTGAAATTGGGAGTAGATTAGGGGCAAGACCAGATATCCCATTGTGTGACAACCATTATTATCCCTTTACTCATGCCTATTCTTCTATATAGTGGTATGGAAAGAAGTACTGTGATGAAGGCTGGTGCTGCAGACAAATTGTTTCAGATGATATAACCTACTTTTTCAAGAAATAGTTGAATGAAAGAAAAACAAAATATAGCATAAACCACTCTAGTATGGATGGTTAATACAAAATTGGCCAAAGTGCTGGTGATGAACATAAATAATTGTAGTCAATAAGAAGCTAAGAATTTTTGAAAGTTTCAGATTATGTAGTTCCAAGTAACAAATTTAAAGGAAAAATTGATTCTTCTTTGCGTGGTGTCCCTATGGGTGATCCACTGTAGGTGTGTCTGTGTCCCTGCGCTGCTGATTGGAGAACTTCGGTAGCACTGTCCATTTGGCCCGCACATGCGGTGTGTTTCCTCATGCTGCGCCATGAGGCTAGCCTCATTGCACATGGGTTAACAGTCCTCAGTTCCTTCTCAACTACCCCGGCTAGAGATGGCACTTTAGTTGTCCATTCACATGTCGTTAACTCTTTTACAATTGCTATTTTTTAGCTTCCTTTGAAGCCTCTTTTGGGTCTTTAACTCGTTCTACTGTTTATTTTACCATTGCCTTAAAACAAACAAACAAAAAAAACAAACCAAAAAAACCCAACAACAACAAAAAAAAACAACTTGTTCTTTGTCAACTCCTGGACAAGAGTAAGCCTCAGTTCTCCCGGCTTCAAGAAGTGCTGCACTTGCAGTAAGGTGATCTTGGTTGCGGACAAGCACTCCCAGTGCATCCGTTGCCTCGGTGAGGACCATAGCCAATGAATGTGTTCCCTGCATTCCAGCCAAGATCCCGTAAGGACAGAGAGCTTGGCCAAAAAATTATCTTTATGGAGGCAGCTCTCCGATCCCAGCTTTCAGGTGGGCATTGAGTCAACCCCCATTAATTACTTGCGGTTGCAGAAAGAAGGGTTTCAGTCTTATTTTTCTTATCTCTGGCCTTCATTGTAACCCACTATTTGTGTCAAATTGTTGATGTCTTACCATAGTAACCAAGCCAGGACCCACTACAGATTTAGGAAGCCAGCAAACTCATTCTACTTTAGTTTAATAGACTGTGAGTAGCATCTTGTTTGTTTATTTATTTATTTATTTATTTACAGGACCGATAAAACAAAAAAAATTATATCTAAGGGACAGCACCTTTGGCAGTGTAACAGCATCTAGTGCCATACTATTTATAGATGGAACTTAAGTTTCCTCAGTAGGAACTTAAAACTATGACCTTGTAGGCCAGAAACAAGAGAGCTGCCTACTGAGCTACAGGGGCAATCTCTCTTTCAGTTCTACAGACTATATAGAGAAATTTCTAATATACTGTACTGTGAGTCACAAAGTTCTTGACAAGTAACATTTTCCCTTGAGAATAAAGATCAGGCAGGTTATTCTTTTGAATCACCAGCATCTGACTTATGTGCAGCTATTTTTTGTTATAGTTTTGTTTGTTTCATTCATGAGACAGTGAATGGTGGTTATATAGGCAACACTGACACAAATTTGAAGCATTTTCTTTCCACCTCATATACCACCTGGAGGCAGTATTGAGAGTCCTTAGGGGAACTGTCTAAATGGGTCTGCCATGAGCAGAGACACTGGCTTGGTGGATTAAACATTTTTAAATGGATATGGCAAAAGTGACTAACTTGAGGTTGTACAAAATAGAAATACACATTTCTCCCACAAAACCCTCACTCAGATGGGAAGGTTCCAAATATTAATATTCATTTTCATGAATGAGAGGCAGATCTCTCTCTATCTTTAGTGTCTGCCCACTTTATTTTTTTATTTTCACACATTGACCGCTTTTCTTGGTTAATTTTTTTTAACATAGAAATTTTTTGTGTTTTGCTTGGATTTTATTGGAAGCTTGAGGGAAATACTTCAGCTTTTTTCTTAGCAACTTGTTATAAGTTGGTGTCTGATAAATTTGAAACCCTGGTTGCCATATGGCTGGAAAAAGTATGAAGAACTTTCTTAAAAAGTGAAATTGACACATGTCACTGCTACCCCCTCCCCCCCCGGGAAGGGGGGGGGGGCAAGGAAACAAGCACTGTAACTGACCAAAGATTTGTTAGTATCACTTGGCACCTGTTGCTGAAGTCTACCAGATTAGTGAGTCTGCAGACTCAGAGAGCACTATGTTGGTTCACATTCCATGTTGAGGTAGTTTCCCCCAATATATAGCTAGTATCAATATAAGCTGGAGCAAGAGGGGTTTTTTTTTTCCCCTCCATTTCCAGTGCATAACTTCAATCTGAAAATGGTTTCTGTAATTGAAGATCAAAATGACATTTCTTTATTTGCAGTAAAAACATTTGTAACTGGAGAAGTTTTCTCTTAGTGCAGTTCCACTGACAATCCATTATTATTCTGCCACCTTCCCATACTTGTAAGTCCATCATTGGAGTTAGAAGGAATATTTTTATTGATATTTGTGTTTACATCTGTCCTGAAACAAGGACTTTTTTAATTGAAAAGGAAAGTTGCATACTTTATAGCTTTTAAAAATAAATATACTTGACAGTTGGTTGAAGGAAGTCTCACTCCCCTTCTGGTTGTCTGTGGAAAGTGCATGACTGTTGTCATGGTTTAGGGTAACTTTCGACCCCTCAGTCAGTGGACCATCTGTAGACACCCCTGTTCAGAAAAAGAGCCAGAGCCTACATTTTCCTTCCCCTCTAAACTGGGTCTCTAATTACCTCACCCCTGTTTACCAACTAGTTTCCTCAACAGGTCCAACTGGGTTTGGCCCTGGCTATACTTTTTCAGGAGCTGTGATCAATAGGAAAATGTAGTGACACCAAGTAACTTCTCCAAGATATGGCAGTATTTATTCAATGTATGAATGTAGCAATCAGAGAGAAATGTGTTAACACTAAAAGGCCTGCGTGCATATTGTCTTACCTAAGCCCTGACTTATTCCTGGTACCCCCAACATCTGGGTGAGCAGGATGGTCTTCACCCACCCTCAGTTCCCTAATCTCTGTGATGGAAAGGGCAGCACCAGATGTTCCATAAACAGTGCCAAGAAGAGGCCATGAGGACCTTGTAATGAAGCTAGAAATGCCCAATAACAGAGCTAAGACCAATGCCAGAGACTATAGGCCCAGTGATTGAAGTCAATTAGCATTCAGCATTTCTTGCAGCAAGGCCTACAGCAGTAATTTTAAGGACCCTGATGGGCATTCCTCGGTTCCAAAAGAACTGACAATGGAGTATCCCTTGGAGCAGCAGGGGTGAAGGAGGGTTGATTGATCTGGTCTTGTGGAGGATCAAAAGCAGCTGGAAGGAATTCCTGAAAATCCCTGTATGTATAATCTGTTGGTGTTTCGGGGGAATATTTCTCCGATGAAATTTGCAATGGGGAAGCCAAAATTTTGAAGGATGGTTACTCTGTCTGAGTAAAGCTGATTGGTTTTTATACAGTGTGGACTGGTGAAATCTGTAGGTTATGGGGTGCTACAGAAGTCTGAAAGTTTGAGACCTTCTGAGATGGTGCTGGGGTTTCAAGGGCGCCAGAGTTCTGAGCTATGCTTCCTCTTCCTACTTTTCTGCATGAAAGCTAAGCTCTGATAGAAGTGGTACCCTGATTCATGGCAGAGAGAGCAAGGGGTTCACACGTCCTCATTAATGGAATGTGAGGCCTGCACCAAAGGAGTTGAAGTAACAGAGCACCAAAAGGGAACTGGCAATGTAGAGGAGTAGCAGCCACTGTCCACTGAGTCACTAATTTTGAAGGACTGTCATTTGAGCTTGTTTTGGATGATTGGATAAGGGTGGTACAGAACTGAGGATGGAATTCAAGATTTCACCTATTTAGTAAATGATGGATTCAATGCTGAAACAGGTAGACATTAGCACTGAGCAGTTCTGCTGCTGTAGGCTGGGAGCTGTGGGGGGCTCCCCCTGCCCATGGCCGCTGAGCAGCTCCAGGATCCCTCAGCTGCCAGCAGGGCTGACCCGGGGGGGGGAGGAGGGGGAAGCTGCTCCCAGCGGCTAAACAACTGTGGGGGGCCCTGCCAGCAGCAGCGGCTGGGAAGCCTGCAGCCCCTGAGCAGCTCTGGGGTCCCTCTGGGGGGGGAGGAGGCCTTCTGCCCACGGCTGCTGAGCAGTTCTGGGGTCCCTCTGCTGCCACCGGACGCTGGGAGCTGCGGCTGCTCGCAGTGGCTGAGCCGCTGCACGGGGGACCCCTGCCAGAAGCGGTGGCTGGGCAGCTCAGGGTTCACCGCTGATGGTGGCAGCCAATCAGTTACATGGGATCCTTTTCCCGCAGCTGTGGGAGGGTCCCCTGCCGCTTGTGGAGGCTGGGCTGCTACGGGGCCCCCCAATATCATGGAGGTCATTGGAAGTCACGTATTCCGTGACTTCCGCGACCTCCATGACATAATCTTAGCCTTAGTCATGTCTCATTCCACATGGTGTGTTAGGAAGCTATGAAGTTTTGGATGTGGTGCCTTCCTTTTGCATTGGAGAAAGATATTTCTGTAGGCATTCCCACCAATACCACTGTTACACTGGTCTACAATTTTTGAGAAGTCGTCTGCTTCAGAGATAAAATGTGCTATTTATTATGTATTTTGATGTGTTGAATTCAAATATGACAGTTAAAACAACTGAGTGGCTACTGTTTCTAAGATATTTAAGTTTTTACATTTTATGTCTATGTATATTGTGTAGATAGAGTTTTAATCATAAATTGTAAACCTAGGTCTTTTCATGTGTTTATGGTTGCTTTACATGATAATATTTCACCTGTCCTGTTTATGTAACACTTTAAAAATCAGCAAAAGGGTGTTATAAATAAAATTTATTATGAAACAAAAGGCAAAAAACTATTATGTACATAGTTTAGTCCTAGTCAGTGTCTACTCGGCGCTTCTTGGCTTGTCTCTTGTATTCATTAAATGGAGCATCTCTTGTCACTGTCCAGCAATAGTCTGCAAGCATTGATGGGCTCCATTTGCCCTGATAGCGTTTCTCCATTGTTGCAATGTCCTGGTGAAATCGCTCGCTGTGCTCGTCGCTCACTGCTCCACAGTTCGTTGGAAAAAAATCTAGATGAGAGTGCAAAAAATGTATCTTTAGTGACATGTTGCAACCAAGGCTTTTGTATGCCTTGAGGAGGTTTTCCACCAACAACCTGTAGTTGTCTGCCTTGTTGTTTCCAAGAAAATTTATTGCCACTAACTGGAAGGCTTTCCATGCCGTCTTTTCCTTGCCACGCAGTGCATGGTCAAATGCATCATCTCGAAGAAGTTCACGAATCTGAGGACTAGCAAAGACACCTTCCTTTATCTTAGCTTCACTTAACCTTGGAAATTTTCCATGGAGGTACTTGAAAGCTGCTTGTGTTTTGTCAATGGCCTTGACAAAGTTCTTCATCAGACCCAGTGTGACGGGTTGGATCACAGAAACCCCCTTGGGAGCTGCCACCCGATGTGCAAAGACTACCCCTGCTTCTGTTTTCCCTGCCAGCTCAGGACTCCAGCACCCTGTCTTGCTGAGCCAGACACTCCCGTCTGGCTCCAGACACAGACCCAGGGTCTGAATCACTTGTCCCAAAGCTGCAAGTTTACCTGAAAACAGCTCGCAGTAGCGTGCTTGTCTTTAGCACTCAGATGCCCAACTCCCAGTGGGGTCTAAACCCAGATAAATCCGTTTTACCCTGCATAAAGCTTATGCAGGGCAAACTCATAAATTGTTCGCCCTCTATAACACTGATAGAGAGATATGCACAGCTGTTTGCTCCCCCAGGTATTAATGCATACTCTGAGTGAATCACTAAATAAAAAGTGATTTTATTAAATACAGACAGTAGGATTTAAGTGGTTCAAAGTAGTAACAGACAGAACAAAGTAAGTCACCAAGCAAAATAAAATAAAATGCGCAAATCTATGTCTAATCAAACTAAATACAGATAATCTCACCCTCCGAGATGTTTCAGTAAGTTTTACTCAGACTGGACACCTTCCAGGCCTGGGCACAATTCTTTCCCCTGGTACAGCTCTTGTTGCAGCTCAGGTGGTAGCTAGGGGATTCTTCATGATGGCTTCTTTCTCTCTCTGTTCTCTTCCCCCCTTTATATATCTTTTGCATAAGGCGGGAACTCTTTGTCTCTCTGGGTTTCCACCCCCCTCACTGGAAAAGCACCAGGTTAAAGATGGATTCCAGTTCAGGTGACATGATCACATGTCACTGCAAGACTTCATTACTCACTTGCCAGCACACACATATACAGGAAGACTCACAGGTAAATACAGCCATCTGCAGACAATGGGAGTCATCAAGATTCCAAACCATCATTAATGGTCCACACTTTACACAATTACAATAGGCCCTCAGAGTTACATTTTATATTTCTAGTTTTAGATACAAGAGTGGTACATTTATACAAATCAGATGATCATACTCAGTAGATTATAAGCTTTGTAATGATACCTTACAAGAGACCTTTTGCATGAGGCATATCCCAGCTACTTACATTCACTTATTACCGTATTTTCTCTAAAACTATCTCAGTTACATTATATTGACTTATTATCAAGTTTTTATAAAACCATATAGACTGCACAACGTCACACCCAGCTTGATGTGTAAGGGTGGTAACAAAATCTTCCTTGATTCAACAAGTGGTGGATGCTGAACACTTTTCCTCCCAGGCTCCAATGACTGTCGGAGTGGCCAATCATTCTTGATGTAGTGGGAATCTCTTGCACGACTATCCGATTCGCAAAGAAAACAGCAGTACTTTGTGTATCCAGTCTGCAGACCAAGCAAGAGAGCAACAACCTTCAGATCGCCACAAAGCTGCCACTGATGTTGGTCATAGTTTGTGCATCTCGAAAGTTGTTTCATGTTGTCATAGGTTTCCTTCATATGGACTGCATGACCAACTGGAATTGATGGCAACCATTGCCATTATGCAGTAAAACAGCTTTAAGACTCATATTCGATGAATCAATGAACAGTCTCCACTCATCTGGATAGTGAACGATGTTGAGGGCTGCCATCACACCATCGATGTTGTTGCAGGCTACAAGATCACCTTCCATGAAGAAGAATGGGACAAGTTCCTTTTGACGGTCACGGAACATGGAAACCCTAACATCACCTGCCAGGAGATTCCACTGCTGTAATCTGGAGCCCAACAGCTCTGCCTTACTCTTGGGTAGTTCCAAATCCCTGACAAGGTCGTTCAGTTCACCTTGTGTTTATGAGGTGTGGTTCAGAGGAGGAGGATGGGAGAAAATGTGGGTCCTGTGACATTGATGGTTCAGACCAGCAGTTTCATTCTCTTCCTCTTCCTCGTCTGACTCAAGTGAGAATGATTCTGGTGCATCAGGAACCGGCAGTCCTTCTCAGTGGGGTACTGGGTGTATAGCTGATGGAATGTTTGGATAATGCACAGTCCACTTTTTCTTCTTTAACACACCTTTCGCAACTGGAGGCACCATGCAGAAGTAACAATTGCTGGTATGATCTGTTGGATCTCTCCAAATCATTGGCACTGCAAAAGGCATAGATTTCCTTTTCCTGTTCAACCACTGTCGAAGATTTGTTGCACAAGTGTTGCAGCATATGTGTGGGGCCCACCTCTTGTCCTGATCTCCAATTTTGCAGCCAAAATAAAGGTGATAGGCTTTCTTAACCATAGTGGTTATACTGCGCTTTTGTGATGCAAAAGTCACTTCACCACAAACATAGCAGAAGTTATCTGCACTGTTCACACAAGTACAAGGCATCTCTGCTCACTTTGGTTAAACAGAAATGTGTCCCTTTGCAAAATCAAACACTGACAAATAAGAGAGCATGACACTGTATGATTTCTAGAGCTGATATAGGGCAATTTGTAAGCTTAGTTATGATTGCATCATCCATGACTTCTAGGAATAACATGATGAAATTCATATTGTGTATGACGCAATACCAGCTTCAGATTGCATCATTCATTGTTTTGCCTAAAAAGCAAGTACTGTCCAAACCCAGCCATAGTTTTATTCATCGATCCAGTCAAAGATGTATTTTAGTCATTTCTGGTTTAAATTGAGATCCCTTCCCTTTATAACTCACTTATCCTCCACCATTCCCAAGTAAAGGGTTGTATATACTGACCCAATAGCATATCTTGAAAACTAGAGCCAATCAACAATTTTAAGCATCATTTTCGTTCTCAGTGACCCAGAATTAGTAAAGTTTGACTAAATTTATTTCAGAAGCATTTTGGCTGTAGAGCAGTGTTACCTAGAGTCATACACAGATTAAAATAGGCAGGGCCAAGATTTTTTTGATAGCACCAGTGAGAAGCAGACATCACTGTTGACCCATTGCAACTCACAAAGCCACATTGTACCATTTGCTTCTATTATTGGACCTTTTGTTCCAGGCAGTAGTCAAGATGCTCCACCCAAATTGACTCTCAACGTACCTGGTGGCTTGGATGTTAGACTTCTAAGAGGCCCTAACTTTTCTCTGCAAGAGTAAAAGAGGTTGTCTTGTAGTCCATGACACCTGAAACTAGAAAATCTTATAGGTAGAAGTGGAAGCTTGTGGGATAGATGGCCTATTCCAGGGCCCATCCCTGTACCTGTAGTCCTAGGTCATACGCTATACTTTAAAGGCTTGTGCATTTCATCCCTAAAAGTTCATTTAGCTGCAATTGCAGCATGCCAGTAATCCATTAATGAATCCAGTGTGTTTTCCTATACCATAGTTACCTGATTTCTGAAAGACCATGTCAGAATTCTTCTGACTGTGGGATTTGGACTTTTTGTAGATTCTAAGGCCAGAAGGGACTACTCTGATCATCTAGTCCAGTGGTTATCAAACTTTTTGTATTGGCGACCCCTTTCACACAGCAAGCCCTTGGAGTGTTACCCCCTCCTTATAAATCAAAACAAATTTTTTACATTTACCACTATTTTAAATGCTAAATTTATAACCCTATTGTTTAAAACAAATTTACCTTTTTCCCCCTCTGCTTTTAAATTAAGTCTAAAACACATTTTTATTGAATTATTATTATAAACAGAAAAGCTATTTTTAAAATAGTTACTGTTTAAATGCTGGGGCAGAGGTGCAAAGAAACTTTGTCAATATCATTTCTCATATCAGACTTACTAGTGCCCCTTGTCACCCTTACTTCTGCGCTGCTGGCAGCAGGTGCTGCCTTCAGCGCTGGGCGGCCAGAGAGTGCCACCCTTACTTCTGTGTAACATTTGACCTTTGCCTTGGGAGGGTGGCTATGGGGGGGAACTAAGGCAAAGTTTGTGGTGGATATAGCCCCAGCAAGCTCCCTAGTGCTGTCTCTGCCTGTGTGTCTGACTGTTAAATTATACATTTTTCTTTGGCCAATCTGAGTGTTCTGATTGGTCTGCATATAATGCATCTCTTCAGCTGCTGAACAACCAAGTCCTCTAATGTTATCGCATTCTCAGGCTGGCTTTAGGGAAAATGCCCTGGGCGAACTTCTATTTTGGCACTTTTTTTTTTTTTATTGTATTTTATTTTATTTTATTTATTTAGGAGGCTGAGCAAGATTGGGAGTGGAGCTGGGCTGGAGGCTATCAGCCCTGCTCATGGTGGGAGCTCAGGGCTGTCAGCTCACGACCCCCAGTTTTAGAACCCCATATCTAGTTTGATCTCTGGCATAATACAGACTATGGAACTTCTCTGAAATAATTCCAGTTTGAACTAGAGTATATCTTTTCAGAAAAGCATACAGTCTTGATTAAAAATTGCCAGTGATAGAGAATTTACCAAAACCGTAGTAAATTGTTCCACTGATTGAAAGGATTACATCATATTTGCTGTCTGAATTTGTCTAGCTTCAACTTCTAGCTATCAGTTCTTGTTATATCTTTTGCTATGTTTAAGAGCCCATTATCAAATATTTGATCCCCAGGTAGTTTCTTATAGACTAGCGTGATTATGGCACCTCCCTTAACCTTCTCTTTGTTAAGTTGTTAGATTGATTTTCTCATATCTCATTAGGAATCCTTTTAAATTCTTTAATCATTGTTGTGGCTCTTCTCTGAACCTTCGCCAGTTTATCAACATCCTTCTTGAATTGTGGACACCAGAACTCGACGTATTCCAGCAGCTGTCAGACCATTGTTAGATGCAGTGGTAACTATGTCTCCTACTCTTGTTCAAGATTTCCCTATTGACGTATCTAAGGATTGCATGAGTGAGCCCTTATAGCCCCAGTGTTGAACTGAGAACTCCTGTTCAGCTGGTTATCCATCAGGGCGTCTTTGGAGTCACTGCTTCTCAGGATAAAGTTCCCCATCCTGTAAGCATGGCCTAAATTTTGTTCTCCAATGTATAACTTTACATTTAGCCATATTGAAATGCATATTGTTAGCATTAATGAAGCTCATGGAGACTCCAGTTGAGCTTGTTAGGCTGGACTATCTCGTATAAGACCAAATTCCTTAAAGCTGTTATCTCAGCTAGAAAGATTAGAGAATTGCTGGCTTTGATGGCAGACACAACTTATATCATTATACACAATGATAAGGTGACCCTTTATCCTTGACCAAAATTTCATCCTGAAGTGATGATGGACTTCCATTTCAACCAGTCAATGTCTTTCTCAGTCTTCTTCCCAAAAACTTGCTCCCACTTTGAAGCCCACCTTCACAGATGTGGTGCGAGGAGAGCTTTCTCTTTCTACTTAGAAAGATTAAGATTTTCCATAAATCTAACATTATTAAAATAACATTAGATGAGAAGAGATGCAAAGAACTATTTCTGTTTGGAGGCTGTCTAGAGGATCGCCTCATGCATGCACATTTGCTAGTCTAAGGGTAAGGTTCCGTTCCCAGCAGAAATTAAGTCCCATTCCACATGACCTGCTGCTGCCTTGGTAGCATTTTAAGACAAATGCTTCTAGGAGAGAGATGTAGAGCAGTCACATGCAATTCACTTCACACTGTTTACGAAGCGCTGTGCATTAGACCTAGCCTCCTGCTCAGATGCAAGAATTGGGGAAGCAGTGTTTCAGTTGTTTTATAAAAGAGCTTCTTGGACCATCGTCCATTGTAGGTGGTGATGCTTTTTCCCCGGGTGGGAGTGCATGGAGTCCTTCAAAGAAGAAAGGCTACTTACTGGTAGCTGTTGTTCTTTGAGAGTCACCTTTTTTTTTTTTTTTTTTATGCATTGGTACTTCTCACCCTCTTTCCACTGTACCTCAGTTTTCTCTGAATAATGAGATTCTGTGGTTCAGGAGAAGGAACTGAGGTGATTGGGGCTGCTCTTCTTTACGCACATTCCAGTGTGGACTGCTGATGTCAATAAGTGCAAGCGCAGCTCTGATAGATATGGCTTTGGTAGAGGTTCCGTGGAGTTGATGCAAGGGGGTCCCAACCCACAAGTGTCAATGCACAGAACTGGCTCTCAGTAAACAGAACTTACTAGTAAGTAACCTTTCAGGTGCTCTTATTGTCTCCCTCTCTTCCCCTTCCCCAAAGTACATTATGGAAGTGCCTTGGATTTGCACTTAAATCATGGATTCAACTCAAATTTTCAGCACTTACTTTTAGAGTACCAAATGAATTTCCTGGCAATTCACAAATTTGTTTGAATTCAAATGATTAAAAATGGATTCTTTGGAATTTTAGCACCCTGTGTCATAGTTCTTTATCCCCGTAATCTTAATAACAAATTAATATATATACCTCAAACTGTCATTATGGTTAAAATTCACTTTTTTTTTTTTTTTTTTTTTCTTGCATAGGCTAAATTTGTGGGTGGGGGGGAATTAATGTGTTTTTTTTCATTTTCCTTCATAATTAAAAGGTTTTTTTTCAAGCGCTTATGAATGTTCTGTTAGGCTAGAGATTCCATGTATAACTGCCCTTTCTCTAAATAGTGGCCCTTTCCCATTGTCAGTGGCACTAATATCATAATTTGTTCAACTAGGTGGCTATTTTAAGTAGTACTCTTGTCTATCTTTGTTGTTCAATAGAATTGAAGCTGTAGGCTGCTCTTATCAAAGATGGTTGCTTTCTTCATCCTCAAACAATGAAAGGTGGTGGCCATTTTGATAGAGGGTAACGCTTCATAAGTGTTTCTGAAGATTTTTAGGCACCAGCCTTTCAGTTATGAAAATTATTAACACTAATTACCATTAATCCTAAACATTTCTTTAAAAAAATTATCCTTTGCAACCAACTTTAACAGAGGGAGTAGGAGGGGGAACTGGGAGTGTGGGACAGGAGAGTGAGGGGAAAATGTGTATGCATGTATGCATGCATACAGGGGAATGTGGGGAATAGGATGGTGGGAGTGTACAGGGCAGTGTAAGTGCAAGAGGAGGGGAAACTAGAAGGACAGGAGGTAGAGGGATTCTGGTTGCATATACTCTGGCTGCTTTAGGCACCTATGGCCAGTGTTCTCTAGTAGCTTATGCGCCAGTGTGACATACAGCAGTTATAACAATGATACTCAGACCTCAGTGGTTCAGGAGCCAAATTAGCAATCAGCATTACCCAAAAGAGCCACAGTAGTATGAATTCATTGTTCTTCGAGTACTTACTCATGTTTATTCCATTCTAGGTGTGTGTGCGTCTACATGCACAGTTGTCGGAGATTTTTGCCTTTGTGGTGTCTGTAGGGCTGACCCTGGCACCCTCTGGAGTACGGTGCCCATCGCTGGTATATCAGGCACCGCTGGGGCCCTATGCCCTCTCAGTTCATTCTCATCGCCTGTGGTGGCTAGTCAGAGCGCCTTTCCTTGCTTAGCAAGGGCTAGCTGCCCTTTGGACTTTGTACCTTAAATCCTTGTATATAGTTGATTCTTCAATAGTTAGTATTAATTACTTGTTAAGTGTTTAGTTGTTAGTAGTTAGAGTCCTGGCAGGGCATGCCCCAATGTCCAGGGTTCAAGCCCTATGCAGACTGTAACAGGCCTATGCCTGTTAGTGACCCCCACGGCACTTGAGACAAGTGCTTGGGGGATGCACACAGAAAAGACAAGTGCCGTATCTGCAAAAACTTTTGGCCTTGCATGTAGAAAGAGTGGGACATTCAACTTTGGGCTCTCCTGACTTCCATCGTGCCTCCGAGCCATCTTGCATGATTTGCTGAGCATCTCGGCATCAGTGCGAAGTGCACCCCCAGCACTGAGGTCTGCTCAGCACCGCTTTCCGTCACTGGTATTGAAAAAGAAGGCCAAGAAACATGTCCCCCCAGCGCTGGGAAAAAGAGCCATGTGGCAGCCTCGGGCCGTCGGTCTACCCTGGAGCTACGCAGTTGACCTTCTCCCATTGGGGCCATTAGCCCTGTGAAAGGTCCTCCTCTGACTCCTGTGAGTGGTATCGTACCAACTCCCCTGCTGGCATCGATGCCCTCACGTGCTCCTCTGGCATCGAGGGAGCAAAGGCCACAGACGCAGCAGGGATCTGCAGGTTTCAGCAAAGGCTCCCCAAGAGGGCAAACCAGCCGATAAAGCTCCTTGGAGCAGTGGAGTGTCGCCGATCCCTGAGACAATGACCTGCTCTTCACCTCCACGCTGCTGGTCACCAGAGCCACCGCTGAGATTGTTTGGTGCTCACCATTGGTCACGCGCATGGCGATAGCGGTCCCCGTTGTGTTGACATGGATTACCGAGAGACAGGCACGGGTACCCTTACTATCTGTACCGATTGCCTTCCCACTGTCTTGATGCCAATTCAAGTCACCCATGCAGTGGGAGTGTTCTCCGTCCCGCCTCTGGTCCCCCGGCACTGACACCGGTCTGCACGCCACAGATACCAGTTCCTCGTACTGGGCACCGGTCACAGTTATCTGTAGTCTCTAAGCAGACCCAAGCATCCACGGCCCCTCCATGATCTCCGGATGCAGTTCCTCTGGTACTGAAGGACAGGTTAGCCTCTCATCTAGACCCCAACAGTGCGACTGGGCGACCAAGACCATAGTGACAGCATCAGTGCAGTGGCAGCCAGGTTAGTGGCCCATGCAGTGGCCTTACTGGAACGCATGGGGAGTCCCAGTCGTTCCCCTCGTCAGCCGCTGCCTCGGAACAATAGCTGCCGACACCGCCGGCACCGGGTTCGGTGTGGGAGGCACGCCCGGAGGCCGAGGGGGTTGTGTCCTCTTCTAAACTGTTCTTCCCTGTGAAGGAGGAGGATCAGGGCCCCCACACCTGCGATACAGTTCTCGTCTTCGTCCCCAGACGAGGCAGTTGCAGGCCCCTCCAGGGCCAGTCCACCGGATGACTTTAAGGACCACCAGGCCCTGCTTCGTCGGGTGGCCTGGAAGTGGAGGAGATGGCGGTGCCAACGGACACACTATTAAGCGTCCATTCAGCCTCTACCTTGACTCGCGTCACAGTACCGGTGCATGATGGGGTCCTCAAAATTTGCCAAGTCCATCTGGCAAACCCCTTCCTCCATCCCTCCCACCTCAAAATAGGCCAAAAAGAAATACTTTGTACCAGCCAAAAGTTTTGAATATTTGTATATCAACCCTCCCTCCAGCTCGCTGGCGGGCTCAGCAGCCAATGAGAGAGAGAAACAGGGACATTCCAGCTCGACCCCAAAAAATAGAGAGGCCAAATGATTGGACTTGTTTGGGAGAAAGATTTATTCCACTGCCAGTTACAGTGGCTAATCATCACGCCCTCTTGGACCGTTACAGAGGGAGTTCCATAAGTAAAAGTTGTAAGTTTGAGTCCCTCCCGCAGGATTTGGCCCAGGAGTTTGATACTATGGTGCAGGAAGTCACCACGGCAGCTCCTTGCAAATGATGTGGGATGCGGTGGACTCGGCAGCCAGGGTGATAGTGTCCGTGGTGGTGATGAGGTGCAGCTCCTGGATTCAAACCGCTGGACTCTCCCAGGAGATGCAGACCTCCATCAAAGACCTTGCATTCGATGGGAACGGTCTGTTCTCCAACCAAACGGATTCGAGGCTGCATGAGCTGAAAGACACCAAAGCCACCCTTCACTCGCTGGGCATGCACATGGCACGTAAGCAATGGCAGTCTCGTCCAGGGTCTGCTTGGAGAAGGGACAGAGGCACTGGATTTAGTCATTCCGCCCTTCTACCTCCTGCTCACCTGCGCAGCTTGGTCCAGCAGAGCAGCCCAGAGGCCAGAAGCGCTCGTTTTGATGGTGCTCGAGAGCAGTGCCCCAGCCAGTTCCCTGAATCTGCTGTTCCTTTTCCTCAACTGCATTCACCCCTCCCATTCAGGCTGGTCGCGGGTCACCATGGACCGCTGGGTACTGGACATAGTATATCGGGGTTATACCCTGCAATTTCCAGCTGCCTCTCTCCCTCTTCGGAGACCCTTCTCACGAGCAACTACTCATTCACGAGGTCGAGCAACTTCTGCACCTGAGGGCGGTAGAGGAGTTCCCTCGGGACATGAAAGGAAAGGGGTTCTATTCCTGGTACTTCCTAATTCCAACAGCAAAAGGAGGCCTCAGACCCATCCTGGACCTGCATCGCCTCACAAGTCTGTCAAGAAGTTGACGTTTCGCATGGTTTCTCTGGCCTTCATCATCACCTCCCTGAATCTGGGAGACTGGTACGCTGCTTTCGACTTATGGAACACTTATTTCCCTATTCTCGGGTCACAGATGTTTCCTCTGTTTCATAGTGGGCAGGCGCCCTTTCACAGTGCTGCCCTTTGGCCTGTCTTCGGCCCTAAGGGGGTTCATGAAATGTGTGGTGGCTTACCTGGGACGTTCAGGGGTCCAGATTTTCCCATATCTTGACAACTGGTAAGTCTTGGGAACAGGTGTAGAGGAGCCTCGATCTGGTCCATTCCACCTACTACAATCTGGGCCTGTTAATAAACATTTAAAAGTCTACATTAATGCCAGTCCTATGCATAGAATTCATCAGGGCAGTCCTCGACTTCACGTGAGCCAGAGCCTTCCTCCCTGAAGCGTGTTTTCAGGCTATGTCGGACTTGATCTCCCATTTAAAGAACCACCCACTCACTACAGCCTATACCTGCCTATGTCTGATGGGCCACGTGGCCGCAGGCATGTATTTGGTCACTCATGCTCAGCTCCATCTATGGCCTCTGCAAGCGTGGCTGGCCTTGGTTTATATCCCCGACAGGCACCGGATGGTCAGGGTGCTGAACCACGTCCTATCGTCACTGCATTGGTGGTTGGACCCCAAGTTGGTGCTGCAGGGAGTTCCCTTCGCGACTCCGTCCCCATCACTGACCCTGGTCTTTGACACTTTGGATCTGGGCTGAGGAGCCCACCTGGGTTCTGAGCACCCAGGGCCGCTGGCTGCAGGACAATCTCGCCCTCCATATCAATGTCAGGGAGCTCAGGACAGTTCGCCTGGCCTGCCGGGCTTTCTTGCCCCACCTGAAAGGCAAGGTGGTGCAGGTCCTGACGGACAATACTGGTGTAATGTATTATAGATGACGCTGGCTTTGGCAGAGCAGTGCTGCAAGCTGCAAGACTGAACTGCAAGCCCACCTCCGTTGATACTGCTTGTCAGTCACTTAGAATGGAATCGACAAGCAGGCACGAAGGAAAAATGGTTACCCACCTTTTCGTAACTGTTGTTCTTCGAGATGTGTTACTCATGTCCACTCCATTACCTGCCCTCCTGCCCCTCTGAGTTGTCAATAAGGAACTGAGAGGGCGTAGGGCTAGCGGTTCCTGATACACTAGCGCATGGGTGCAGCACTCAAGGGGGTGCCACGAGCCAGCCCTATGGATACCACAAAGGGAAAAATCTCTGATAACCACACATGTGGGCGTGCGCACACCTAGAATGGAATGGACATGAGCCACACATCTCAAACAAGTTACAGAAAAGTGGGTAACTGTTTTTTCCTTTACTCTGTATTATTCTCACAGCAAAATGACCGACCAAGTATTCTGTAGTTGCTTAATAACATAGTAAAAGCATCCTGATTGGTTAATAACTTAGATTAGTTCTTAATTAAATCACACAATGTTTTAATATCATGTGCTGCAAAGAGCTGCAGGAGGCACATTAAAGAGCCACGTGCGGCTCCTGAGCCTCAATCTGAGTATCATTGAGTTAGAACATACCAGCGAATATGGCCATAAAAGTTAAATAAAAAAAAAAATTGAAGTTGATATTCTATAGCTTCAAATCATTAGAAATGACGCAGTGAGGTGGAGATGAAAGGGGAAAAAAAATCTAATATCTTTAAACAGTGTAATCTAATACCACAAACACTAAAATACCTTAATTATAATATTATCATGGTGTCACTAAAGGGCAGAGTTAAGGTTGTTAGGGCACCCAAACTGCATTTCTGTACCTTTTATATGGTTAGATTTCTTTTAACTTTAACTTCAATTCTGAATTTCATGCATTTATAATGCTAGGTTTTGTGATAATTTTAACACCCCTGTAATTTTATAACCTGAATTACAGATACATACAGCCAATCTTAACTCTATTTTAACTTCAGTTTTTGTCCTGGAATATTCTGCAATTAAATGGAAATTCAGAAAAGCATTATTTTGAGTCCTGTGCAATGTTGTCCTTTGACAAATTCTGTTATCTTACAATGTGTTATGTTTAAACTAACAAGACTGTTTTTTGGATTGCAGTATTTTTTCTACATGACGGTCATATCTTTGACATCTTTGTATCAAACAGTGAAACAAGTTTCACTTGTAGTTAAGTATTTCCTCCATAATATACTGTAATATTCAGTTGTCATATTTAAAATAACTTCAGAAAAAAGAAAAATCAACAGAAATGATCTAACATTATAGGTTGAATTATGGAACTGAAGTTCAGTTGTACAGAACATGTGATACTGTAGTCTAAATTGTCTTAATCTATTGTATTTCAGTATTCTGGGGTAATTGTGCCTTCCTACATGTTTGTACAACTCCTTGGTGAGGCCTTGATCATGATTGGGGCCTTTAGGTGCCTACTGCAATACAAGTGAATTTACTTTACTGTATTGTGTATCTTTTTAGTTATGTTGAGGTTTTTTAGCTGTAAAAAGACTGAAGCTGGTCCTTCTGACAAAGCATATTATAAAAATGTTGATCATGAAGAGTTAAAAAGCTCTTTTCAGTGTGTTCTTTTTACAAGCCACCTGTTGCCTTAGATGCATAAGTGTGTAAATTCAACTAAGTGCTCATCACTTGTCAGCCATCAGTGGCAGCATAAAAATTACTTGTGGTGCTTGCTTTGCAAGAAGTTCTTTTGTGTTTGTGACATCAGCTTTGTTTTATACAATTAAAGTATTACACGCTAGAATAATCTAAATTGCAACCACTAAATGGTGATGTAGTTCTCCCCCCTCTCCTCCAAAGCTGAATTTGTTTACTGATTGTGTGCACCTATTGACTACTGTTTAATGTGACAAATCCCTTTTGCCTTGAGTAGTCTTGAGAAGAGGGTGCGTGTGTGAGGGTGGTGGGGTTTTTTTTTTCTACTATTGGATGCTTGTTAAAAAGTTCCTACATTTTTAAAAATAGCGAATTAAAGGCACATAATTGGCTCGCAAGAGGAGAAAATCTTACATTGAAGAGATCCAGACCTCAGGAGACAGTTCCATATGAACACATTATGACATGAACTATGCATAGTTATATACTCCACTGTTGTTAAACTGTTATATTGTGGTAGCACCTGGAGACCAAACAGGTCAGGGCACTGTTGTGGTAGGGGATGTACAAACATATAGTAAATGACTATCACTGTCTCAAAGATCTTACCTTATCTCTGCATTTTTTCTAATCCCATTGTGTACAGGTCTTTGCATTTAAAATTAATAGATAATGCGAGTGAATATTTGTGTACATATGTGATATCTATATGATTCTGTAATTAGATTGATTTCAGTTTTGCTTATGTTAAGGCAGAGATAATGAATTTCAAAGATATGTATGAATAATAAGGTATCCTCCCCAAAATTACAGAATTCATTCTTTGAATTTTCAGAGTATTTACAAGAAAACCCATTGTTTTGTTTGAGTTAAATTAATTAAACTGCTTAAGAAATGTGGTGTCTGTCAAGGCTTTTTTTTTTTTTTTTTTGTCCCATATGATCTTAGTAATGGGCTAACAGACTCCTCAAATTTCCCATACAGTTAAAATTAGTTGAAATCTTAAGCATAGGCTTCAGAGTGGTAGCCGTGTCACCATGCAAGGCACTGACTTTAGCTGTATGAAGTGGAAATCCATCAACTTCATGAAAAAACTCGTGCAGATACCGACAGACATCTTCCTTTCCAAATGCAAACAAATGGACATAATACCAAAAGGACTGAAGGTAAAAAATCCATTACAATCAACATACCACACACTATAGTGAGAGATTGTGCCATACACTCTCAAAGAAATTGTGGAACCACCTGATCAACATCCTATACAGCAAACAAGAGAAGATTAAGAATTAACTCTCAAAACTAGAAACGCTCTTAAAAAAACAACCTTCCACACAAACTCCCTCGTGTCTGGATTTTACAAAAACTAGACAAACCATTCACAACACACACTTTTCCTTTCTACAGAGGAGAAAGGACACTAAACTATCTAAACTCATACATGCCACAAGGGCCCCACTGCCCCCACAAACATGATACAGTTTTGTGGCAACCTAGAATCCTATTTTCAATGTCTCTGACTCAAGGAATATTTCCAACACACCACTGATTATATGGAGATAGGTTTATCTCATAGAGCTGGAAGGGACCTTGAAAGGTCATCGAGTCCAGTCCCCGCCTTCACAGCAGGACCAAGTACCGTCCCTGATAGATTTTTGCCCCAGATCCCTGAATGGCCCCCTCAAGGATTGAACTCACAACCCTGGGTTTAGCAGGCCAATGCTCAAACCACTGAGCTATCCCTCCCCCCCCCCAGCACACTAACACACTAGTGTGAACAGCACACTAACACACAGAAAGCTTCCTACCAACACTACAAAAGGAGGATTCTGCGTGGACTCCTCCTGAAGGTCGAAACAACAGACTGGACTTCTACATAGAGTGCTTCTGTCGACATGCAGGAGCTGAAATTGTGGAAAAGCAGCATCACTTGCCCCATAACCTCAGCCATGCAGAACACAATGCCATCCACATTCTCAGAAACAACTCTGACATCATAATAAAAAAGGCTGACAAAGGTGGTGCTGTAGTTGTCATGAATAGGTCGGAGTATGAACAAGAGGCTTCTAGACAACTCTGACACCCCATTATACAGGCCATTACCCTCTGACCCCACTGAGAATTACCAAAAGAAACATCATCTGCTTAAGAAACTCCCTAAAGAAGCACAGGAACAAATCTACACTGACACACCCCTAGAGCCCCGACCAGGGGTATTCTACCTGCTACCCAAAATCCATAAACCTGGGAATCCTGGATGCCCCATCATCTCAGGCATTGGCACCCTGACAGCAGGATTATTTGGCTATGTAGGCTCTCTCCTCAGGCCCTACGCTACCAGCACTCCCAGCTATCTTCGAGACACCACTGACTTCCTGAGGAAACTACAATCCTTTGGTGATCTTCCAGAAAACACCATCCTAGCCATTATGGATGTAGAATCCCTCTACGCCAACATTCCACACAAAGATGGACTACAAGCCATCAGGAATAGCATCCCCGATACCATCACGGCAAACCTGAACTTTGTCACTTTGTCCTCACCCACAACTATTTCAGATTTGGGGACAATTTATACCTTCAAGTCAGTGGGACTGCTATGGGTACCTGCATGGCCCCTCAGTATGCCAACATTTTTATGGCTGACTTAGAACAAAGCTTCCTCAGCTCTCGAACCCTTACACCCCTACTCTACTTGCGCTGCATTGATGACATCATCATCTGGACCCATGGGAAGGAGGCCCTTGAGGAATTCCACCAAGATTTCAATGATTTCCACCCTACCATCAACCTCAGCCTGGACCAGTCCACACAAGAGGTCCACTTCCTAGACACTACAGTGCTAATAAGCGATGATCACATACACACTACCCTATACCAGAAACCTACTGACCGCTATACTTACCTACATGCCTCCAGCTTTCATCCAGACCACATCACACGATCCATTGTCTACAGCCAAGCTCTAAGATACAACCTCATTTGCTCCGATCCCTCAGACAGAGACAAACACCTACAGAATCTCTATCAAGCGTTCTTAAAACTGCAGTACCCACCTGGTGAAGTGAAGAAACAGATTGACAGAGCCAGAAGGGTACTGAGAAGTCACCTCCTACAAGACAGGCCCAACAAAGAAAGTAACAGAACACCACTAGCTGTCACCTAGAGTCCCCAACTAAAACCTCTCCAGCACATCATCAAGAATCTACAACCTATCCTGAAGGACGATCCCTCACTCTCTCAGACCTTGGGAGACAGGCCAGTCTTTGCCTACCGACAGCCCCCCAACTGAAACAAATACCAGCAACTACACACCACACAACAAAAACACCGACCCAGGAACCAAACCCTGCTACAAACCCCGTACCAACTCTGTCCACATATCTGTTCAAGGGACACCGTCATAGGAACTAACCACATCAGCCACACCATCCGGGGCTCGTTCACCTGCACATCTACCAATGTGATATATGCCATTATGTACCAGTAATGCCCCTCTGCCATGTACATTGGCCAAACCGGACAGTCTCTATGCAAAAGAATAAATGGACACAAATCTGACATCAGAAATCATAACATTCAAAAACCAGTAGGAGAACACTTCAGTCTCTCTCTGATCACTCAATAATAGATCTAAAAGTGGCAATTGTTCAACAAAAAAACCTTCAAAAACAGACTCCAATGTGAAACTGCAGTACTGGAATTAATTTGCAAATTGGATACCATCAGATTAGGCCTGAATAAAGACTGGGAGTGGTTGGGTCATTAGAAAACCTAAACTTAATTTCCCCATTACTAATTTCTCCCTACTGTTACTCATACCTTCTTGTCAACTGTCTGTAATGGGCCACTTCTTACCACTCTTACCACTTCAAAAGTTATTTTTCCTCCCTTGGTATCCTGCTGTTAATTGATTTATCTCATTAGACTCCACTCACACTTGGTAAAGCAGCCCCCATTCTTTCATGTATTTATACCTGCTCCTGTATTTTTCACTTCATGCATCTGATGAAGTGGCCTCTAGCCCACAAAAGCTTATGCCCAAATACATTTGTTAGTCTCTAAGGTGCCACAAGGATTCCTTGTTGTTTAAGCATAGGCTGTATTTGAAGAAATTAGGTTGTAATTAAGGCAGATTATTACTAATTGTATCAGATTGTTATGGCAACATAGGATACAGACAAAGCCAACTCAGTAGCTCAGGTAAGGGCAGGTCTACGCTATGGGGCTAAGTCGACCTAAGTTACGCAACTCACGTAGCTGGAGTTGACGTACCTTAGGTCGATTTATTGCGGTGTCTACACCGTGCTGGGTTGATGGGAGAAACTCTTCCGCCAACTTACCTTATGCTTCTCGTTCCGGTGGATTACCAGAGCCAATGGGAGAGCGATCAGTGGTCAATTTAGCAGGTCTTCATCGACCCCCGGTGGATTGATTGCTGCGTGTCGATCCCCCCGTAAGTGAAGACAAAGCCCTAAATTTCAACAACTAACTTGCATGCAACAATTATATTGATTCTGATGAGTCCGTGGTATAAGGGAACTGGAGACACGTCAAACTTTCATTGGTAAATTGGTTGGCCCAGCTTTAAAGGTTCTGTGGCTGCATACTACCTTGGAGATCTGTGTTTTAAAGGCTCTTGGCTCTGCTGTGTCTGCTCCTAATGCTGGAGAAACAGTCAGGACCACTTGAAGTGCAGAGACATTGAAACGCATATAGAGTGCTGTTCACGTCCTTTCTCAGCGCTGGTCTCACTAACCTATCCCTCTAGACAAATAAGCAGATTGCAAATTAAGGGCCAGATGCACCAGTGAATTTAATCTGCATTATGCTGCACTAGTGAACTAAAGCAGATGTAAACCTAGCTTAATCGGACAGTGTGATATGACCACTTTGTGGTGCTTTGGTGTACCAATGAATCTACTATTAAAATTAAAAAATCAAGGTTGATATAGCACATCTTAAAATCATTGAACATATATAGTATCTTTCTCTTGGGGTTTCTTGTTGAGTGTTCGTGTGAGACATTTTTAATGGGGATGGGGGGAGAAAAACCACTCCAAGGAAATTCAAAGGCAACATGGAATTACGGTTGAGAGTAATTTACAGGTAAAAAATAGTTTAAGGGATGTTGCAGTTATTTCACAAAAGGTATAAACCCAGGAAATTCAAAGTTAAAGATACACTTAAAAGAAATCCAAAGATGTTCAAATATGAAAATGCACACTTATGGCACCCAAACAATCTTACCTCTCCTGTAGTGTTATGTACGCATGATATGATTATTAGTATATTTTAGTGTTTGTGTTCTAAGAGTAGATTAAACTGATATATCTTTAAAAGACGGTTGTTTTTATAACTCTTGATTTTGGGATAATGCAACATCCCTGTAACTTTTACCTGCAAATTGTCAAAGCATACTTTCAACCTTAACTACATTTTAACATTTTTTTTTGTTCTGAAATATGTATAAAAACAGATATCCAGAAAATACTTTGAATCTAATTTTATGTACTTTTACGTTCTTAAGAGCCTGATTCTGCCATTTTTACTCATCCGGTATTAACTATTTCAGTGAAATTATTTGCAGTCAGATACTACTCAGCAGAAATAAAGGTGGCTGAGTCTAGCCCTAAAGAAAGTCTTTAAAGAAGTTTTTAAAGAAAGTCTTTTTGACTGTATTATGAAAGCATTCTTCAAATAATTATCAGAGGGGTAGCCATGTTAGCCTGGATCTGTAAAAAGCAATAGAGTCCTGTGACCCCTTACAGACTAACAGACGTTTTGGAGCATAAGCTTTCATGGGTGAATACTCACTTCATCAGATGCAAAAGCTTATGCTCTAAAACGTTTGTTAGTCTATAAGGAGCCACAGGACTCTGTCGCTTTTCATAATAATTATGCATTATTTACAGTGCATAATTTCAAGTAATAGGATAATGGATTATCTACATAGGTAAACTTGTATGTATCTGGAAATAAAGAATAAATCAAACTCAAATTTCTGATGGCTAATTTCTCCCATGTTGTTTAATCAAGTAAACAGCATTAATATATTAATATTATTTAAAATGAAAAGTTTTTTCACTTATTTTTTAGCAATAAATGACTTTGAGTGGTAATAGAATGGAATTGCTCCCTGAAAGTAAATTGTGTGGGTTTTTTTTATAGAAATCTTTTGAAGTATCACTGTTAGATTTGCTTTTAGCTATTGTTAAAAATCTAAAGTACAGTAAGAGTACATTTCACCAAGGTAGAGGTACCCCCTCAAGCTGAATAGGCCAGTCAACCCTCACACAGTGTCATGGTTGCTGAAAATCAACAGGGTTTCAGTGATTAGTAGAAGAGAACATACAAATAAGATTACTTTTTTTAAAATGCCAATGTAACCTTTATGGAAGAGCTGAAGATATCTGTGTAGCTTCAAAGTTTGTCTCTTTTACCAGAAGTTGGGCTAATAAAAGATATTACGTCACCCATCTTGTCCAAAAAAGCTTTAGGCATTCATATTCTCTTCCCTGCTTTATGTTTAGTGTGATGTTATGGTAGGTACTAATGTATTATGACTGCATTATTTGAGCAAGTTGCCAAGTGTTACGAATCATGAGGCACAGGGTGCTGAATGGGAGGGGGGGGGCATGGCCCTCCCCCTTTTGAAAGTGGAAGGGCCTGTCCTGTCAATTTTTCACCTGAGCCTGGCCCCCTGCCTCCCCCGCCCCTCCCCCCCCCGGCCTGGCCGGAAACTGGAGCTCGGCCCATGGTAAGAGTGGCCCGGGCACCTGTAGGGAGACACGGACCCTCCACCAGCTTGGGATGGGAGGGCCCAAAAGCAGCCCCCAGCCCATGTCCCTGTTCCTCGGGCTCCCTGCCCAGAGCTGATGAAGGATCTGCCGCTACCTGGGCAGCTCTTACCATGGCCCCGCTGTGGCTCTTCAGCCCTGCCCCCATGCCAGGCCGGAAGCCAGAGCCGAGTCTGGGTAAGAGCCATGTGGGCAGCTGTGGGGAGCCACAGACCCTCCGCCTGTCCTGGGCAGAAGGTCCGGGGGGCAGGGACAGTGGAAGGTTCTGGCTTCCGGCTTGGCTGGGGACGGGGCGTCGGGAAAGAGAAGCTAGATAAGTTTATGGAGGGAATGGGATAACGTGATTTTAGTCAAATCAACAGCGTGCCATCGCTGGTAAATAGTATCAATGGCCAATGAGGGTCTGGCTGGAGAATCTTGCCTACATGCTCGGGGTTCTACTGATCGCCCTATTTGGGGTCGGGAAGGAATTTTCCTCCAGGGTAGATTGGCAAAGGCCCTGGAGGTTTTTCGCCTTCCTCCGCAGCATGGGGCGGGGGTCGCTAGCTGGAGGATTCTCTGCGACTTGAAGTCTTTAAATCACAGAATTTGGGGACTTCAACAACAGAATCAAGGGAAAGGGAAAGGGGTTGGGTCAGCTTTTGTGGCCTGCATCATGCGGGAGGTCAGACTAGATGATCATAATGGTCCCTTCTGACCTTAAAGTCTATGAGTCTATGAAAGAGGAAGGGTGGGGCCCCGCCCTTCGCCACTTTAGGCAGAATCCGTCACCCCTAATGAGGCACAACATATGCTTTCTGATGTCACTAATCAGCATAGCTATCCAAATGGAAAGGCTTGATAAATTTTCCAGACACTGTCTAGCTGAAGGAGTAAATGCATGAGTTACTGGCTAATAAACGTGTCTGGTAAGGGGACAAATGAGATCCATGGAGACAGTACTGCTAACCAGAGGCCCTGTTCTATGAGGTGGGAGGGTGTTGACATTCCTACGATGAAGCTGTGAATGTACGCTGGTGTAGGGATCCATTTTTCACATTTTGCTCAGGCTTGTAAGTACCAGACAACAGGAAAGTCCTCTTGCTGTTGGAAGAGAGGGTTCTTTCTGAAACCTAGCTGCTGGATAAGGGTTAAGTTGTCTCTATTTTATCCCTTTTGTCCTACACTTGGATTTTTCGGCTGTTCCTCTGTGAATATTGTTGGTGCATGCTTGTGTTGCTGCTTGCAGCTTTTGCTTGCATTAGCAGAGTAATGCTGACGTGCTTCTTAACAGGGTTTTGTAATTTACCATTCTTTTCTTAATTTCATTCTGCTACTTCCTAGGTAATCATGAGAAACAGTAGTCTGTCGGCAACTCAGGAAAACTGCACAGCATCAGTTCAGATCTAGATGGTTATATTTGCAACCAGTAGTGGCTGTACACAAACTGTTTTTAAAAAGAAAATTTTTAAATTTGGCCTAAATTGATGGACTAAGCCCCAAATCATCCGGAAAGCTTCCTCAGTGGTAGTGAGGTTGAGTTTTAAATTTTTGCTTTAAAAAGTTTCTTCTGCTTTGGAACAGCATAATTATGTGGACTGGCTCTTTTAGTATATGCAAACATAGAACAAAAACAATCACCCAGTAACACACAAATGAACAAGCCAATATGTTAGCAAGAAAAGGCATTTATAATTTTTTTGGGTGCATGCAGAAGAAGAATATTTGAATGATTGCTGGATTTGAATTATTAAATCAGCAGCACAGGTACAACTTAAAATTAAGTCTTTATATTTCTAGTAAAGAAGCTGGCTTTGTAAATGTTTGTTACAGTGGGGGTGGAATCCAGATGGAAGTTGGATCTCTCAGCAGAATTGAGACAGGATACTTTGTGGGAATACAAGATGGCACTGTAAGCTACTGCTGGTGTGGGATATTGTAATAATATCAGCAATATTGTGTTGAAAGTTGGAAAATGGTAACTAAAAGCACATTGTAGGGAACAGATGATTTTAATGACATGAAAAACATTTTTTGAATGTTCGTAATCAGCAAACCACAAAACAAAATGATCTTGTGATCAGAGTTCTGATTTTTTTCACTAGGCGCTACAATCTAGTCAAAGGTAATCCATCTTTTCTTCACCCTGCAATTTTTTTTAGCTTTATTGCATATAGGTTTTCAAAAAGGAAAATATGTACCATTAATTTGCATGACTGAATGGGAATTAGCAACATTATGTGTGTCAGAACTTCCCCTTTCAGAATAATACCATTTCCGTCTGCAGGAAATAATTCCATGACAGCAAATCTTTCAAAAATTATTGGTATTTATTTATCTCTTTATTTAAGGGTGGTCTCTTGTTGATCAAAATGTACTTTTATTCTAACTGCTGAACAGTGGAACTTTCCTGCAAAATGGCAGGGAGATAAACTGAGGTGAACAGAATTGTTTGTCTTTAAACGTCTATGATCCTTTTGTTTCACAGTCATTTAGGATAGAACACTTCTGTATGTAATAGGTAATTATGGTGCTGTGGACAGGAAGTGAGTGTTAACAAAATGGAAAGATTTGAACTATAAACAGTGGCATTTGAGGTGAGCCAAATTGGTGTGGAAAAATAAACTTAAAAAGAAACACAACGTCACTTTTACAGGTTTATTCTGTGCTGCCAAAATACCTTCTATTGAATCTACTTTTTGAAGGATAGTATTAGACACATATGGGTAAATTCTTCCAAGTTGCACAGGTTTTGAGCATCCCCAAAACTTGACCTCTTTCAACAACATACTATACTTTCTGTTTTGAAAATATGTTGGAAAGCACAATGGATTCTGTTTTCTCTGTTTATGAAATTGGCTAAGATGGCAAATTGTTAAATAGTGGAACATGTTTTTTATTAAACTATTGCGTCTTTACAATAGTATGGGTACAGTATGTGAAAGCTTTTAGTGAAAATTGCCAGGAGGTTTGTTGAAACTAGTTGGATGAAATTCTGGTTCCATTGAAGTCAGTGAAAATATTACGTAGACTTCAGTGAAGCCAGAATTTCACCCAGTAATTGCCAAAATCTGCCAGTAGAGAGAGAAGCAAGCATGTGCTCTCTGGCATACTCCGAGAATGATTGGATTTTGAGGGGGGGACAGAACCTCCATTTTTCCAGGGAGGAAGGACAAACCATGGCAAATGGATGGATTGACTGATTATGTGGAAAAAAACAAACTGAAATTCAATCAAAGAATGCCACTAATGGGAACCAGTGACTGAAATGGGGGCCTGATGGCAAAAGAAATTTGAAAGAATGAGGATGAAGGAGGAGAATCTTTTCTGGGTCCTTCTTGAAAATACTGACTTTTTAAGTTATAGTGCTTGTACACATCCAGTCCTTTTTAAAATAAAGTACCAACTGAACATTGACTTAATACAGCTTTGAAACTTTACTAAGCAGAAGAAAAATGCTTTTCCTTTTTTTAGTAGTTTATGTTTAACATAGTACTGTACTGTATTTGTGGTTTGATCGTTGCTGCTGCTGCCTGATTGTGCATTTTTCAAATGAGGTGATCCGTTTGTAAGTCTGTTGTGTTAAGTCTGAGGTTCTACTGTAATGAGAAGGACAAGAACATGCCACTGTTAGGTTTTCTCCTCCATGAACCTTTTGTTTTCCTTAAGATGTTTCTTGTTCGCTCTTCGTAGTAAATATGAACATGAATTCTGAGCATTTGAGAGCAAGAAATAATTCCTGTTGCCCTGCTCTAGACTTTTGCTGCATGTTAGTATGTGTGAATGTGCATAGTGACATTTATACAAAGAGGGCTGTTGTGTTGTCTGTCTCTTTCATAAAATAACAGACTGCAGAAAGTCTGTTTTTGTACACATTTCTATAGTGGAGATTCAGTTATTAGTACATTTATTTTAATGGGAAATAAATGACTGATAAGTGGAGAAGAGGGTTAACTTAAAATCAAAATAAACATATATGTAATGGATGATGGCAGGATTCAAGTGGTAAAAAGAAACAGAAGTTGCTTCCAGATGAAACTAACAACATAAAGTGAGACTTCTTTTTGAGGTGGGGACTGTCTTCCTGCGAGGGGGCTACTAGAATATAAATAATGATAAATATAAGACACAGGACACATTGTGTAATAATAGCATGGAAGTTAATTCATTTGCAATGTATGTTTGGTCTTTTTAAAAATGGGGGTTTAATTAAAAAAAAATCTTGTCTGATAAAGACAATGTGTTGGTGATCTAAAACTGCAGGCCAGTGTGTAGGCTTAGTGCCTCATTGAAGTATCACTTTAATGAAAAAGGTGCTGGTGGGCTTACTTCTCACTGCTAACTGATCTGTAGATCAGCACGGCTGCTATTGGAGCTGTCCTCTGCTTGCTATCCCAGTCAGAGGTCAAGTGCTGTGATGATACAGCATAGTAACTGCAGAGGTGTTGGAGCTACTACGCTTAAGTAAAGACTCTGCAAAGACTGAGCCTGACTTCAGATGTGAAGCCGAAGAACACCTCCAGTTTGTTGGTGTTTTTATGTTGGTTGTTGCCCCCATCTTCTGCAAAAATAATTAGACGAGGATAATCCCCTAAAATGCTTATTTTTGTGTGTAAAAATTTTTACAACATTATTTTGACTTCTACAATAATGTAATTTAAAATTCTCAAGCCAAGTTTCTAGGACTCTAAACAAGGGGAGTTTAAAACAAAATATATACTATACTTTATAACATCTTTGTCTTTTGCATCATTAAGAAAAGTGTTTCTGTAATGTTAATTAGCTAGTAACTGCTGTTTTCAGTGTGCTTTAATTACTGTATGTTGCTTGATTATATGTTATGAAATAAACTTAAGGTTATTCTAGATTGTTAAACAGAGTAGTTATGTATTCGCTCACTGTTTAGGATCAGGCTTTTGGGGATATGGTAGAAGGAAGCTCAAGAAACAAAATGGTTAAATTAAGGAAGAAATCTGATGTGATGCGTGAACTCTAAGAATTAGACTGAATTTTAAAGTTTCCATTTATAACCAATACTAATAAAATAAAATACTGAGCACATATTTTTAACCATATTTACATATAACCACATAATAGCTAATGAAAATTGTGACTTTCAAATAATTTTAAGTGTAAACTTTACATTTACATTTGACAGTTCAATTCTGCATCAGACAATATAATTGAGACATGTCTCAAGGATTTTTAATCTATTATTCATTGTTTTATATCTTGTATTAAATATTTGACCAGCAATGCTGAACAGAAAGTTGTGGTTAATGTTTGTGTAGCTGCCTGGCCTTTTAATTATTAAAAATTCAAGATAAGTTTCATGTGCGTGAGATAAAACAGCGGTTAATACATGGATTTGAATATCCTTCACATTGAAATGAAAAAATTGGAATCATATTGTGAACCAAACATTTTTTTTATAATGTGAAATACTATCTATAATTTCTTTGGCTCCTTTTATGAGAATATTTTAAAGACTTTATACTGGCTGTTGAGGTAACTAACATTGGAAACCACTAGCAGTTTTAATATTATTTTCATATAATTGTCTTCAACTCTGGTCTTTGCAGGAGATGGTACTTTAACTACCCAAGAGATTTTCCTTGATGTCTTTTTCTGAGATTCTAGTGGTTTCATTTTAGCAATCAGATGTGGCCATAAACAAACAGCTTACATTTTCAGTTGATGCATAACTTTTTCATTTGCTAGCTTGATCCCTAGTTAAATTTTGTGGTCATATTTACATACTTTTTCTCCTTAGATCTCAGACAAGTTTAATATAAGAAGCTGTGTAGCTCTGATCATGAACTGACTTTGAAAGACATGGAAAATATATGGAGACAAACATTTCTGTATTATGAAAGCTTTTTCCCTGAAGACCTTGATCGTTCTTTCTTTTACAGGAAAGTTTTAAAAACAGATGTTAAAATATGGTCATTATAATTATTAGCTATCAGTGTAATACCATTGAATAAATCATTGAATCAGTGTTATTCAAGGTCTTTAGATTTGTTTTTAAACTTCTCTTTAACATATTTTATAAACACTTTAACAAAGGAAAATGATAAAGCTCAACAGAAATATATTCAATATAGATTTTAAAAAGAAAAAGCCATTTTAGGTTTGTTTTCATTGGCCTAATAAAAAATTGGTATTTCAAATGCTGTTCTGTTGTAGGGCCTAAATTGGGGGTAATAGATGCAGTTGATTTGAGAACTGCATATTACAAGCGCTGAACAAACACTTTTTCTCTATGAAAATACTATCTTCCAAAAAAGTAAAATATTAACTTAAAATATTTCTTGCTAGTGTAAGTATAAAAAATACCTTACCTTTGGTAAAATTACCTTAATTTTCCAATTAGTATTTTGTTTTGGGACTGAGGTTTTTTTCATGAAGTGATCAAACTTACTGCAGTTGATCATGGTTTTAGTATGAAGTAGGGTGACCAGATGTCCCAATTTTGGGTCTTTTTCTTATCTAGGCTCCTATTACCCTCCACCCCCTATCCCGATTTTTCACACTTTCTGTCTGGTCACCCTAGTATGAAGGCCTCTGGGCATTTTCAAGTGACTAAACATTTTACTTGTGTTACTGTTGATCTTGTTAATTACTAGAGATGAGTTTATAACTATTGTAAATGTCTTGTCTTCTGAACTTTAAAATCATCTGAGTGCTGATAAGTTTCAGTTAAAGGTTTTTCAGTAAATGCATTTTGCTTCTGTATATTCTGGGTTGGAAGCAATAAGAATTAAGTATTAAGTTCTCTTAGTATTAACAGGTATTTAGGAAAAAAACAAACATTTGTTATGTTAGCTTGAAAAAGCCTTAAAATATGAATTTTGCCAAATACTTAAACTGCCTACTGTAAATAAGAAAGTTGAATCAAGCTTGCAGTTAAATGTGTATGTAGAATTAATCGAACTGGGATATTAGACTAAAAGACTTTCAAGTTAAAGCTTTTCTGCACATGATAGTCTTCATAATTATTTCAATGGTTGACTGCAACATTTAAGAGAAGAAAAATCTTACTGTAACTCCCAAACTGTTAGGGAAATAGGTTACATCATTAACAGCAACAAAATCCATAGAATCATTCAAATAGAGATTTTCTTCAAGATCTTAGCCAGTGCTATAGTTTATAATTTAACTGGCAGTTATGTTCTTGGTGATTGAATTTATTAGAACATGCCTGAAAAATTACTGATCGATCCAGTTTCACTTATTTAGTGTTACAAAACTGACTTATGAAGAAGTTAATTGCAATTTACTTCCATAGTTTCTCGAGCCGTTTCAGAGAATAACAGAGCAAAACTGGATTTATACTGATTTTTAAGAAGCAGATATTTGTTGAAAAGCAAAGTGGGAGTGCAAAGATCCATGTCAATATTCAGAATTCATATTTCCCTTGAATGGATGGTTGTGATAAAAAATGGTACATGTGGTGTGTTTTCATTGCCTGTTGAAAGACTTTCATGCAGTTAAAATAAGCATTTTGATGGTGGTTGAATTAAGAGTTTTTGTCAGTCTCTTCTCATCATGGATGATTAGACTAAAACGTCTGCTTGTCTTGACTTGAGATCACCACAGCTTCAGATAACATGCTTTGTGATTGAAGGTCGAAATATTTTGAATTCTAATAGGCTGCCAGATGAATTGCTTGAAATAGACTGTAAAATTTCAAGGCTTCCTTTTCCATCTGCTGTGAAAAGAACCATTGGGAATGGTTGAGCTTGATGATCATAGAATTACTGGATGGTGATTCTAAAACCCTCAAAGGGAAGTTGCTATGGAGATCTAGTTCCAAACTGTGAAATGATTCACCTTTGAAAGGCTTCAGGGTCTGAGAAGCTGAACACATCATTGTTCAGGTGGTCATTGGTTAGGAAATTGCTGGTGCCTGTGTAATCAGCACTCCTGTGGTAGTTAACGATCTAAAAAGGTTTGTTCTGAATGATGTGGGACAACAGCAATGTGCATAAAATGGCTTCTCTCAATCATAGTTTGCTCAGTCTGGTGCTTGTAAAAATACAGTGAACTAAATGTAGAGAAATGAACTGATTCGTTGAGGAAGTCTTTTAAAAACAAAATTTTGCTCCATGATGGATTTGACATCTAAAGTAAAAGGAGAAAAATCATTTTAGTTTAAAAAGCTGTGGTTAGGTACTGCAAAAGTATTATATTCTTTTAACTTTTTTATTTTTGCAAAGAGTAGGAGGATGGGGATTGTTGTGTATTCATGTTTGTTTGTGAAGCTTAAAGGACTAGCACTGTTCGAAGTTGAAGATTCCTATTGCATCAGCGCTCAGGAACACTGCAAGTAGCCTCAATATATTTTACTTATTTTGGCCCTCAGAGGATTTTTGCGCCTATCGGAAGCTGTGCTTACGCAGTTCTGACAAATGTCCTGGACATCCAGGACTCAAGTAAAATCAAAGGATGTTTTTTCTTTGATAACTTACAGTATATTATGTGTTTGGGAGAAAATGAAATAGAGTACTGAAATTGTTTACACAGATGTACATAATTAATATATTTTATAAACTACTGCCAGGAATTTCCCCAAAAGTGCTTAATAATTTACTTTGAAATTATTTATGTAATTGACCAGTGTGACCAATGTGTGCTCTTTCAAGGAGAGTAAAATGCATTGTTCCCTGCACAAATAGGTATTGCTGGGTGTAGTGAGCAGCTACCCCTACGTTTTCAGAAAATGTTCGGATGTATGATTGTTTAAGAACCACATAATGTAGTTTATGTAAAAACTCTTGAATATGATAGTGGAGTATATAATATTATTGCTGACCAAGGTGCTATTAATAGGATCAGGCAAAGAGGACACTTGTGACTACTAGATGGTGCCAGATAGTTACAGAATGCAACTGAACATCATTTCAGAACATAGTTATTCTTCAAATTAAATACTATTTAAAAATCAGCACAATTGAGATCGAGATTTTACCTCATTCAAAGAATATGCTGGAGGAGTAATTACTGCCTGTGTACTAGGCAGTCAACCAATCTTGAAAGAATAACCTGTTTTTTTTTTATAAGGGAAGGGGCTAACATTCAAAATATCATGTAAACACTGATTTGCATCTGGTTCATAGTTACATAAATACATGAAGATGTCTAATAGAAAAGACCAAAAAACCTCTCTGTAAAGATAACTCTCATTTTATGGAGTTCTTACCTTTATTTTGATTACTAAGGATATTGCCTGAAAACAGAATTCTTACGGCTCAAGATTTCACCTGTTTCTGGTGTTTGTTCCTCATCTGAGGGTCTAAGAAATGACATCACAGTTAATTGAGTGGTGGTAATTATATGTGATGAATAAATAGCAGGAGCAAACAATTACTTAACTCTCATCTCTCTTCTTTATAAATGTATTCAGTAATAAAAAAGAAGCAGAACTCTTCTATGTATTCTTGTTCAGACTTCCATAAGATATCAGCAAGTAATGTAATTTAATGTCAATTACTCTATGTAAAATATACCTTACAAATTATCATCAGGCCATTTGAGGGGATATTTGGCAAAGGCTACTCTGCAACATTTTGGTTACAGTAATTAACTATTTATTAATCCTGTTGAGATTTACAAGTGGTTATATATATATAGTATGCTACCATTAACAGAACAAAGATATTTCTCAAAATATTTTAAAATTTAAATAATTAAAATAACCTTTTGGAAGCTGAAAACTTTTCAGATTTCTTAAATTTTGCAATGAGGGCGGCCTCAGTTCAGTCATTCAAGATTGCAGTTAATTTTCTCTTTTGTTGGCTTATGCATATTGTTTACATTATATGCTTCAGCAAACAAGGAATTTTGTCAAATATCTTTAAATATTTTCTGCCCTAGTTGTAATACGCAGACTGCACTGTTGTCACTAATTGATGATCCAGCAATAGATGGTCAGTTGTACATGCTTCCTTTCAGATCAGTCAGCAGCCTTCAATACTATTGACCACAAATTTTTTTTGACTTGATGCTGGCCCAATGTAGGGAGTGGATGGACAAGGATTGTTAGCCAATGATTTTATTCTTTTCTCACAGAAATCCAGGTGGGTGGGTGTTGGACAATTATTCATCCAATCTGAGGAGTTTCACTTTTAGTATTCTAGAGAATTCTGTAGTCCCTGTCTTATTAAACATGTAATTTTTATTAGTACTTATTTTTATTACAGTATCAACAGAGGTCCCAATCAGGATCTTTCCCCATTGTGCTTGGCAGTCTAAAATTGAAATAAGAGAGCTTGCAGCCTAAATAGGGACAGACAACAGGAGGATGTAGAAAATAAAGGGATGAAGGAGGAGGAGGACAACAAAGGTGAAAGTAATAAGAACCCAAAGTTGTACAGTTTGACGTCTTCATAGTTTTTGTTTTTAAACAAATGAATGTGAATCACAACAGCTGCTTATCATGGGACTGCTGGGGATAATTAATTTATTTGGATTTCTTTGTCACTAGTATGTAGATGACACAGTTTCATATCTCAGACATCTTCACTGGCACAATACTTCTTATATCTGTGTTTCATGGAATTCCTGTGATGATTGCTCTTGGATCTGGGACTTGTCACTGTTGTCTGTCTTTGTCACTTCCAGATTGGACCTTTCTTTGGAAATCACTTGGACACTTCAGCTGATTCATAGCACGGTAGACAGTCTGGTTAGAGGGATTAACCTCAGCAGCTCTTTATACAAGAGATCCATAGACTAGATCTGCCTTCCTGTTCCTTCCCAGATGTGGTCATTTCTAGAGCCCTATATGGTACAGGTCCTATGGGAAATGCCTAATTTTGTGCCCTCTTATTTGTCTTGAAATTAGTTTATAAACTCTTTGGGTCAGAGACCATCTTTTTGTTGTGTTTCTGCAGTGTTGAGGCTATCACAATACAAATAATAATAATGGGTGACAGTATACTGCTTTTGAACAGAGAAGGCTATAAAACAAGCAGTCAGTAAACATTCAGTCAATTACTGCAGAAGATGCTCAACGCATCTGAAAATCATGCTGCTTATTTACGTTCCTAATTAAGAAATGCCTCATTTCAGGCATATAAGATTGCAAATTATGGCCTATCTGGTACATATTTATGTGCCCTTTGCTGTAGTATCTAGGCTTCATATACATAACTAAAAACAATACATCCGATACCAAAGGACTTTTGGGAAGGACTGAAAATAATGCCTCTGTTTCTAACAATAAACAAAGCATTAATTATCAGAATGGAATGAACACCATAGGTCCCGCCTCTTCCCCCGTCCTCCTATTTCCCCTTCTTTCTGGGGTTTAAGGGGAAGAATCTCAAATCTTTTTCTTTCTGCTACTAGCAAATTTCCTAAGGAAGCATTCTTCAGATTGTCAATACTAGCCTTTCTACGTCCTCCCAGAGAGGAGACATCTATCCCTGTGTGAAAATTAAGATGGGAAGATAGAGGTTAGCAATAATTCAGAGGGGATAGGTTTCAGAGTAGCAGCCGTGTTAGTCTGTATCTGCAAAAAAAAAAAAAAAAAAAAAAAAGCCTCTTAGAGTTGGTAGGGCAACTCCCACCTTTTCATGTTCTCTGTATGTGTCTATATATCTTCTTACTATATGTTCCATTCTATGCATCCGATGAAGTGGGCTGTAGCCCACGAAAACTTATGCTCAAATAAATTTGTTAGTCTCTAAGGTGTCAGAGGGGATACTGCATACACAGCTTTCCCTCATATCTAGGAAAATTATAACTTCTTGCTCTTGTGACATAGATACAAGGCTCAAAAGTCCAAATAGTTTTTTCCTGCGGATAGCACTGATAGTCTTGAAATCAGAGAGAGCGTGAGAATTGTATCTAATTTATTTTATTGCCCAGAGTAAGTCAGGAGAGGACTTGACCGTTAATGGTTTTAAAAACATGGAATCAGTTTGCAAACAAGAACAGATCAAAATTCATGATCTGTCTCTAAAACAGGTTGTGATATACACTGATGGATCATCAAAATGCTTCCTTCTGCAAACTGTCATTCATAAATACCTAAGGTTTGTACCAGAATCCCAGTGTTTTCAGTATTACATTGCGCTCTTTAATCTTGCCACATACCGAAGGAAGTTAACCAAAATTAGGTTGGTGTTAATAGTCGCCATCAGGAAAAAAGGATATCAGTAATTCACTATTGGAATGTGTGGCTAATATGAAATTCATCTCTTTCATCATCAATAACAGCAGTAAGAGCTGCCTGAAATTTATTCCAGGACCTAGGGCTATTGAGTGATCAAACACAATAACTCCTTAACTCAGTCAGGAGATGAATCACCTGGGATGCATTTCTGTAGTGACAAAAGGAAGGTCTTTCTGTCTGTAGAAGAAGTAAGCAAAATAAATCAAGAGATGGACAAGAATACTTACCTCTGAGACTAGAGCTCCTTGGTCTTCTGATTTTTTTTTTTTTTTTTTCCCTGCTTGGAAATTGTGCCATGGGCCTGGTTACTTTCTAGAGTTTTCTTGTTGCTCCAGGGGAGTGGTCTGTGTTTTCAAAGAATTTGGACATGGTTGTATGCATCCGAAGAAGTGGGCTGTAGTCCACGAAAGCTTATGCTCTAATAAATTTGTTAGTCTTTAAGGTGCCACAAGTACTCCTGTTCTTTTTGCGGACATGGTTTGCTTTCCTAGGGAATTGTGCATTTCTCTGAAGTGGTGGTTGTGGGATTTTTGCCGTCTCAGAAAAGTAACATTATTACAGAATGGGCAATACTCATGATATATTGTGCTGGGTCGCCCCTCCACATCACCACTATTCTGTGGCACTTGATAAGGTCAGTGTCTCATCTTAACATAAATATTTCTAGAAAAGAGAGTGACCAGAAGTCCCTCCCGAACAAGATTTGGTGGACAGTGCAGTGATACAACTCCTGTTGATTGTTTAATGGAGATGCTAATGGGCCTGTGGGTTTGGAGGCACAGAGGGCTCTAAGATTCATTTAGTCTATCTTCAGATAATTACCTATAACTGGCAAGAGCAATTTGATAAACAGTCTCAGCAGGTAGAAGATTCTGCCAGTGGAGTGATGACTAATTCCAATTGTGGGTGTAGCAAGGTAGAACGATAGCGCATTCTAGAAATATGTTGCAACAGGAATCAATCACCGATGCTTGTCATATAGATACAAGTGTCCATCCCCTGAAGCAGTATTTGTAGGTATGTTCTTTGTTTCCTGGGACTGCTTTCTTGGTTAAGTCTTTCCCTCTGCTAAAATAGATTTATTAGGAGCAGAATTGTGTTCTCTTCCACTGAATTCCCATATGACCTTAAATGAACATCACTGCCTCAGTTTCTCCATATATAAAATGGAGGTTATAATCACTCATCTTTGTGAAGTGCATTAAGAGTGTTGGATAAAAGTTCCTTTTATGTAAATGAAAAGGTGTTTTTATATGGATTGGCTCATACATTCAGGAACTAGATGCTATATTATTTTATTACTACTTATGAATCAGGTACTGCTGCTGCTATCTTGTTTTTATCATGCATGTACTCTCCCTGTACATTAGTTAATACACAAATAGATTTTGTCCCTTCTATAAAACAGTTGTCAAAAGATTGATTTTGTGTGGAAGTATGCAATTTCCTCTTTGGTGTTAGAACTAGTTTCTCTTTACCCTAACTGCTGCTGCAGTGCTACTAGATATCCAGTTCATGACTTGCCTCATAAGAGATAAGCATCTACTTTCCACAGGCTCCCTGGGTGTATGTGTATCGGATTGCTTGAACAAAGTATATTAGGAGCAGAGTAATTAACAATCCAGTTCAGATTCTGAACTTCTTTTTAGTTATTTAAAATCAAGGCTAAACTTAATAAAAACAAGTGTTTTGAATGGGAATTAAAATCTTCTCTTACGTTACTACAGTCTGAGTAAAACAAAATAATTATTGCCAGAGTCACTGAGTGCTTGCATTTAAAATAAATTTATACATATTATTTAAAAAAAATCTAGTTAACTTTAAAATATGTAAGTTTTCTTGTCATTTAGGGTTCTGTGAAGCTGATCATCAAGAGGGTTGCAAATCATTGGCAGTTTCTATTTTCAGAGTTCCACATCCCAGAGTAATTTGCTTTAATTTCACCCAATTTAACCTATACTTCACACCATCACCATTCAGCTTTAATAGCTGTGTTCTATGCATAAGAAAAGCAGATAAATGTCCACAATTAAACTGCAAATGATTACAACTAGTTAGGGTCTTATGAAGACAAAACTTAAAGGACCATCGCATTAAACAAAGCCGCAAAAGACATCTGAAAAATTTTCTCCAGAAGCCAAGTCTATCAGGGTGTTTTATTGACTTTTTTTTACTTGATTTTACTGATGTTTGAGATTAGGTATGCCTTCTTTAACTGAAAAATATTCTTCCTTAAAGAATATTAGATCTCGAGTTACAATTGATGGATGTTTATTATAAACTAACTTCCTCTTAAAGAAGGTTTAGTATATCTGCCCCTTGCATTTGTAGGTATTTTTTAACATATATGCAACATTTTAAGACATTTTATGGTATGTTTATCCAGTAGCGTGGGGTTTTTGCCCATAAAGTATATTTTGTATATAAAGTCGATGTAGTAAAGTTCATCTTCAAAGTTTAACACTTTTTCTAATGCTTAGTGTAATATCACCACAATAGTTAAGGGTGTCAGTTTCCATTACAGATCCCTTTAATTCTCAAGATAATGGCATGCAAGATCTTCAGTCTGGATAGGTGGCCTTTATACATATTTTTAATTGATATATGAATCAGAAGTTTTGTTTTGTGCATTTCTTTCTGTTGCTCACTGGAACATCCAATTTTTACTTTTAAAAAAAATGACAAGTCACAGCACTGTTTTATTTGGTGAATGGAGAGGCAAACATTATATGACTGTTATTTCAGGGTCCATATCAATGTACATCGGGTGCGCATGTTTTTACACACACACAACTCTAAATGGGAACTGTTTTAATAACATTTGTTGAATATTTGCTGGAGAGGAGCAAGTATCAACTACATTTCCTTACTGGTGGTCTTAAGAGTCAGAAGTATCAAACTTTCTCTTACCATTTCTTTACAAGCTTAAGTGGGTTAACTTTTTCCCTAAGAAAAATACTGATAGAAACCCTAAATTTATAAAGATAATATGTGATCCATTTCAGATTCTGATCAGTAGGAATAATCTTTTTCATTACTCATTGTATAGTCTATGCACTTCTTTAAATACTTTTCCTGTTAGTAAATACGGATACTAAAATATTTTACATTGTATTAACTTTATTGTAAATTTAACCTCATGTCAAATAGTAACGTATTCACCTTTTTTAATTAAAAACAAGGATAATAACAAGAAAAACGTGAAGCAGCAGATAGTGTAAAAAATTCCTGTGAATTAATCTTGAAGACTTATTAATTGTACCTAATTGCATTCAGAATCAAAATATTGAAAAAATGAATAATTGCAAATATATTTTTATTTTTACATCTATCTGTGCAAAGTGGTCTGTGGTAGAGACAATAAAGCTTATGCTATAGGCAGCTTCAGATTTGTATCAAACTAGTTTCATATGCTATATCATAAAACTTTCAGTCCAATCAGCAACTACATTTAAATACTGCAAATTGTAGCAGCAAAACAATAATTCTGCTGATTAGCCCCTTTCCATTTCTTGTAAGTGAACTGTTTATGCTGTTGAGTACCTTTTGAAAAAAGAAAAAGCCAAAACAGCCTTGATTAGTCAAGGAGTAATTGGATGACTTGATTTTAGCAAGAGAATGAATTGGTTGATGATAGCCTGTAACTAAGTGTAGTGGTTCTGTTCAGATGAATACATAACATACCGTCATCAGATCTTGACAGGTATAACATAAGCATTGCAAAAATCTCTGGAGGTTTAGAGGTAAATTTTGTCTCAAGGAATTTTGAAGCAGATTCTTGAAAGAAGTGGAAGAAAAATGTGTGCATTCGGGTGCTATTTAACAGATGCCTCCTTTTACTACCATATTATGTGCATATTTATCTTCTGTTACTTTACACATTTGTGTCTGCGTAGATAAGAAATTTACATTAATAAAATGTTGAGGTTCCTGTGCCCTCATTGCTATCAGTAGTTGGCAAATGGGTAGCTCCTCCTTCTTTTTTTTAACTGGCGGGTCAGCAGCTAGTGAAAATGTTCAGTTTTGTGTCCCTCTGAGCAGCCAGGCCATTTCCCTGTCTTTTGTTGCCCCAGTTTCTCCAGCCTCACTTGAAGAGCAAAGCAACAGAACCAGACATCACACACTGACTTTACAGTACAGATTTTTAAAGCTTTACTTCCTCCCAGAATTATATTTCAACTCTTGAAAAATGAGTACCTTTGTAAGGTACAACAGAGAGTCCTGTGGCACCTTTAAGACTAACAGATGTATTGGAGCATAAGCTTTTGTGGGTGCATGCATCCGACGAAGTGGGCATTCACCCACGAAAGCTTATGCTCCAATACATCTGTTAGTCTTAAAGGTGCCACAGAACTCTCTGTTGCTTTTTACAGATCCAGACTAACACGGCTACCCCTCTGACATTTGTAAGGTGGATTTCCCTAAGGACTTGCAGGTGCATGGAAGGGTTCCTTCTTCTGCACTGCTTTTGGCTGCATATGAAGGATCAAGACTCCTTCCCTGCTAGTCTGCATAGTTTAAGAAATGCAGAGAGCCCAAGACAAATCTGTCCTTGAAATAGAACTTTGAGATTTAAGCCCACTGGCAACATGAGAAGAAACTGGATTTAGCAGTGATTAATTTCCAGACCCCTCCCTTTCCATCAGCTTCAGGTTAGTTAAGTAGGGACCAAGAGACTTTCTCCGTTGGATCATATGAACTGGAACCATAAACTCCCTGAACATTAAATCTCACCAAACGAGGGTCAATCCATCCTCATCATCATATCCACTTATTATACTCCACACCTGAACATAGACACTTTATGAACTTCATACCCTCATATCTCAATGTCTGTACTTCGACGCATCAACTTTTATCCCCAATCAGGGATATTGCAGATTACGTATTCCTTATGGCACCCGATCTTAAACCAAACTTTGCACCCTCGATAATCTGTATGTTATTCCCTGATAACCAGAAACTTCTATGCTTAAACTCTGTACTGTTCACTTAATTTTATTAAGATGATGTTTAAAAAAAAAAATTGCCCTGTGATAATTTTGTGACTCAGTCAGATGGTTCCATAAAACTCAATGTGTTTTACTCATGTCCTACCCCTGAAGATCCTTTGACTTTCTGCTTTGATAGCCTTATCTACAAACTACTAAGTGATTGTGGGGATTTGTCACCAGACTTGTTTCCAGCAAGCCTAAGATTCCTGCCTCCCATTTCTATCCCCTCTTTCTCTTACATTAGCAGAAGACAAAGATATATCCTCCTAGCCTGATTGAGTCCCTCTAGAGTTTTCCAGAAGAACTGTTTGAAAGGGCGGTTTGGGGGAGTGGGAGTCTCCATATTAAGAACATGGCTAAGACACATATAATACAACTAGTGAAAAAGGAAGTGAATACCATCCTAAAGCCCCTACCTCCCCCCTTTTTTGAAGAATCCTTGTTAATTTCTTATTTCAGTAAAAATATATTTAATGTTTGTATGGAGAAACAATGTGAGTGGCCCATACCAATTCCATAATTAATCATTATAAATTAGACAGAGAAAACCAGGATGATTGGGTTAGCTCCCTCCCAGATTAGCCTCTCTACGACCATGTACATAAAGTTTTCACCCTTGTGGTGGGTTAAGTTTTCATGGACTCAACAGTACATAGTGAGCCACTACTAAAGATCTTTTTTTTTTTTTAACTTTTCCATTAAACTTGCTTTCTCTAGGATTCAGAATCCACCACTTTGCAAAGCAGTGGGGACAAATCACAGATGTCAGATTGATTCTTCCAATGCTCTTCATTGGGCGTTACCCATTTGTAAGGATCTCCACTCATAAGGAAGTCTCCCATCCCCAAAGAGCTAGAAGAATTGGAGAGTAGGGAGAACAGCGGTGCTGTCATTTTGTTTTATTAAAGGCGCTGCAGACCTCTACCCAAAGAGAACATTTTAAGGAAATAGTTCTTGCCAAAAGTTCCAGGATCATACACCTTGTGCTCAGTTTCAACTGAATACTTGTTTATATGGTAGGTCCAGATTTTCCGATTTTTTTTTTTTATTATTATTTTTAATCAAATTTTTCCTAGAAACTTTGTGGAAAAAAATTATGAAAAGAATATCAATAACATTTTTGTTTTCATACTTTTTTGCTATGTCTATTAGCTTTTGGATTAAATACATGTCATAATGCCGGAATAGAGCCAGTTGATCTTTGCACAAAGAGACTGATTTATCTACCATCTACAGTGACTAAAGTTTGTGACAATGGCTGGAGGATGTCCAGTTTGCCACCTGTAAAACAGATGCAGTTGGTGAAGGCTAGTGAAGAATAATTGACCTTGTGATAGCTTTAGAGTAGGCAATCTCAAGAATGTAATAGTATGTCCAGTTTTGAAGAAACCCATATTTGGCACCAAATAGTCTGGTTTCCAGCCTGCTTCTTTTATACAAAGTCATTGCAAAGGTGATGATGAATTCTCTTCAGGAAAAAGGCTGGCACAAAGATAGCTCTGTAGGTGGGCTCTGGTTGATTACCTGTTTGTTTTGTTTTGTTGATCAGAAAACACCCCCCTTCCTCTTCAGCCCTGCTATTAACAACAACAAGCTTACAACAACCAAAGCTGCTGGTGTGTTGATACCATCGCCTGTCATGCAGACAAAAATTTTCAATGTTTCCATGAGCTCCCCCACCTGTCTGTGTATATCCACCTGTCTTACACTTAAATTGTAAGCTCTTTTGGGGCAAGGACCTCTGTGTATGTTTAGTGCCTAGCATAGTGGGGTCCTGGTCCATGACTGGGGCTCTTCGACACTAACACAATATAAATAATAGCTGAATTGTATTAAGTATAATATTGTGATTACAGTAAGATATATTAATGAAACAAGGGTATTGTAGTACTGAAGTTTGTAATTAAAATTTAAATTCCATCAAATGACAGCACACTTTTACTATTACTTTGTGCTGTGTATGGTATGTTGGCTCTGTAGAGAATACTGCATACTCGAGCATCCAACTTTAACTTTGTTATAATTTCTGAATGCTCCTTAATGTTCTGTTAATGCGTTTGGGGTTTTTTTGGTACGAAACTTCCTTACGAACTAGTGTTTTCCTTTTACAAGAACATTTTAAATGATTGGATAGGAAATAGTTATTTTAAGAAGTCTGCTCCAGTATGGTTTCTCTCAGTCTCGCTTTCAGAGATATTTCCCCTCTTTTTTAATTAAAAATAATAGTAGTCTAGTTGCCTATGGTCACTAACACTTTTTGCTTCATTGGCATCACTTGGTCATTTATTAAGTATTTAGTACTGTAGGCCAGATTTACCAGAATGTTAAGTCTGGTTTGCACCAGTTTTATCAGTGCAGAGCAGACTTGAAGCTGTCTTTACCAGCTGCTTAAGGATTCCCCTTCACAGGAGAGTACCCAGGTGGGAAAAGGCAAGGGGAATAGTAGTGGCTCCTTTATTGTCCCACTTCTGGCCCTGTACTCCCCACCCTTTCATCCGCCTGCCTATTGGACTAGCACCTGGGACCCATTTGCAGCCCTGAGGCTGATCTGTTTCGTGTTGGTAACAAGAGCTGATGCTTTCCAGCCTCTGGAACAGGGAGTCACAAAGGTGGCTTAATGCCATGCCACCTCACTCCCTCAATTTGTGACAAGCACTCAGCCAGTTCAGTGAATCTGGGCCTTTGTGTACGGCAATCTTACAGTTACAATTATTTTTAATTTTCTTATTTTTAGATTGTGCCCTTTAGTTCATCTCAGTGGGAATAGTTTTTTGGTTCAATTTGTCTAGACACCCTGGTAATTTTTAATATTTCAGATGAGGATCCGAGAATCCTCTCTGAAGGAAAATAAGCTTTAGTTCTTTAATGAGTTCTAACAGAGATTATTAAAATGTGGATTGTATTGTTTGCCGTGCAATATACACACTCGTCGTTGTGACAAAATATAATTTTTGTATAGTTTTAGATGGCATCTGAGTAGGAAATATTTCCTACTGTTCGTATTTTTTCTTAACAATGAAATATTTTGTTTACCTGCCTTATTGCAGTAATAAACTGGATTAATGACTATAGGGATTTTTCCACAATGGTTCCAGAAATATTTCTTGGCCAGTTCATTTAAAGTAAACACTGTATTCCTTGCAGTTTTTCTCCCTCACTTCGGTTTATTTTGCTAATTAGCTGGAGAGGATTTGTACGAGTCCTTTAACAAAGTAGTCTTTTGGTTCCATGATGAATAGTCTTTTTTTTCATTTAAATAAAGTTTATAGCCTCTTTCCTTCTGAAACTAATCTTGAAAAAGTAAACTGTTTTAAACCAAATACAAAGGTTTAAAGGAACAAGTAACTGGTTTTCACTTCTGTAGAAGGAGGCTCAGAAGGATTTCTCCTTCCTCCGTTCCCTGTGTCCCTTTCCACCTCTCCTCCATCTACTCCAGACACTCTTAAAAAATGTAAAATGAGTCAGGTAAGTTTGTGATATCTCCCAAAACTCTCTCCTGAAAATCTTTGAGCTAGCGTTATGCTTTTGAGATGATAGTGATGGACCAAAATTAGTTTTCCTCCTCTCCAAAGGGTAAGGGAAGGAGGAGTATTTGAAGGCCTACTGTCCAGAAATGAAGGCATGCTCTACTTGAGATATTTACTGAATCAGCTGTTGCTCACTGAGGCAGCTAACAAGCTGTTGGTTTTGCCAACTATCTGCATAGCAGCTGCATCCCACTCTCTGCTTGGAGCCCATAAGGTGCACATCATGTATGTTCTTCACCACCCACAACTTTGTCCCCTAAGGCAATGAGAGAGGCAGGGACAATCTTCGGCTGCTTTGAATAGGAGTCCTCAGTCTGTCAGAAGGGCACTTCAGAGGCTCCAAGACAGCTCATTTGTCACCAGAGCTGCCAGTGGAAACTATAGAACAGCTATTGCTGCAGCTGTGAGGAAGAACTGGCATGGAGGTGAAAACTGAAGAAACTTTCATGAAATACTGGGGATGGGGAAGCATGGTGAGCCTGGAAGGAGTACTGGGACAAGGATGGGTTAGAAGGATTGAATGGGCGAAGAGTGAAATTCAGAGATTTTGGGGAGATGCGGGAGTATGGAATGGCATGGAATTCACTTTTTCTTATGTGTGTGAGATGTGGGTTTTGAAGAATATAGAATTGATGTGGTTTTTGAAGGGAAGGAATGGAAAGAATATGGAATTGATGGAGGCATTTATTTTTGTGAAGGTCAGAAGAGTGTTTTATCCAGGGAATATTGTGTGTTGTCTATTGTCTATTGAGATAGAGTTTAAATGAGCCCCTTTAGAATTTGGCAGCACAGCACTAGTTTTGTATGTACCACATTAAATGTGTTCTGTACTTATTGGCCTATTCACCTACAACATCTGGTCCTTGGAATAGCTTTTCTTTTTCTCAGGATCAGAAATCCCAAATCTGACTGTCTATATTAACAACAATGTGCTGTGTTTTTCATTGACATCCTCATCAAGTTGAGATGCTACTCTAATTACTATATTATTTCTAATTCATTTAGATGAAAGGTTCAAAAACAAACTCAGTATTAATTGTTTTCAGGGAAGACTAGACTGGTCAAAGCTTCTGAAATTCTTTTTTCAGAATTGTTTTTCCAGTTACCCTAGAATGATTCTAGTTCTTATTAAGCGAAAAACCTAACAAAAACCAAAGTTGTGAAAAGGTCCATCACTTTTTGCACATTCAAAGTAATTTTTCTAAGAAAGAAATGATATTTTAAAAACAATTATCCACTTTCTTTGCTTAAGTGAAGAAAAATGTTCTCTGTCCAACTCATTTTTATAATGTCATCATTGATCTACAGAAACCCATTTCTTTGCATGATTGTCCGTATGTGTAGTGCACTTCTGGTTGTGCATGCACCCAGGACCAAATAATTTTCTTTAGCAGTGTCTGTGTGGTCCGCGTGTGCCTCTCTGCTCTCCTCATGCTCCAGACCTACAGAATAAAAGGGTCTGCTGGATTGCAACCATCTTGGTTCCTCCTACTGCTCGTGGTCTAGGTTAGAGCTTCAGTGTTCATTCTGACTTCAATTCATTGGTGTTAGTAGTTTTAAAAAGTGGTTATAGTTGCTTAGTTCTTAGTACAGTTAGTCTAACACAGTCTGGATTCTTATCTTGGGCAACCCTCTGGGGCAGGAATCTGTTGCCACCACCCTGCCCCATGATTTGTACTATATACCCGGACTAAATCTTGGCTACCCCCGGGCTGTCCCCCGCCCCCTCTTCCCCCCCCATGGGTGCTCTGGGGGAGGCACCTCTGGACCCCCTCTGGCGTGGAGGGTGGTTGGTGGGGTTGGCAGGCTCCCTAGCTGGCTCCATGCGGTGACATGTCCTTCCCTCAGTTCCTAGGCAGAGGTGCGGCCAGGTAGCTCTGCGCGCTCTTCCCTTCCCCCCTCCCCCCAAGTACCGGCTTTGCAGCTCCAATTGTCCAGGAACCACAGACAAAGAGGGCCGCAGGGGTGGTGCCTGGGGGCAAAGGCAGTGCGCGGAACTGTCTGGCTGCGCCTCCGCCAAAGAGCTGAGGGAGGGACAAGTCGCCGCTTCTGTGGAGCCCCCCAAGGTAAGTGACACCCAGAGCCGTCACCCCCCTCCTGCGCCCCAGCCCTGAGACCCCTCTCACACCCAAACTTCTGCTGCTGCTGCTGGGGGAAGGGGGCGTAGTGGCGGGAGACTGCCCCAACAGTGGCAGGGGCAGCTGGCCCTTGGGCTGTCTGAGCTGCTCAGGTGGCTCCCAAGCCAATTGCACCAGCCGCTGCAGAAGTCACAGAGGTCCCGGAAAGTCGCGGAATCCGTGAGCACCATGACAAACTCACAGCCTTAGCCATGAACCTGTCTTATCGGGGACTACAACACTTGTCTATACTGCCTGGGGCAAGAGTATGTCCTTCCAGGTGCAGTGTCTGCATTTTGTTCCTGAATGTGATTAATCAGTCCAGGCTCTTTTGGCTCTGTAAGTTCCTCATGGAGGAAGCCATGAAGGTGGGAAAAGTCTCTAAGTGTGTCAACCTGAAGAAGGTAGGAATGACTCTTCTTTGGTCCTGGCGGCTCTAAAACATCCATTTTCCCCCTCTGGCTCCAAGAGACTCTGGAGAACAGAGCCAGAGAAAACAGGGAAAGAGGGGACATAAGGACAAGAAGGAAGGTTCCCTGTCCAAGTCCTCTTAAGTCTTTTTAGAAGTTCTCATCCCAAACCAAGTCATCAGGAGACTCATGTTCCAGAGCAGAATCATTTAATCCCAGGAAGGACTTCAAAATGGAAAACTGCATCATCCTCTAGTACTAGGCCTTCTCCGTTGGCACCAAAACACTCATCAGTGCTGCCAGATCTGGCACCCTTTACGTCAGTGACCCAAGTTACAGAAACAACTCCACTTACTCCAGGTCACTACTTGACTGGATGTTCCACTGTTACCAGAACCAGAGTCACCTTTCCTCTCCAGAGCTCAGGGCCCAGCACTGGGACTTCTGCTGATACTGATTTTGCTATGGTACCTATCTCCATCCCTGTCCACAGGTAGGGGTTGAGCCAGACTGTCTCCAATACCATCAACTAAGAGAGGCAGGTCACCACTTTCTTCTCTGATACTAGGACTCATCCTATGAATTGGAAGAGGACTACAGCAGACACCCAGTTCTAAACTCTGCCCTCAGAAATCCCTCAAGGGGATAGAGCCCAAACAGGACACTCCAGGGTTTCTTACCACTCCAGTATGAGAGAATATCACCCCTACACACTCTGGAATCCTGTACAAAGGAATTATGAGATCCCATTGTGGCAGTGTTGAGTCCCAGACGATGTGTGGGCTTAATACCCAGCACACTCATCTTGTGGTACAAGAGACCCAAGCAGACCTAGTGTTCCCAGGATAGAAGAGGAACTTTCTCAGCCTTTTCAGGAAACACAAGTCCAGAAAAAATGATGATGAAGAGCAACTGAGCAGGAGTCTTTGCCTGTGAAATTGTCCTCTTCTTCATTGAGCAAGGCAGTGATTCCAGTTGTCCCACATTTCCCTGATGATCCTAAAGCTTTTCAGGACTTGCGTAAGAATGGCAGAATCACTTGGCATTCCCCTGGAAGAGTGCCAGAAAGCACCACAAAAACTGCTGGACATTTTGCATAGCTTGGGTTTGAGTAGAGTGTTGCTTCCTGGTAATGAGGCCATCCTCAAACCTGCCAGGGCTCTCTGGCAAACACCAACTACAATCCCACCAGTATCCAAGTGGGCTGCGAAGAGGTATTTTGTATTTGCAAAAGGGTCAGACAACATATTTTTTCACCTGCCTCCAAACTCAGTGGTATCTGTGGCCACCAAGTATAGCCAACAAAGACAACCCTGATCTAGGCCTCATGAGAAGGAAGCGAACAGACTTTACCCCTTTGTCAGGAAAGTGCATTCCAAGGCATCTCTGCAGTTCCTACTCTCAAAACTGCCAAACTCTGATGGCCAAATATGATTTTACTGTCTACCACAAGCTGGCTTTGTCAGTAAGATGCTTCAGGATGCTAGAGACCAGTTCTGGGCTCTGATTGATGAAGGAAAACTGGTAATGAGACGGGTGCTTGAGACTGCTCGAGAAACGGACACAGTGGCAAGATTCATGGCCACTGATGGGATGCTCGTTGTGGCTCTCCTCCTCAGAAATCAGAAGGAGGTTCAAACGAGAGTGGAGGACCATACATAGACTCATAGACTTTAAGGTCAGAAGGGACCATTATGATCATCTAGTCTGACCTCCCGCATAATGCAGGCCACAAAAGCTGACCCAACCCCTTTCCCTTGATTCTGTTGTTGAAGTCCCCAAATTCTGTGATTTAAAGACTTCAAGTCGCAGAGAATCCTCCAGCTAGCGACCCCCGCCCCATGCTGCGGAGGAAGGCGAAAAACCTCCAGGGCCTTTGCCAATCTACCCTGGAGGAAAATTCCTTCCCGACCCCAAATAGGGCGATCAGTAGAACTCCGAGCATGTAGGCAAGATTCGCCAGCCAGACCCTCATTGGCCATTGATACTATTTACCAGCGATGGCACGCTGTTGATTTGACTAAAATCACGTTATCCCATTCCCTCCATAAACTTATCTAGCTTCTCTTTCCCAAGGCCCAGTCCCCAGCCAAGACGGAAGCCAGAACCTTCCACTGTCCCTGCCCCCCGGACCTTCTGCCCAGGACAGGCGGAGGGTCTGTGGCTCCCCACAGCTGCCCACATGGCTTTTACCCAGACTCGGCTCTGGCTTCCAGCCTGGCATGGGGGCAGGGCTGAAGAGCCACAGCTGGGCCATGGTAAGAGCTGCCCAGGTAGCGGCAGATCCTTCATCAGCTCTGGGCAGGGAGCCCGAGGAACAGGGACATGGGCTGGGGGCTGCTTTTGGGCCCTCCCATCCCAAGCTGGTGGAGGGTCCGTGTCTCCCTACAGGTGCCCGGGCCACTCTTACCATGGGCTGAGCTCCAGTTTCCGGCCAGGCCGGGGGGGGGGGGGGGGGCAGGGGGCCAGGCTCAGGTAAAAAATGGACAGGATACATTTGAGTGCAATGCTTTATTCAGAGCCATGAGGAATGAGGTTTCCACTCCATGAAGAAGTCCCTTCATGTTGTATCACTGGGTATTTACACACCTGCAATCAAAAGAGAACCCAGTGAGCCACAGTGTAGATGACAGCCACACCTACCTTTTATCACCAGTGGCAGTATGAACCACTGCGTAAACATCAGAAGAAGCAAAGGAAGGGTGTCCAAGGTCAACCATCTTCCACCTCTCAACCATCACCATACTTGAGACCAGCGTTTTGATGCGACCCTCAAGAGCTGCTCACCAACTGTCCTTCTGGATCTGCACAACCTTTCTGGTTTTTCTCTTCCCTTTGAAGCCTGACTTTCTCACTACCTGTCTGCCTGGACAGAAATCGTAATTGACAGATGCATACTAGATTTCCTTGAGGTACACGATCCAGTTCTCTTCCCTACTCAACCCCCATTCCTCTTCCCCATCCTCGTTTGGGATCCATCTCTCAATGGATGATAGAACTAATATCTCCAACAGTAAGGGGAAAGCAATCTATTTGAGGGTCCTTGTCGTCCCCAAGAAGATAGGGGATGGAGGCCCACTCTGGACCTCAGGGAACCGAACAAATTAATCTAAAGTTCAGAATGGTGACCCTGTTGTCCTCTATCCCATTACTAGATCCATACTATTAGTTCTTGACCCTTGATCTCAAAGATACCTACTTTAATATAGACATTCAATCGTGTATTCCTGAGATTTGTGGCCAGTCAACAGCACTAGCAATACAGAATTTCATCCCTTTTGAGCTCTTGATGGCACTTAGAGTGTTTACCAAGGTATTGTCAGTGGTAGCAGCTCGCTTTTGTCGGCAAGGGACGATATTTTACCCTTATTTAACCAACTGGTTGCTGAAGGGACCAACTTACCAGGAAACATGTAGAAACATACTGGTTACTTCTCATCTATTCAAGAATTTGGGCATCAAGGTGAAACCTGGAAAAGTCCATCCTGAAACCCTCGCAATCCATAGAATTCACTGGGGCAAGGTTGGCTGCTGTTACAGCCAGGGCTTGCTTACTGGTAGAGCCCTGTGCAGATACAAAATGTATATCCATGAATATAAATTGGTATCCGCAGAGCTGCAGGACTCTAGTAGGAACAGCAGTGGTAAAAGCAGAAGCATGTCCAGCTGCTGCTCCCAGGAGCCAGCATATTGCCCCCAGCCCCACCTTCTGGGGCAGGCACCAGACTCACCAGCAGCTGTCCCTGGTCGCACTAATGTGTGCAAGTGGCTTACATGCCTGGACAGGAGTCCCTTCCACTCAGCGGTCTGTCTCTCCTGTCCAGGAGCTTGCAAGCTGCTTGCACACACTAGCACAACCTGGCAAACCTGCTGGTATGCCTGGTGCCCACCCCATTGGGTGGGGCTGGACTGGTACAATCACACTGGAGAAGCTGCCGGCATGGGGCACTGGCTCCAGAGAGCAGCGGCCTGACAGGCTGCTGCTTTTGCCACTGTGATTCCCAGTAGAACCCTGCAGCTCCGTGGATACAGATTTATATCTGCGGATGCAGATATAAATTTTGTATCCACGCAGGGCTCTACTTACTAAAGGACTGCTAGTCCTCTCCATCATTGGGCTCATTTAGGGAATCTGTTTGAGCCCCGGATCGTCCAGATCTTGCCTGGCATTGTTGGGCCATATGGCTGTATACACTTATGTGACCCCGTTAGTGAGACTTCACCTCAGATGTCTACAAGCATCATCTATGTGCCAGGTAAGCGCAGCGTTTACCTGCAAGTCATGCTTCCCCAAAGAATCTTAACTCCTTTTTGCTGGGAGGACAGAAATAAAGTATGTGTTTGGGTACCATTCCATCTCCATTCTTCTAACCACATCTTTGACCACAGATGCATCCCTCTTAGGTTGAGGTGCATACATGGAGGGCCAGGTTGTCCAGAGGTATGGTCCCCTCATAGCTCTACCCTTCACATCAATTTGTTGGAGCTGAGAGCAGTCAGATTAGACTGCAAACAATTCTTCCCACACATCTGCAGTCAGTCAATCCAGGTGTTATGGGACATTATGATTGTGGTCTTTTATCTCAACAAGTATGGCAGAGGATGCGCTTCACAGCTCTGTTTGGAGGCTATTGCCCTCTGGAACTGGTGCATTCCAATGCTAATTACTCCAACTGCCAGGGATTCTCAACACTGCACTGGCAGATTTTCTGAGCAGACACTTTTCCATGACCCGATTCTCTGGGTGGCATGGGGTCTCCCATCCAGAGATCTCTTCATGTACCATGTGAACAGCAAGTGCCAGAAATTGTGCTCCAGATGGGGTTGTGGCCCAGACTTTCAGGGAGAGGCATTTCTCATACAATGGTTGGGACTCTTGCAGTATGCATTTCTCCTGATTTCTCCTCTTTCCTTGTGTTGAGGAAAACCAGACCAGTCAAGGCACAAGTCATTCTTGTAGCACTGGGTTGGGCCTGACTGTTCTGGTACTTAGCCATGCTTCACCTGAGGGCATGGTATTTGGATGCATTTCAGTGTTAGAGAGGGCCTGTTTGTCTGATGTCCAGGCAATGCTGAGAGCAGCAGTAGGAAGGACTTCACCAGAAAATGTTCTATAAATGTTATAAATTCTGTGCCACTGCGCACATACAGAGTTCATGTCTCCCACGGGTTGTTTTTTTTTTTCTCCGCAGAAAATACATTCACCTGGAGAGGCACTGCAATTACACCTTTCACCTTCCAGGGGCTGCTGTGGTGCCAGAACAGAGAGCAGCTAGCTCACCAACAGTAGCAGCCATCAGCCAGCTGTGTTCTTCACAGCGCCCTACTCACGGGGCCAGATTAGGAGGCATGGGATATGAGGGAGGGAGGACAGACAGTGGGGTACATGGGGCTGCTGGGGGGGTCACATAGACTGGGATTCAGAAGGACTAGTGGGGGGGACAGACTGGGGCAGGGGCTGAATGGGAATGGGGGTGCAGTGCCACTTGGGGATGGGGGAATAGGGAGTGGAGGGCCATGTGGGGATAGGGGCAGTTGTGCCTGACTGAATGGGAGAGGCTAGGGGTCAGCCAAGGTCTGCATGGGGGAGGTTTCCCAACTCCCTAACAATTCCTCCCCCCCAAAAATCTTATTCCATACTTCTCCCAACCACACACAACAGCCCTCCAGGTTCACTCCCAGGCTCCTTCCTGGCAATTACTTCCCTCTCCCTCAGCTCCTCTGTTACCCCTAGTTCTCCCAAGCCTTTGTACTGGTTCTGCAAGGTGTGGAAAATATATTTCTGTATTGTAATTTAAGTGAATTATTACTCAGTTCTGTATTAATATGCCTAGTCGGGAATCTATTTGTCAAATAAAAAATCCTCCTTAATCTTTTTTGTTGTCTGTATTGTTACAGACACACTTGTGGACAGGGATTTCGAAGTAAATTACCAAAATAATTGAAACTGGCATGATTATGTAGTGTTATTTTGACATATAAAATATGCAGAATTTTGCAGAATTTTAAAATACTGTGTACAGAATTTTTAATTTTTTAGCGCAGAATTCCCTAGGAGTAATGATGTAGAGAAGATTTCAGTTTTGTGTAACCAATGAGGAATTTACTCTTTACAGGCTAAAATCCCAGACATGTGAATTACTACTTGTCATTAAAATACTCGGGATTATCTGTTAGCTCCATCAGAGTACACCTGTGGCCATCAGCACCAGTATACACCAACTCTGTATTTTCCTGTCCAGTTCATGAAGGGATTGATTTGCATCTCCCCTCTGGAGGTGAACTGGTACTAGCCTGGGATTTGAAACTTGATAAACTCTCACTAAGTCTCCTTTTGAGTCCCTGGTGTCCTGCTTTCCTCTACATCTTTCTATTAAAGGAGCATTTCTGAATAGAAGAGTTGGGAACTAGGGACACTCATGGCTGATAACAGTCCCTCACCACCTGCATCTTCCCCCGCCCTTCTCCCCAAAGGATAAGGTTTCTAATAGGCCGCATCCTAATTTTGTGTCTCAGGTGGTGTTGGACTTTCACATTAACCAAAATATCCATCTGCCTGTGTTCTTACCCTAAACCCTACTCAGGCAGAGAAGAGATGGTATGGCAGTCACTGAACGTGTGTAGGGTTCTTGGCTTCTACCTGTCTGAAAGTCCCCTAGAAAAACTTCATTTCATTCAAAGACCTTCAAAAAGAAGAGGCTATCTCATCCCAGAGGCTGTCAAAATGCTATGAGATGAACATCACCCTTGAGGGCAGCATTAGCGCTCACTGGACTAGAATTTGTGCAGCTTTGATACCTTCTTTAGAGATGTTCCTGTTACTGACATGTGCAGATTAGCAACTTTGAATTCTGTTCACTCTTGCTAAAACACTATGCACTGGTGCAAGCAGCTGCTTCTGATGCCTCTATAGGCAGGGCAGTTTTGGAATCTGTTGTATTACTTGACTCCAGGCACCTACCACATCAAAGACACATAGAGACAGTCACTCGAAAGAGAGGTACTCATCTAGTAGTAGCTTGAGTTTTTCAAGATTTGTTGTCCCTATATGTAGTGCACTGCAGCTCTCTGTCCTTGCTGCCTGCTTTCCACTATTGGGAACTTGAGGTAGAGAAGGGACTAAAACGGCAGTAGTCCAGCAGTCCCCTTTATTCTCTTGATGCAGAGCATGAGGAGAGCTGGGGTGCATATATGGAATCACACGGACACTGCTAAAGAAAATTCTCTGGTCCTGGGCATATGGCGCACGTGCACAACTTGAAGCATATACACATAGGGATAACACATCTTGAAGAACAGAAGTTATCACAAGGCAAGTTATTCCTTGTTAATGACATTTCTGTTCATATCCAGATGTTATATCGCTAAGCTTGGTGTATGTTCTAAGTGATTTTTGGTTGGAAGTCTTTTAGTTTTAGGGAGCTAATTGATATGCTTTAGAGAATTTGAGAAGAAAGGGTTCGCAAGCTGCTGTTAGCATTTTCTACAATGTGAAAATGAAGATACACAATGTCAAAATCATTTATTCCATCTGTAAGCTACACACCTGCTGTTGTACCGAAATAGCTTAGACATTCTTACCATGTTTACTATGACTTTTTTGTAAATGTTTAAATGTAATCTTTTTATTATAAAACCACTCTTTTCAGTAATTAATTTAAAAGTGAAAATGGTTGAAATGTGATAGAATGTTAGTTTTTTATACAATCTAGCAACTGTGAAGTATTGTCTTTAATTTAGAGTAGAAAATATCTTGCCCTAAATTTGGTGCAATAAGAGTGAAGTCCATTCATTTATTCCTTCACAAGATAGTCGCATTTGGTGAGCTACGTTCCATGAATTCAGTAATATTCAGAAGTATATTAGTTTTGTTTTTCAGTCTCTTTGTTAATTTCTAAGTATGTTCTTGTGCTAAGGAATCTGTATAGTGGGTCATTAGGATGAAATTGATCCATGAATACTTCAGACTCCCTCCCGCCCCCCGGTCCCATTTAAAACCTTTCTTAGGTTTTGTTCAGGTTTTGTGATGCTATTCCTTATCTGATAATTTAAGAGTAAATCCCAGTTGAATTATGTTGCCACATTATGTCTTCAAAAGGGCATAAAGTCAGTACACATGCTTCAGTAATATGTTTTTTTTACCCTTATGTTTCCAGTTGGCAATTTGAAATTATGGCTTCAGCTGCACTTTAAATATGTGATAATAGATGTGTTTCTAATAAGGGCCAGCACCATTTTGTTCAGATGCTGTGAATGGTTGTCACTCATATATGACAAATGCACCTTCATCCGCTTCTTTGATGGCCTCCGAAAAACCATACCCTCAAATCAGGGCGATGAAATTAGCTGCTGTGTAAATTGTGTGTCTGAGTGGTTCATTATCTAATCACCGTCAGAACCACAGTGATAAAGTAGATTGAAGCAGGGAAGAGGTCTGCCAGATGATTTCAGGCCTTTTTCTAAATTCTGTTTCCCTTGGAAACCCTAGACAATGTGGTTCAGAACTTCAAAATTCTTTGACTAGAACTTCCTATGTATATTTTATGTACAAAACTTGTGGCTAATGATGGTGTTAGGATGACTCTTTAGATAGTCTCTTTCATTCTTCAAACCACTATTAAATATTTTAATTAATACAAAGGTGTTTTGAATTGGACTACCATGTTTTGCTGCTGATAGCCAAGACATTTTTAAGTAAAATGGCCCCAACTTTCAGGAAAATGCTTAAATCCATCCTCATTCAGGAAAGCACTTGAGCATGTGTATAAACTTAAGTGTTTAAGTGCTTTTCTGAATTGGAGCTGGTATGACTACTGTTCTGTACATGTCCCTGTAAAGCTTGAAATAATGGGGTAACAACATTAGTTAAGAATTAATTGCGAAGCACTTGAAGTACTATAGTGAACATATTAAATATTGTGTAGAATATTGTAGGCAACTGTTCTGCACTGGAAGAGGAATGGTCTATTTTTTTCATCTCTGACTTTCTATGTCTGATTATTACACTGCTGTTAATGTTGTGCTTTGTCTATTTAGGTTTAATACTTACTTTAAGTGTTCTTTTATTCTAGGATCGTTTGAGAATGATGATATCACTCATGTTGAAGGAAGTGTAGATCCTGTTCGTGACATTGAAATAATACATGAAGAACTTAGACTTAAGGATGAGGAAATGATCATTCCAATTATAGACAAATTAGAAAAAGTAGCTGTGAGAGGAGGGGACAAGAAATTAAAACCTGAATATGTAAGTAAAAAGTGTGCTGTTAAATGTATAATTATTTCTTGTACCAGTATGTTTTCATTTGTGTTCACACTTTTTAAAATCAGTATAATGTAAAATTATACATAGACCATTATTTCTGTATTTATTTTAAAATTATCACTGCTGCAAGGTCTGTTGGGTTAAAATCATTAAAATGAGCTTCATTTTCTGTTGATAACCTAGGGTTACACTGAGGGAGCTAGATGCACGCCATTTAAAGTACTCTGACATAACTCAGTCCAGTCTTGCTCAAAATGGGAGATGATACTGACCTTAGTGTATTGTGAAAGCTCATACCTGCCTAGATGGATATCCCAGCTCCTGCCTCTGTGTGCATGACCCTACAAAATCTCAACTTGCATCCAGATATCCTGTCACCTATAAGTAGGATGATATTCCCATTTATAAATCAGTAATAGAGATCGCTATAACCTTGTCAGACCTGATCATTGCAGAGCTCAGCACGTGATCTTCAGCTAAGCACCAAAGGCCTAAAAAGTCCTCCAGAGTTTGAAATTGGGATTTGCTCCCAAAACCAGTGTACAAATTCTGATGCTGTGCTATTCCCAGTGATTGGTGTCTAGGATCATTTGTTTGCTTGGCTCCTCTTGAGCTCACTGAGAGAGGGCCCATAGTTGGAGCATTCTTGATGAGCATGCTAACATGAACATGTGCAAAGCATTGTGAGGGTGCCACATCATGTCCATCCTATGCTAGGGAAGGAGAAGCCCCTTTTTTGTAGCCCAGCAACTCCCACAATTCTGATAATGGACTATTTCACTCTTGCCTGCAGTTTCCAGCTGCAGCGCAGCCTGTGCTAGCCATGCCCCTTTCTCTGGCCTGCTGCCAGATTTTGTGCTACCATGACTGAAGTCAAGTGGTAGTTCGTTTTGCTCCTGACTTTTCTGTAATAGCCTATTTTATTCATTTTTGGGGGCAGTAGTAAGCAGCCTTTCTTTATTCTTCCTCCCTCTCGCCTGGATCTGTATTGAGCAGTGCAGTGGTCACAGCCACCTGGAGTTGGTACTATAGTGCCTCCCTGCTCCCCTCCCCCAAGCCACTCCCCAAACATGGCAGAGCTGTTGTTCAGACACCAAGGTAGATCCTCACAAATACAGAAAGTGTTGTATTTGTGAGGCAGCTTTTACAGGCTTTTTGGAGGGTGAATTGTGCCCTGCCTTTTCTCAGTTAGCTGACCCTTGCACTGCTAGGGTACAGGGCTTTGAGTAGAATAGGTATGTTGGGTTCCCTTCTCCGTGCCCCAAGAAGCTGAGACTCCAGCATAGAAAACCTGATATGGAGTTGCAGAGCAGGGATGAGGAGGACTCCAGCCAGCCAGTCTTGGGGAGAGCTGCAGGGCTCATACTCAATTCCCTTGCCAGCTCAAACAGGGAATTCCGGCAATGGGACTTTGTCCCCGGGATAGGAGGAATGGGACCCCAAGTGGGGGGACACTGAGGGAGACCTTTCCAGACGCCTCGAGGTGTTGCATAAAGCAAAGCACAAAAGACCATGCTCTAGCCACAGCTGGTTGGCACTGTTGCAAAGCAGGCCAAGAAGGCTACCGTTCATGTTCTGAGCAGGGCATGTAAAAAATGCAACAGTGTTCCCCATGAAATGTTTGAAATAGGACAAGGCAAATACCTGCATCGCAAGACAAGAACCACAGTGTCCTGGCTGGATGACCTTAAGGCCATGAACATCTGACTTCCAATCTACACTTAAGAAAATTTCCTTAGCAACAATCTTTGTTGGCAAATGCTTCAGTGCATGCAATGAGATATTTTTTTGGCCAGGGCCATGGTATCCTGCTGAGCAAGCCAGGGACCACATGTAGCTTCACCCCTGGAAGAGGTCAGTACTCACTCCAAACAAATACGATGCTCATCTAAATTCACAGATTCTCTCCTCTTTTGGGAAAAACTAGACTAAATATTTGCAGAAAATTCTACCAAACCAAAATAGTCCTTCCTCTTCTCTCCTCACTCAGTGCTCTAAGGAGGGACTATAAACCCAGCACCAGACAGAAATGTTCCTTTTGTCCAATTTTCTCACAAAAATACTAGAGGAAAGATAACAGATATATCTGGGTAAGCCCCAGAACTGGGGAATGGGTGGAAAATCCAGAGGTGGTTCCATTGACTGTACGAGCCTGCTATGACAGTGAACAAATGTGCCTTCTCCCAGTTGGGAATCTGGAAGGCAGAATTTCCAGTTTCTCAGAAGAATGGTCCATATTGATCAGACAGAGAGATGGGCAAGAGAGAGAGTAAGTTGCAGATACTCCCTTGAACTAAGAGCTCCATCCTGTACCTTCTCCAGCCAGTCCTGCATCTTGAGCAACCCTGTCGTGTGAGCTGGTGTTAAATTAAATCTCGCTTCTACTGGACATAGGAGCAATAGAAAGAGTTCCCTCAGAAGAAAGTTTCTTAGGTTTTTACTCCCTTTTGTTCATTGTCTAAAAATGTACCAATGGGGTCAGAGCCATCCTGGACCTCAAGCATTTCAACAAATGGATGAAATAAGTGAAATTTTGGATGGAGACCCTAGCTTTAGTGGTAGCATCCCTGTCCCAAGGGAACTATCTTTCACTCTGGATCTAGCAGATGCATATCTTTATAGTCCCATGTGACTGTACCACCTCAGGCTGCTAAAATTTGCACAGCTCACTATTTGCACCAAAAACTTTCATTCAGCCTCTTTGTTCTCCCGCCCCCCGGTGTCTTCACCACAGTGCTGGTGAAGATGTGGATGATAACAGCTAGACTCGTGTCTCAGGGCATTCACCTGTGTCCCTTCCTGGATGACATTTTGATTGGAATTCCAACCCAACCTGCATCATGTGGGATCTCTTCCGGCCTCCATGAGTTCTCAAAGATAACTGCTAAAGGGTTGGCTCTCGGTAGCCAGTTCCTTAAGTATCTAGGATGTATTTCATTAGGGTTCCTGGCCACTGCTGTTCTCAGCACACCCTGAAGGAAGGAAGTGGTGTGCAAGAAACACCATACAAGCCTGGGACCCAGCATCAGGCTGTTTCTCCCCGTGGATCCCTGGGCTCTGGGAGTCAGGGGGTGCGGGATTCTGGGCTGGACTCTGGTGGGGAGGGGGTGAATGCAAGTGTCTTGGTGGGGGATGTGGGGGTGTGTCTCCAGCTGGGCTCTAGGGAGTAGGGGGTGTGGGTGTATGGGCTGGGGGGCACCTGGCAGTTGGGCTCTGGAGACCAATGGGTGCGGGTGTCAGCCCTCCCGCTGGGCTCTGAGGGGGGAGGAGGCAGAGAAACGGGGCGTTCTGGGAGAATTTTTTTTGTGTATGTATTGTTACAGACATAGTTGCTGACAGGTATTTTGAAATAAATTACCAGGTAATTGAAACTGGCGTGATTATGTAGTGTTATTTTGACAAATAAAATAAGCAGAATTTTTAATTTTTGGCTCAGAATTCCCCCAGGAGTATCCATCGTAACAGCACACTTACATTTATACTGATGTTCACTATGTTAGTCCTCCAATCACTGCTAACCTTTGTAATGGAGAACGTAAACAAAAAAGGCATTTATCACTTCAGCCATTGCCATGTTTTCTGTTATTGTCTTTTCCTCCTCATTGAGCAATGGGCCTACTTAATCCTTGGTCTTTCTCTTGCTTCTAATGTATTTGTAGAGTGTTTTCTTGTTACCCTTTGTCTCTTGCTAGTATAATCTCATTTTGTGCCTTGGCCTTTCTAATTTTGTCCATGTATGCTTGTGTTGGTTTTTATATTCATCCTTCATAATTTGATCTAGTTTCCACTTCGTGTATGACACTTTTTTTTCTTTGTTTTTTTGGGTTTTGTTTGAGTTTCAAGTCATTGAAGATCTCCTGGTTAAGCCAGAGTGGTCTCTTACCATACTTCTTATCTTTCCTATGTATTGGGATAGTTTGCTCTTGTGACCTTAATAATGCCTCTTTAAAAAACTGCCAGCTCTTTTGAATTCTTCTTCCCCCCTCTTAGGCTTGCTTCCGATGGGATCTTACCTACCAATTCTCTGAGTTTGCTGGAGTCTTGCCAGCAACATGTAGACAAGCCCATAGTCTATCATCTTTACTGTGAGGAGAGAACCTAGAATTAAACTATTTACTAAGTGCATCAAGTTCCTTTACTTCAGTTTTAAGACTTAGCTTTTTTAAACATAAAGGGTATGAATGTATTGGATTGTCAGCCCTGGATACAGAAAGTTCCTGTTTATTCATAGAACAGATACATCACAGTTTGCGGTACAGTAACTCCTCACTTAACGTTGTAGTTACGTTCCTGAAAAATGCAACTTTAAGCGAAATGATGTTAAGCGAATCCAATTTCCCCATAAGACTTAATGTAAATGGGGGGGGGGGTTAGGTTCCAGGGAATTCTTTTTCACCAGACAAAAAACTATATATTACATAGATATACACACAGTATAAGTTTTAAACAAACAACTTAATACTGTTCACAGCTATGTTGATTGTGAAGCTTGGCTGAGGTGGTGAAGTTAGAGGGTGGAAGAGGGTGGGATATTTCCCAGGGAATGCCTTGCTGCTAAAATGATGAACTAGCACTTGGCTGAGCCCTCAAGGGTTAACACATTGTTGTTAATGTAGCCTCTCACTCTACAAGGCAGCAGGCATGGAGGGAGGGAGCATAGCAGACAGAGACAGACACACAACTTGTGTGTGTGAGAGAGAGAGAGAAATGCACACTGCCCCTTTAAGTAAGCTGACCCACTCTTAAGTGCATTGTCTTTTTAAGTGGATCAGGAAGTTGAGACAGCAGCTGCTGCCCCAGGCTCTCTCTGTCTCTCTCCACCTGCTCTATATGAAGAAGGGGTAAGCGGGGTGTAGGAGCAGGGGAGAGGGGGACACCCTCACATTAGCCGTCCCCCTCTCCCCCCGCACAGTAACCAGGAGGCTCGGGGAGCAGATCCAAGGCAGAGGGCAGGAGCAGCACATGGCAGTGGGGGGTAGGGTGACCAGACGTCCCGATTTTTAGGTGTTTGTCCCGGAACTCGATTGGGCGCAATTAGTCCCGATATTTGGCTCCGCCAGCATTTTTTTCTTTCTTTCTTTTTTGCTCCGCTGGCAGCACTCGGCTTTTTCCCCCCCCCTCCAACTCCCTCCCCCCGCCCCCGTGTCCAGATATTTTCTTCCTCTCATCTGGTCACCCTAGTCGGGGGAGGGATAGCTGCAATTGCTAGCCTGCTGGGCGACTGCAGCAAAGGGAACTTAGGGGAGCGGGGAGCTGATGTGGGGGCTGCCAGGCAACCCTGGTTCCAAGCCCCCACCACCCCAACGGGCTGCTCTTCCTGCAAGCAGTGGACAAAGCAAGCGGCTGCCAAAGGATGTTAGAAGGGAGCATTGCACAACTTTAAATGAGCATGTTCCCTAATTGATCAGCAATGTAACAACAAAACAACGTTAACTGGGACGACTTTAAGTGAGGAGTTACTGTATTGCAAACTTCATCCACACTATTGTGCCAGTCTCACCTTAAAGGACCAGTGTCTATATTCATTTAATCCTTGGTGTTTCTGTTGAGACTGCCAATAAAAGTGGAAAATAAATTTCTAGTGGTAGTAGCTTTGTGATGTATATGAGAACGCGATCACCAGTTTAGTTTGCGTAAATTTAGAGTTGAAACCAATCTCCCGAGCCATCTTTCTTTAAAATAAATGAATACTTCAAACAAAATGCAACTTCTAAAATAAATAAAATTAATTGGAATGTTTAAAAAAAAAACATTGAAGATCCTTTACATTTAGTAGCATAATAACAATGTAGTGCATATCTAGATTAGAAGAAATCTGTCCTGATGTTTTTGCCTAGTGGACTGTGAATAAGTAATGGACATGTTAAATGTGGTTAGAGGGTAAATGTGTGGATGTCAGCAAATTTGGACTATCTGCTACCAATTCTAATGTTTCCAGGGGCTTTAACAGACACCTTTTTGTCCACTCTTTGATTTATTTATTTTAGTTGTTATAAGGTACCTATCTAAAAGCCCTAGTTGCTTTCATATGATTAAAATATACTATCCTTATTATGTGGGAGGTGATTTATAAATGGTAGCACAAAATAATGAATAGGTACTTGTCTTTATCTCTTTACCAGATCAACTGGATCAGAATAGAAGGAAGAATACACACATGCCTCTATACTCTGATAAATAGGATGTTGCTGATCTTTAAGGACAAGTATTCTTCATAGTTGTTATTGATAATTAGATCTTGTCCTGTCTGTGACTTAAGTAGCCAGTTGAGAATTGTCAAAAGCTTCAACCTTGTCTCCATCCCAGCTGTGAATATATAAAATGTTGCGTCATAATTTTTATAAAGTGCTTTTTATTCATTTATGTGCTCAGTTCCTCCCACTCAACACAGGGGGGAAGAGAGAGAGAAAGGGAAAGTCTTGTACATACTTTATTAACAAAGCTCTTGCCAGTAGCTTTTCTGTTGTAATGAGTAACTTAAGCAATAAGTTACTAGGCTTCAAGAAAATATTTCTATTGTTGATGTATGTGATTACGCCTAAAGTCTTTAGTGGACTGTTTACCATGCTTAATGGGGTATTTAGAGGAAATTAAAATTCTTTATAAGGAGTGTTTTGAATGCATCAAAAATATTCTTGACAGATGTCGTGGTGTTAGAGTCGAGGGCACATTACATATTGTGACTTTTTGATATTACCAGTGCCCATAGAGAAGTTAGTGCCTGAACGCCTGTGACAAAACCAGTCTTTTCAATGTAAACTTGTTTTCTGATGATGATATCTGACCTAATATCCAGTGGATTTTTAAGATTTTGCAAGGAATTTCTGTAAGAGTGAGAAGTAGATTTGTTCAGAAGAGAAATGCAGTGTTTCTTTTAAGTGAAGTTTGGCTATCTAAAGTTCAAGGAACATGAAACTACTACAAGTATTCATCCTTGAAATACAGCTTTCCCCATTCATATAATTTATTTGCCTTTTTTGTTTTGAAAATCCACAAGCATAGCTGCTGATTCCTGTAACTGAAAACCCCCAGGATTCGCAAGGCTGATCTATAGTAGAGCATTTTAGGGTTGTTAACACAAGTTGTCACCTGGGATGTTTGTAAAATGCTTCATATCTGCACACACAAATTCCTGTGATGTTTCACAAACATTCTCGGTATTGTTACAACTGCTGTAGCTCTGAGTAAGTCTTAGAACAGATAATTCTTGCTCCAGTTCAGTTTGTTAGGGTAGGAGGGAAAACATCTTTCTTGAACTGTGGACACAAGAACTGGACTCAGTATTCCAGTAGAGGTCACGTCAATGCCAAATGGTAATTTAACCTCCCCACTCTGATTTGATATTCCCCTGTTTACACATACAAGGACTGCATTCGTCCTTTTTAGTAGAGCTCATGTTCAGCTAATTATTCACAGTGACCTCAAGTTTTAATCAGTCACTGTTTCCCAAGATAGTGTCCCTCATCTTGTAAATATGACCTACATTTTTTGTTCCTAGGTCCTAAGTCCTCTTCATTATTTACCGTTTCTCCAGTCTTTGTGTTATCTGCGAAGTTTATCAGTAATGATTCTGTTTTCTTCCAGGTCATTGATGAAAATGCTAAATAGCATTTGGGGCCAAGAATCAGTCTCTTTCAGATCCCATTAGAAACACACCTGCTTGATGACTGTTTCAAAATGTCATGTGGCACCAAATCAGATGTCTTACAGAAATTCATGTATACTACTATTTTTATCCACTTATCAAGACACCTGCCATCCAGAATCCAATATGAAATATGGGGTCCAAGAGCAACAATTCTAAGGCTTCAGCTACTTCTTGTAGTTTCCCGAGTAGAAGCAGAGAGAAGCTGACATGATTCTTGTCAGTTTCAGTGCTGTACACATAATTCTGAACAGCAGCAATGAAATTGAGCAAGTGTCATCAATTTCATTTTGCTGCTGCTTGGGAAATCTGAGTAGCAGGATGATGTTTATACATTGAGGTTTTAAAGCCTTTGTAAGAATCTGATATCCTCATTGCAAAAGATTTGCAAGGAGCTGAAACCTTGATGAGACCACACCCTGCTCACTAGGATGGGCTGTTACTGACCTGTATCAGAATTCCAAGCCTAGAGAGAGAGAGAGAGGAGTGCAAATATGGGCCCTCCAAACAGTTGTGTAAAATGTAGCATTACTCAAATATACCATATTTGCACTGAAGTGTACTTTATTTTTTGTGATACAGTAGCATCAAAGTCACTAGAGCTGTCTGTCTGTGGAGTCAGGAAGACATTGCTTCACTGAGACTTTCAAATGTGACCTGTAATCTTCACAACTGCAAACTTATTCCCTTCCCCCAACCCCCACGATAGCATAAATTCTGCAGAAATTAATTACATGCCCTTTCAATTTCCAAAGGAAAGCTTCCCATTCTCCGGTGCCAAGTAGACAAGTGAATTTTTCAAGCTAGGGTTTAGTCCTTGATGCTGTACAAAGTATTTGGCACTGAGAGAGATTACTACTTTCAGCCACCCAAAGGATTTAGCAATGTATGCACATTCACACATGCTTTTTTTTCCTTCACCTGATGGATCTGATTAAGTTTATCAAGACATTCTGTGAACTAGTAGGTGTGGGTATATTAATTCACAATATTATAGACTGCTGAGATTTATTGGGTACAGCATTCAACTCATGGTTAAAAATCTTTGCGTTCTTAGGCAAGGCAGGGAACTCCAAAGCTCAATCCTGGAGGACATGAAGATAAATTAATGTACAGTTTTTGGCACTTCAGATATGGCAGGCTATATATATATTTCCAAAGAAATGCTAAAAATATCTATTGTCAAAGATAAAGTGCCATTTTTAAAAAATCATGTGATATTTGACTTTTTCATAATATTTGTATTTCCGGTAAATTTAACTATTGTGGGCAGTAAGTGTGTGTGTTTGTTTTATTGTGGTACCCACTGTTGCATCATTGTCCCAAATAAGAAATAACTATACACGTATCATTGAGCAGGGAGAAAGAGGTCATTCCTCCAGTGAAAGAGTACATCAAAGTAGGAACTGGATAGACCAGACCTGATCAAACAAACTAGGTCATCTGTCTGTATTTCAGTTTAGAATAGTGCTAAGTTAACTAGGAGGATGATTAAATATTTGTAAATGAATGTTATTATTTTAACCAACTAAGATAATTGCTAGATTAAAATTTTTAGGCCTAAATAAAGGCAATTAATTAAACTAAACTAAACAACAAATTATGTAAAAGATTAAATATAACCTGAAAAGCTCTAGCTAGCTTTTAAAAAAATTATTATTATTATTTGACCCTAGAACACTGGGTCAGCAGGTGAGCGAGAAATATGTGAAAATAGTTGTCTTTGTTCATATCTCACCACACAACCTTGCCACACTTCTCATTCAAGGATTATATATAATTTAACCTGAGCTCTGGCATGCATGCTAGTGAACCTTAATTTAATTTAGCTAGGCCTTTCCTAAATTTGCAGACTACCTGCTTTACTTTACACTCAGTATAATTTCATCAGTGAAAATATAAATTTGCCTGGTATGACAGAGATACTTTATCCTTTTTTCTTCTTCTGTAAATTTTTCTGAGCTCAGACATAGAAGAATGTCATGTTTGTTTTATTTATTTTTATATTGTTTTCTGTTGCTCCATTAATTTGTGTGTAAAATAAATAGGCTTCCAATTTACATAACTATATATACTGTAGGGAATTCTTATTGAGAATTGTCAGTCTTTAACTTACGTTAAGAGAGTTTAAAGTTAGGCACATAATCTGAGCCCCTCTGAAAAATCTCACAAAAATCAAAATGGATTTAGACATGTAATTTAGGCAGCCAAGTTTTTTTTAAAAGTGATATAGTGACTTCCTTCTGTATGTTTTCTCTCTTACTTTTTTGTAGATTTGAGAGGGATCTGTAGAATATGCTTATCTTTCAGAGAGGGCAAAGCTACTTGCTTCACCTGTGTTTAAAGTTATCTGGAGGTTCTAATCCACTTACCTGCCCTTGACCTTTGTGTCTTTTGCTGGGATAATCAGGGGCTAGGTCAGAAATAAACTGAGTATACAAATTTTGATATACACACCCTCACTCATGTGCAGGCAAGTTCAAAAACTTAGCTAATTGGTCCCAAAAGACTTGAGTATGGCTGTACGGAAAATACTACCTCCAGATAACTCCAATTAGAATTTAATTCCTTTCAATTCTTTATCTCAATTTTGGTGTAATATGTTGCTACTGGGGAAAATTGTAATGTCAAAAGCCTTTGTGATGGGGTTTATAAGTATATCCAAAATATTTTTAAAATCAGAAAAATTATGCAAGCAAAAGGTTCCTTCACTAGTTAACAGGATTGGTTGAGGAGCTAATGATTTTTGATGAAGCAAAAGCTGAGAAATAGCATTTTAGCCTTACAGCTTACATAAAGTAGAATCTTTCCTTATCTATTTTTGTTGATTAATTAAAAAAATGAAAAACACTTAGGATAAGATAAGATGGTACTACTGTTTTCTTCTTTTGTATAATCTTGTTGCATGTCTCTACATAAGCTGTTCTGACCACTCATCATAGTAACCAGCTGGGCCATTTCACCTGCTGGAGCCATTAAAGAGGACTCTCTCCCCCTAGATTAATCCCCTCCGACATTAGTTTTTTGCTCTGACAACTGGAGCAGGCATTCAGAATTTGCAGGTGGCCAGTGTGACACACATAATTGCCTACAATTTTAGGCAATGAATAAAAATGGTCTACATTACTTGTCAAAGGTTGTATATGCAGTGCCAAGTGAGATCTATGGGAAGCCTTTTAGGGTTTAAAGAACAGTTAATAGCAAGGCACAGTGCTTTTTTAATCATAATGCATTTGTAATATAGCACTTTGATCTTCTCCTTGTAGGAAATGGTGTTACATTAGCCACTTTTAAACATTTATGAGTGAAATTCAGTTATAGGAGAGTAAAAGTGATTATTCTTAGTCAGAACATGTTAGATTTCATTAAAAGTTTTCTGCTTGCCCCTTCCTTGTTAAAATCTGTGGGGAGTCCTATTCCTGGAGGGTTTCAAATCAGGATCTAAGCATTTAGAAGAGTCTTTTCCTTGTTTTCCCCTAAAGCAACTGCAAAACTGGGAAAAGAAGTTATACTAAATAGCAGAGCTATTTATAGCTATTTTATAAATCTGTTTAACCTACATATGTATCAGTAACAGTAAATATTTTGTGCACTGAAGAAAAAATTTGGGAATAGAATTTTGTATGTAAATATCTAATTGTATATCACACCAGTTATAACTTTTAATAAATGCATTGTTTAAAGCATGACCATAAATTATCTACAACAAAAAATAGATGACTCTAAAATGCACTACTCCTAGAAGAGCCAAGTTTGACCTTTCAGACCCAAGAGCCTTTTATTAACACCTGCCTGTAAGGAGAACCTTGCCACACGCAGCTTTCAGATTCAGAACCACAAAACTGATGAGGAAAGGCTTGAAGGGTTCAGTTTGTGTCACTTGCTGTTTGCCGTTTCCATTTCACAGATGATTAATCTTTCTGTGAAGAAAGGCCAGAGAAACAAAGCACATTGGGCTCTTCCTGTAGTTACTCCTTCTGAATGCACACTAGCTTGCTAACTAAAAGGCCTTTAGATTTCCTGCAGAGAGAGATGTTCTGAAAGTGAATGCAGCTGGTTGGAGGTCACCAGTGCAAGGCTCTTGCCATTGTGTAATGGAGGCTTTGGCAGGTTTCATTTTTTAGGGGAGGGAGAAGGTGTTGGCAAAAAAATTAATGCGGAATAAATAAGGTTTGGGATATTTGAATTAATTTCTTGAAGGGTGGATCATCAATAGTAGGCTCAATTTCTTTTGCTAACAATTTAAAAAAATATATTCACTGTGTTTTCCTCCTCCACCCATTCCCCTTTCTAAATAGTGTGTTTATATTGTATGTGGTCTCACCCACTGGATGCTGAAATGTTACATCTTACTGAGTTTGAAAAGCAATCTAAAATGCCCTTGGATTTTTACATCTGTTTTATGATCTCTATTAATTTGGGGAGGGCTGCTACTAAAATACTGTGTATTTAACTTTCTAAGTATAGGTGTGTTATATTAACATTCACCATTGCTTTTTAGTGACTTGTTTAAAATGGTAATATATTGTTTTAGCTTCTGAGATATAATTTGAATTCATTTTCTTGTCTTTTTAAGGGATGTTACCTAATTTTTAACTTGAGTATGTATTGTGTATTTTGGTATTTTTTGTGTATAGAAAATAATTGTCTGGTATCCAGCTGAGTTTGTTCTTCATCTACTTTAATTACTTTGTTTCTTCTTAATCCTGCATAGGACATAATGTGTAAAATCAAAACCTGGGTAATAGATGAAAAGAAACCTGTGCGCTTCTATCATGATTGGAATGACAAAGAGGTAGGCTATTATCCCATGCATAGACTCTTAATATTTCTACCTGTTTTCACTTGGTAAAAATATTTAAATAGAAAAGAATCCATGAGATTTATAAGGTATTGAATTGAAAGTTAAATTTATCAGTAGATTTTGTTTATCAAAGTATACTGGATAGATTACTTGAAGCAGTTATTTGCCCTTTCAGAAATACAATTAATAAAAAAGAAACTGAGTTTGAAAATGTTGTATTACACTAACTTCATTCTGTTTTTAAGATTCTATCTTTATATTCTCATTTTTAGATTGATGTGTTGAACAAATACTTGTTTTTGACTTCAAAACCAATGATTTACTTGATTAACCTCTCGGAAAAAGATTACCTTCGATGTAAAAACAAATGGTGAGTTTGCTTAGTTTTAATATATAAAATTCACACTTGTCTTTCATATTTCTCAATGGCACATACTTAACTATTCTTTAAAAGGACATAAGGATTATTCTTGTTGTTTTAGTTAATATAAATTGATATCTTTTATACTTATTCTATCTCCGTAAACATTCTGTCTGAGTGCAGTGGTGATAAAAATGCCCCTAATGAATTTACAAAACAGAAGCAAATCCTTTCCCCTCCTTCAGTTTTTACATAAACTTAACTGTGAAGAAAATAAATCCATTTCAGAAACGGACTCAATCTGGTTAGAAACCATTACTTTCCAATAAAACTGGCTTTTTAAACATTATTTAACACTGATTATTCATATAATTGCTTTTCATTTGTTATGTGCTGAAAGAATAAAACTATTTAATTTGTAATGTGACAGAATTTTTTTGTACTGTGGCATTAATTTAATATTGAACATTTCAACAATACACTTCCATTTACGTTTGAGTGCCAACAGTGCTTGGCATTGTTAACAGTTGTGCGTAACACACAAAGGAAGACATTTTACAATTTCCTTGTACTATTTAGGCCTACTCTCAGATACTTCATGTAAGTAGTATTTTTACCTTCATGCACGGTTTTTACTCAAACAAATATTCTTGTTGATGTCAAGATGACTTGGGTGGATAATGTTTACAGTAAGGCTCTATATCAGACACATAGTGAACTGGATGAAGATCCAGTTCCAACATGGTGAAAATACTTTGGGTTTCCATTGTTGAAAAGCACAGTGTGTTAGCTTGTCATAAAAAATAGCAGTTGAGATAGACAATTGGATTGGAGAGGAGAGACCGATTAAATATTACACTATAAGGAAGAATTAATGACAACATACTTGTTCTAAAATTCACAACAAATTATATAGTTTACAAATCTTTAAAACACTTTAATTGTGAGATCTTTAAAGTTTTGGGATATAAATGTATGTTTCTGAACAGAGAGATGCTTTAAGTCATCCAAACAAATGAAAAGTATCTAAAGCAAAATATCTGAATCCTCCTAAAATACACCTCCTGTTTCTCCCTGTACTTCATTAAGTACTTAGATGCACATGGTTTCAATTTTCCATTAAAAATTCTCATTTCCATATGATATCAAAGAGCGAGAAGGCTTTAAACTGAAAAATAAACATTCATAGACTGGAAGCCAAAACAATAATTAATGTCAGATGGTTAACTCCAATAAATCATTAGAATAAATTTTCTGAAATTACTGCAACTAAAACTGTCTTGTTGATACTACTATAAGACACTTGTATTTATGATAAGGAACTGAATTTAACCTTTCTGAAAGTTTATATTTTTGAAAATACAGATTTAAAATTGAAACTTAGTAGAAACTGTGATAGCTAGTCCTAAATTTCTCCATATTCGGTCAGGAATAGAATTTTTTAAAATGTATCACCTGACAGTGCAGTAAATCTTAACTGTCCTAATTTAAGTGCAAATGTTTGAAGCTTTTGAGGCTCACTATGACAGTACAAAGTTTATTTGAAACTGGGTGAGTCAGTTTCCAAAAGGGATTTTCACACCTGTATTTGGATGATTACAGGTAGAGTTCAGTGGCTCTAATTGTACAGTAAATACCATTTCCCAGACCCTAATAGTAAACAGACTCCTTGTGAGATGCCAGTCTGTGATTTAGCTGTTGCCAGACATCCCCTGTTTTTTGTGAGACCAGTTGTGGTGGAGATATGGTTATAGCCAATTGAAAGAAAACCTTTGTATAAATTACAATTTTTAATTTGTAAAAATCTAGACGTTTGAATTGGGAAGTCAAATAATGAAATGATTTAACCATTTTTATGCACAACTAATGATTTAAGTTTAAAAAAAAAAATTCCAGCTCTCATGAATGTTAGTGTAATTGTAGCTGAAAGATCAAAGCCTGGGTAGCTGAGTGATGTTCCAGAAGAGAATTTACCACATAGCCATTTTCAGTACAGTTTCTGCCGCCTGCTGTTCCTATTTTCCCTCAAGCTAGCCATTGACTACCCCCTGTGCATCCCTGCTCGTAAAAAATGATTGAGGAAGTATTTGTCATGTATTTATGAGTGGGAAACATTGTGTGATAGGGAATGGCATCTACTGGAGCCAGAAAGATTGCCATTTTCCTTCACTGAAGCATTCTTATAGCTTTAAATCCACAGTTTGTGCAACATAGCTTTTGTATTAAAGTACAGAATAAATTTTTACTGTGTAGGATGCTAACGGTAGGCTTTTGTCATTTATGGCAGTGCAAACAGATGCAAATGATTAGTATATATTTTATTGTGAGATGCCTTTTAATTTGTGATTTTTGTGTGTGTATGTGTTCATGTTCTTAATCTGAGCTACATTTGGATAAGTTGCTCAACTAGCAAAAAAAAAAGTTTTTTAAATGTAATTTGTAATATAACAGAGTTAAGGTTAATGTAGGAAATCAGTAATATTTTCATAGTTTTTTCAACAACTAGAAAAGTATTTAAAGCATTAGCAAAGAGGAGGGAGAGGATTTTGATTGTGGATACAAGTGAAAACTAAAATTGTCTTTGTTTTAGTGGGTCACCCTTTCAAAATTAAAGAGCATTTTAATTGCTAATTTAAAACACATTTAAATGTAAGTGGTAATGTTATTTTTCAATCTTAGAGAAGAAGAAAACACTGTGAAAGATAAGACTGTTGTCTGTGTGAGTAGGTGTATTGACCTTTTGAAAGATGTAAAAACTGGAATTGCTCCAAGCAGCTACTTGCTGGTTTTAACAGTGTTGAATTAGTCATTCAGTTGATTTATGATTAAGACCTAGCCCTTGAAGAGAAACTGCTATGACAGCTGTGTTAGTTGAACTTGTATTATGATCAGATGACCGTTAGGATGAAGTTGTATAGAGGAATCCACTGAAACCATTTTTATTACATATTGCTATTCTTTAAATAAATAATTAAAGTAATCCAAAACCTTTTAAAATTCCTAATAATTTTATGGGGACCTATAAACTTAACACTTTCTAAACATCTAGTTTTACTCAGATCAAAGAACACTACATACAGCATATTAATTTTCAGTTAAAAATGCCTACAAGCAAACACAGGACATTAGAATTGTCAAACCTTCACTTAATTAAGGGTGTAAATTTCAGTCTTGGCATATTTGGTGCTTCAAGAGGGTCAGAACATATTATCCATTTACGAGATACTTTTTTCAGTGTAATATGAGAATTTACTTTGCTTCAATATATCTGTTGGTTTTGATATGTTAAAATGTTTTTTTTCCCCCAACTTAACATTGATAAAGTGTGTATATATATCAAAATTGTAAAAATTGAACTTTGGACCTGAACTTCATTTTCTGCCAAGTAAAATTTTCTTGTACTAATCCTTTAATGATGTTTTAAAGCATTGAAGACTGTAAATTGAGAGTACTTTCTAATATTTATTTTCCTACTTCAGGTAACACTTTATATTTGGGATAAACAGTTTGCAAGAATTCCTCAAAATTGATTTCTGAGTGCTAATCTTTTGTGATATAACTCAGATTTCAAAAACTTCTAGAGTGTCCAAATATATATGCAGGATCATAATTTCAGAACTATATTTCAAAAATTCACTGCTAGGAATTTCCATGATCTATGAGCACTAGCTGTTGAACAGACATTGAAAGTCAATGGGGAATAGGTGCCTAACTCCCTTAGGCCCTTTTGAAATTCCCAGGCCATAAAAATAGAAAAGACTTAAGAATACTTGTCATAAGCGCTCTGTTACATTATACCAAATTTTCCTGCGTTGTCATAATATTTCATACCATGCAAGTCAGCTTTCAAGCCCCTCACACCATTCCTGCCACCATCAAAACTTTTTGTTGGATAATTGCAAGGAGTCTTGTCATTGTCTTATTTGATTAATCCTAGCTTGTGAGAAGTTAATTAGTGAAATAGCAAATTACTATTTTCATATAGCGTGTGTGTGTGTGTGTGTGTGTGTGTGTGTGTGTGTGTGTGTATATATATATATATATACACACACACACACACAAACCAATAATAATTATGTATATACTATATTATGTAAATTTATGTAATATTCATATTAATACATTTTTAAGGGCAGAAAGGGACCATTATGATGATCTAGTCTGGCCTTCTCCATATCAGGCCATATAATTTCAATAGTTTAGTCTATTTCATTATTCCATATTGTCTCAAATGTTATGACTCAAAAATAGAGACAAATAATTACAAAGTACCAGGAGAGAAATGTGAGGCAGAGAGTGGGTGATTCAGCAAATAGGGAATAGTCTTTAACCTATAGGTCAACAGTTCAAATTCAGCCTAGGTCAGTAGGAAAAGAAAGTTGTTACTATCTGATGGTTATTTAGGAATTGGTGAATCTCAGTCTGGTTCCCATTTAAACCCTGTTCTGAAGTCAGAATTATTAATTTTATAATGGGCTTGTCTAGAGTGCTTATTACTACAGTATATGAGTGCTTCACATATGTCCGTTAATTTATCTTCACAATGTCCCTATGAGAGGATTGGTATATATATATATATATATATGAGGGGGGTGATATTACCCTCATTTTAAAAATGGAGGACTGAGACACAGAGAGATTGAGGTTGAAAGTATCTGCTAATTTTGAGTGCCCAATTTGAGACGTCAACGGCCTGATTTTGCAAAGTGCTTAGCTTTGCATATCACTTCATATTTTAAAAGCACAACTCTCATTGACTTCAGTTGCAGTTGTGAGTGCTCAACACTTCTATAAATGAGACTCAAGAGTCTCAACTTGGGCACCCAGAAAATGAGTCCGTAGTTAGGCCTTGTCTACACTACACAGTTAGGTCACTATAAGGCAGTTTATGTTGAGCTAATTATGTCAGTGTCTGCACCCTACAGCCTTGCTCTTGCCAATGTAAGTGCCCTACTACTCTGACGTAATAATTCCATCTTCATGAGAGGCATAGGGCTTCTGTCAGTGTAGTTGGGGCGACACAGTGTCTATGTAGACGCTGCATTACTTACATCGGTTGTTGGCTGTCTTGTCAGGAGCCGTGAAATTGCCAAGAAAGCTAGGCAGCTAGAGCCCAGCTCCCCCCCTCTCCCCACCCCAGCTTTCCTGGAGAGCTGGATGGCTGGACCCCGCTCCCGGCTGGGAGCTGGGGTGAGAAGCCCGGAGGGCTGGACCCCGCTCCCAACAGAGAACATTGGCTGTCTTGTCAGTTTCACAGCTGCAGCCATGAACAGGTGGGGAATGAGGAAGTGAGAAACCCCAGGTGGCTTCTCCCGCTCCCAGCGGGGAACGGGGAGCTGCAGGGAGGGCACAGCCCACTGGGAGCCTGTGGGGCAGCCGGGGTCCCTGCAGGGAGCTACCAGCGGAGCTGAGAGACCGGACTCTCAGCTCCCCACAATGCCCCTCTTAGGTCGGGGAAGTGCTCCTGGTGAGGACATGCAGAACTGCTGTAATTACTTCCGTGGCTGTAAGTCAACCTAATATAGGTCGTCTTAAGTTTCTAGTGTAGACATACCCTTAGTGACCACCTTTGAAAAATGTGGTTTAGGTGACTAGCCTAGCATCATCTAGGAAATCTGTGACAGAAGCAGGGATAAAATCCAGTTTTCCAGGGCAGCATTCACCTGTCTTAACTATGGGACTGTCCTTCCTTAAATCCCATGTCTCATTTGCTACATATCTTCCAGCTGCTCCAGAAATTGAGGCAGGGGTTCCACACTGTCTCCTTTATTACACAGCCCTGATTCATCCCAAGAGCAAGTCGATTTGACCTAGTAATTAAAGGTTGTATCAAATGTATACACACAAGAAGGCCACGTTAAACTTGTGTCTGTGCATTGTCCAGAGATATCCAGGAGAATGCCTCTTAGCACCGTATTGTCTGGCTCAGGAATGGAGAAGCACAGAAGCATGGAGAAGGTCCCTTCTTGACCTTCCCATGACAGCAGGAGACACTCGTAAGCATAACTGCAGATCTCCCTCTCTGTCCACCTCTAAGAGGAAGGATCCTTCCCTGCTCCATCAGAGTTGAGCATGTTGTTATGACCATGTCTCAAGGACTCAGTCCCCTAAGCCTCATGGTTGACCAGAAGGTGCATAATACTAAGACTACCTTGGTACCAGCCTCCATGTTGTCGGTGGCACTGACTTTAGTGCCGAGCCACAGTAAACAAGAGGCCCAAAGCATTGGGAACCATTAGTTCTGGATAAGGACAATTGGTGGGAACCCCCATGCATTGTTGGTACTGCCTCAACCCTGCCACGAATCACTGATAACTAAGAACCTCCCCACAGTTGCTTCAGTGGTACAGCTAGACAAAATTCCATATCCCCCAAAAGGTGTAGAGATGTTCATTGTTCCAGAGGAGCCGCAAATTACAATTGATGCCACCTCCACCTATTTTGGTGTCTGCCTGACACAATTTTCTCACAATTGAAGGGTGACAACAGTGGCCAGTTGGGTGCTGGATATCATCCATTCCAGCTATACTGTCAAGTTAATCTCCTCACTCCCTTCAAAACCCCCTTCCCTGTCCCTTTTCAGGGACTGCTTGCACAAGGAGATCCTCCTGCAAGAAATAGAATCTCTTCTTCTGGGTGCAGTAGAATGAGTACCACCACAATGTTAGGAGAAATAATTTTATGCAAAATATTTCCTGATTCCCAAGAAAAAGAAGGATGGAAACTCATTCTTGACCTCTTGTGTATCAATGTATTTATTCACAAACGGAAAATCCATTTGGTTACACTGGACAGAGACCGTGTGTGCACAGCTCTCAACATGAAAGATGCATAATTCCATGTGGATGTCCAGCCTTTTCACAGAAGGTTTCTCAAGTTCCTGGCAGGTCCCAACCACTAATAATACAGGATGTTTCTGTTCAGCACTCAGAGTATTTACGAAGGCATTCACAGTGGTAGCAGCAGAGGCCTGTCATAATGGCTGTCTTCTCATACCTAGTAGACTGGCTCCTGACAGGCAGGTTGTGACATTCCCCAGGATACAAGCTGGACTGTTGGACAGATGTGTCCCCCCAGCTCTCCAATTGGGGTGCCTTTTACACTGCTTAGCTGTGAGAACCACCACTCCTGGTATATTTGCATGGAGTCTCTAGTATGCAAAATTGCTCCCAGCTGAATCATGAGTGCTTCCAGCCATCCACTCCTGAATTATATTCCAGAGTGACACCTGCAAATTTCCAGTCCCAGATTTGTCCCTAGAAATGTGCGTCTTTCCTTCTGTGCAGTTCATAGAAGGTAGTCATTTCATAAATAGAAAATGGTATGTACAAACCATGTTATCTCAAATAGAGGTTCCAGATACTTCAATCCAGACACACACTGGTTGAGATAAAACAATAAAACAAGTTTATTAACTACAGAAAGATAAATGTTAAGTTATTACAAGTAATGGGGGCCTAAAAGTCAGAATTGGTTACAAAGAAATAAAAAGTGAAACACAAACTGATACCTAACTTAGTAAGTTAAATGAATTCAAAGCAAAGGTTTTTTCCACCACATGCTTTTACTGGTTGAACTCTTTCAGTCAGGATCTCTCTCTCACACACACACACACTCTCTCTCTCTCTCTCTCTCTCTTTTCACTAATGCTTCCTTTGTCTTTCAAACGTTGTTGATGCCATGACTAGAGATGAGTAGATTTGTGTCCTCTGTTCTTCCTTCTTACAGCATTTCTGTTCTTTGAGAATCCTCTCCAGCTCGGATTCAGGCAACAGCAAGTCTGTCTGCCAAGATGTACATTTCTTGCTCAAACCCTTCTTCCTGCCAGAGAATGGCTGCTCAACCTGATAATAGTCCACTTGATTATGTTGACACCTGGCTGAGGTGCTTGTTAGCCTTTTGTCTATGAGGAACTGGTTTGGGCTACTTTTGTAAACTTGGAGCACGTCTCAGGAATGTCATACAGTAAAATCTTATAACTTTACGTAAAATGTTGCTACACATTTTTACCAGGACAATAATGTTCAGTAGATAAAGTTTTCAAACCTCACAAGGCATACTTTATACAAAATTCATCATAGTCTTGTAAAAGTGGTGAACATAAGGTTACAGGCTGTCACACAGGTGCTGACTAGAAGTTCTGACATCAACATCATTGCTGCTCCATCTCCTAACATCCCTGGGAATGTGTGTGTAAACAGAACAGTCTAACCCGAATCTGATGTAAGCTATGGAATTCATAGGCGCGACTCTAGACTCAGTCAGGGCAAGAGCTTACCTCAGTGTGGACAGTTTCCAATTCACGAGCAACCTAATCAATCAGGTAATACTGTCCTCATAGATCAATACAGGTATACCTCATATTTTTGGGTCACATGATGTTGTCCTTATGTGACGTTTGCAAGGCTCCACCTCTATTGCCTTCAGGGTTGGCTTGAACAGTGTATATGCTTTGCTAACACAACATGAACATTATGGTGGCTATCTCCCCTCCCTTCAAGGTTAAGGCCTCACTGATGTGGTGGAAAGACCCCGGGAATGTACATGTGGGAGTTCCTTTCCTCCCTCCCACACCTGAGAAAACCCTAGTTAGAGATGCCTTGCTTCTGGGCTGGGAAGCCCACATGGATGAACCCACAGTGCAAGGCATCTGGATGCCTTAAGACTAGAATGCATATATAAATCTCCTAAAGAGAGCAGCCTGGGAAGCCATAAAGTGTTCTTCCCACTCATATTCCAATATATCCTCCTAATTTCAGACAACATAACGACTATGCTCTATATCAGGAACAGAGAGGAGTGAAACCTATCCCCTTTGTGTTGAAGTAGTCAACTTATGGAATGATGCATCCGACATCGTTACCCTGTCAGCAGTATACCTCCCAGGTGTTCACAATTCACTGGGGGATGACCTCACAGGCATTTCACCACTGACCATTAATGGGAACTACACAATACCATACTAACCAGAGCTTCGCTCAGTGGGGAACCCCTACATGGGACCTTTTTGAATCCCACAAGAACAGGAAATGCAACACATTCTGCTCCACTGGTGCTCAAGGACACAGATCTAAAGGCAATGTCCTATTGCTTTTGTGGATAGGTCACTCAAGAAATGCCTTTCTTCCCATCCCACTGTTACCTCGAGCCCTCTGAAAGATCTGACAGGATAGAACACTAGTCATTCTCATCGCCCCCAGAGACCCAGGTAGTTCTGGTTTCCTGTTCTTCTGAAAATGTCAACCCGTCCACCCATCACCATCCAAACCTTCCTGGAATTCTTGACCCAAGACAATGTCAACATCCTAATCCAGAATTTCTTCATTTTATGCTACGGTATTTGGATGGGCATCAGACCTGGAACTATTATGCTCGGAAGCAGTTGAAGAAATTCTTAATAGCAGAAGAGATTCCACCAAAAAGTATTATTTATCCAAGTAGAAATGATTCTGGGCCCAGCAACACCATCTCTCCCAAGACGTAGCTAACATTCACTCTGTTCTGGATTATTGCTCAATCTTAAGGCTGCGGGTTTCTTAGTTCCCTATATGTTTACCTGGTGGTGATCGGTGCATACCACCCAGCCATTGATGACCACTGTGTCTTCACTCACCCAGTGATGATCTGGTTTCTGAAGGGTTTGATTAGAACTGGGGTAGGCAACCTATGGCACGGGTGTCGAAGGTGGCACATGAGCTGATTTTCAGTGGCACTCACACTGCCCTGGCCACTGGATGGGGGGCTCTGCATTTTAATTTAATTTTAAATGAAGCTTCCTAAACATTTTAAAAACCTTATTTACTTTACATACAACAATAGTTTGGTTATATATTATAGACTTATAGAAAGAGACCTTCTAAAAACGTTCAAATGTATTACTGGCACGCAAAACCTTAAATTAGAGTGAATAAATGAAGACTCAGCACACCACCTCTGAAAGGTTGCCAACCCCTGGATTAGAACCCTCCCACCAGTAACCAAACCACCTCCACAATGGGATCTTAACTTACTACTCTTTGATGTTAACTAAGCTACCATTCAAACTGATGGCTTACATGCTCAATGTCTCGTTTGTCACTTATGTGTTGCCATCACTTCACCCACAGGGTTGGCGAACTTGGAGCTTCTATGGCCCATTCACCGTATACAGTATTCCACAAGGACAGAGTCTTGCTCAGACTTCTCTCTGAAATCACTGTAAAGTTGATTTGGGATTTTAACATAAACCAGACAATACATTTACTGTCTTTTCCCAAAGCTTCATGTCACCAGTGAAAGAGACTTCATTACCTCGACATAAGACGTGCTTTAGGCTTTTACTTGGAAAGAACAATATCTATTAGAAAGTCACCTAGATTATGGCTCTAGGAGAATGAATGCTTTTATTCTCTGACTCTAAGTGGATTGCTGGCTGCGTTCTACTGTTAGTTGGCACATCTCCATCCCACACAAGAAGTGAAGATTTATTCCACTAGAGCACAAGTGGCTTCAGTAGCATTTTGTCGAGGAGTGCTCCTACTTGACATTTGCAGAGCAGCTGTGTGAAGTTCTGTTCATACCTTCACAAAGCTTTATGCCTTAGTTCAAGCCTCCACAGCTGATGCATCCTTTGGAGCAGCAGTCCTACATCCATACAGCCTGCATCCTCGCACTTGTCTGTCTCCTCTCTGAGTACTGCTTGTCAGTCACCCACAGTGGAATATACATAGCGACCAGCACTCGAAGAAAGGAAAGAACTCTAGTTACAATAAGGTGAGTTCTTTGATGTGTTGTCCCTGTCTGTAGTTCACTACCCAGCCTCCTTCCCCTCTGCATGAGATCCTTCCTGATGTTCACAGTCCACACCCCATTGTATCCTTGGTGCAAACATGAGGCGTGTAAGGCACAGATCAATGGAGACAGCTGACTGTCTAGGTCTCATAGTTGGTCCCAAAAAAGGGGGGCACCCTCTTAAAATGTGCTCGAGTACCAAGTCAAGGTCTGGTCATAAACATCAGTATTCACCAGTACTGTCTGAGGCGGAGCCATTGTGCCTTCATCTTCATCTTATGGGCTCCAAGCAGAGAGTGGGATGCAGCTGCTGTGCCGATAGTTGGCAAAATCAACAGCTTGTTAGCTGCCTCAGTGAGCAGCAGCTGATTCAGTAAATACCTCAAAGAGGGCCAAAAAATGTTAACAAGTAGAGCAGGCCTTCATTTTTGGAGGGTAGGCCTTCAAATACTCCTCCTTCCCTTACCCTTTGGAGAGGAGGAAAACTTATTTTGGTCCATCACGATCATCTTAAAAATATAAAGCTAGCTCAAAGATTTTCAGGAGAGAGTTTTGGGAGACATCACAAATTTACCTGACTCATTTTTTAAGAGTGTGTGGAGTAGATGGAGGAGAGGTGGAAGATGATGTCTACACCATTGGGTCCCTTAGCACTTGTTCTTTATGATGAGCACTTACCTCTGATATAGGTAGTGCCAATCCTCATGCATTCTTTGAGGCAAAAGACCTATTATGCCTGATTATCTATAACTATGCTATCTGGGACTGATAGCAGGGGCTTCATCTGCAGTAGCATCATGTACTTTCATGGCTCCATTGGCACCAATTCCTTATCGTTACTGTGGCATAGTCTGAATATCAGTTGGCATTTTGTTCTCCACAGCTGCTTCCCACAAGCTTTAATGTATGTATCTCTGGGGTTGTGGCCTCCAGTAACACCCACTGCAGCATCTCCTCCATTCCTTGATGGATTGAACCATGGTCAAACTTTCTGCCTTGATTCCTCGTAGCCATCACTTCATCTAAATAAATGGGAGAGTTTGGTGCCCTGATCGCTTACCCACCATATACCACCTTTTTATAAAGACAAGGCCATGTTGCATCCTCATCCTCACTTTCTCCCTAAGGTTTCTTTGGAATACCATATTAATCAGGATATTTGCCTTGCAGTGGTCTATCTAAAATCTCATGCTTCAACAGAGGAAACCAGTGTATGCACACTGAATATCTGAAGGGTCCTTGTCTTCTACCTTGGCAGAGCTAAGACATTCTGGACCTCTTGTTGGTTATTTGTGTCATTTGAAGAGGATGAAGGGATAACTTATTTCCACACAGTGACTGTCAAAGTGGGTTTTGGGGTGCATATAAATCCTGCTATGAATCTGCAGGCATGCAGCCTCTTTGCAGAGTTACTGCTATTTCCACTCAGGCTCAGTCCATATCTATAGCAGTATTCAAGAACATATTTGTATCAAAATTTGTAGGACTGCAACTTGGTCTTCCATCCATACTTTTGCCGAGTATTACACCATCTTACCTGCGTCCATAAATACTACCTTTGGCGAGATGGTCCTCCAAACTGTCCTGAATTTGCCTTCTAGGCACCCACCTCCTCATTATGTTACTGCTTCGGAGTCTCATATGGTGGAGCACCCATAGGAATATACACTTAATGGTGGAGAGGTTATTTACACAATAGTAACTTGAGTTTTTCAAGATGTTTTGTCCCTGTGGGTGTGTTGGGTCCATGTATCTTATTGGTTCTTGTTTGGAGGCATGAGCAGCTGCTCTGTGCAGGTGTGGGGCCTGCAGACATTGCTTTGCATTCTCCAGTCAAGAGTATACAGATGCATGTACATTCTATGGTGGAGCACCTAAGGGACAAAACATCTTGAACTCAGGTTATTGTAAGCTAAGTAACCTCTTCATTCCATGTTTTTTTTCAGTTAACGTCTTGATGAACTAGGAGAAATTGTTGTTTACCATTCCAGATTGGCTCCAGTAGGGCTCCTATGAATTTTATCAGTCAACAAAACCCTCTGTTCTGGAGGACTGATTAAAGTCTCTTAAGTCACACACATGATATAAGACTAAATCTGACCGCAATAGTTCGCAGGTGCCTAATTCTGCTATGACACACGACCATGTGTGCGTACATGATACAACTTGCCAGACTTCACCTGCCACCTGCAGCCACTATAACACTGGTTACAACAGACTTGTACTCCCCAGCTAAACACCATATGAACAGACTAGTAACAGTTCTGACCCAAGTTCTGTAAGAACTCACTTGGTGGCTAGATCTCCTAAATGCAAGGAAAGGAGTGACCGCATCCCCTTCCCAGCAATGAAACTCATTACATGTGCATTAGGTACACGTTCGGGTGCCTTCCTGAACCATCTTTGGATGCAAGGCTCATGGTCCCCTAATGACCTAAAGTTACACTTTTTTAATGCCCTAGAGCTCAGTCATCAGGTTGGATTGTATAGCATTTCTTCCTGTTCTCCAGAGAACTTGGTGCAGATTCTGATGGACAATACGTTGGTGAAGTAGTGTATCAGCAAAAAAGGCCGAGCCCAGTTGTCCCCAATGTGTCTGGAAGCCATCAAACTTTGGGAATGGTACCAGCAACACAGGGTGACCCCTCCCAACTCCAGCTTGTCTCGTCCCTGGAGTCAGCAGGAACACGTGGTGACCAACCATAAGTAGTCGCTGTGGGAATCCATCTGAGACCCAATATTCAGGCATTGGGGAACCCCGACCAAAGACTTATTAGCGGTGACAGAGAATATCAAATGCAAGACCTTATGTTCCAGGGGAGGCATGAGCCCCTGCTTCCTGACTGACACATTTTTCCTTTGATGCTCTTAAGGTTTTGATAGCTCCATATTGGCCAAGACAGTTTTTGATGTCACACTTACTTCAGATGTCCAGCCAGCCTCCCATACACCTTCCTTCTTGCCTGGACATAGTATCTCAGAACCATTTTATTCTGTCGATTTCAAGGCCTTTATGAAACATATATCAGAGACTCTGCAAAAAAGAATTCTGACAATAAGATTGGCCTATTACTAAATGGAAATGGGAAAATTATCAATAATAATGCAGAAAAGGCAGAAGTGTTCAATAAATATTCTGTATGTGGGGGAAAAACAGATGTAGTCTCATCATATGATGTTCCACTAGTATCTCTGAAGGAAGTTAGACATTTTAAAATCAGTAGGTCCAGATAATTTGTAACCAAGAGTTTTAAAAGAGCTGGCTGAGGGGCTTGCTGTGAAACATTAATGTTGGTTTTCAACAAGTCTCGGAGCACTGGTGAAGTTCCAGAAGACTGGAAGAAAACTAATGTTATGCCAGTTTTTAAAAAGGGTAAGTGGGATGACCTGGGTATTTATAGGTATGTCAGCCTGACATCAATTCTGGGCAAGATAATGGAGTGGCTGTTACAGGATTTGATTGATAAAGATTTGAATGTAATATAATTAATGCCAATTAACATGGGTTTATGGAAAATAGATCCTGTCAAACTAACTTGATATCTTTTTTGATGAGATTACAAGTTTGGTTGATAAAGTAGTAGTGTTGACATCATTGTTGACATAGATTCCTGTAAGGGATTTGACTTGGTACAACATGACATTTTGATTAAGAAAATTAGAGTGATATAAAATTAACATGGCACAAATTAAATGAATTAAAAACTGGCTAACTGATAAGTCTCAAAATATAATTGGAAATGGGGAGCTATCAAGAGGGTGTGTTTCCAAGAGGTCCTGCAGGGATCGGTTCTTGCCCCCTCCGCTATGTAATATTTTTATCAATGACCTGGAAGAAAACCTAAAATCATCATTGATAAAGTTTGCAAAAGTTTACAAAAATTGAGCAAGTGGTAAATAATGAAGAGGACTGGTTACTGATTCAGAGTGATCTGGATTGCTTGATAAATAAGCTGAAACCAAACTGTGTTTTAGTAGGTTAAATGTAAATGTATGCATCTAGCGACAAAGAATGTATGCCATACTTATTTATGGAATGGGGGATTCTATCCTGTGAAACAATGACTTTGAAAAAGATTTTGGGCTCATGGTGGATAATCTGAACATGAGCTTCCAATGTGATGCTGTGGCCAAAAGAACTAATGTGATCCTGGGATACCTAAACAGAGCAATTTAGAGTAAGAATAGAGAGGTTATTTTACCTCTGTAATTGGCACTGGTGTGACTGCTGCTGGAAAACTGTTCCCTGTTCTAGTGCTGACAATTTAAGAAGGCTGATGATAAATTGGAGAGGGTTCAGAAAAGAGCCATGAGAAAGGTTAAATGGTTAAAAAACATGCCTTATAGCGATAGACTCAAGGAGATTAATCTATATAGCTTAAAGAGAAGATTAGTGTGTAAGTACCTATATGGGGAACAAATACTTAATAATGGGCTTTGCAGTCTAGAAAACGGTATAACACAATCCAATGGCTGGAAGTTGAAGCTAGACAAATTAAGACTGGAAAGAAGCCATACATTTTTAACAGAGTAATTAACCATTGCAACAGTTTACCAAGGGTTGTGGAGGATTCTCCATCACTGCCAATTTTTAATTCAAGAATGGATGTTTTTCTAAAGATATGCTTTAGGAATTATTTTGAGGGAGTTCTATAGCGTATGTTATACAGAAAGTCAGATTACATGGTCAAAATGGTCCCTTGTGGCCTTAGAATCTATGAATTAGAGGAGATACAGGAATCCCAAAGTTCCCTGTTAGACTTTATTCTTACATCTCAGGGTAAAAATCACTTTGCCTATCCATGATAGTTTGTTGGCCCCAGCATGTACTGTATGGCAAACTCCAGCTACTGTACCAGCGACGCCTAAGCAGAATGACAAAAAATACTACGTTCCACCCAGCGTATTTTTTTTCTCCCGCCGTGCATCCATCTCTCGTTGTAGAGGCTGTTAGAGAACAGGACAGACAACAGCAGTTCTTCTTCGAGTGCTTGCTCCTGTTGATTCCATGATAGGCATGGGCATGTCCATGTGCACAGTTGCTGGAGATTTTTCCCTTAGTGGTATCTGAAGGTCTGGCCCTAGTGCCCCCTGGAGCCCCATGCTCTTGTGCTGGTATAAGGGTCGCCGCCGGTTCCATGCCCTCTCAGTTCCTTCTTATCGCCTGTGACGGTTGCTGAAATGGTCTCTTGCTCTTGCAAGGCTTTCTTATTCTAGTGTTTTGGACTTCCTCAATTGTATATGGTTTTCTCTTGTTAGCTAGTAAAAGTACTTAGTGTTACAGTGTAGATAGTTGTCCCAGTGGTGTGTGGGACTTCGTCCTTGGGACTGGGCATGCCCCAGGGGTCTCTGGGTTTCAAGTCTTCCTCCACCTGTGGCAAACCCAGACCGATGAGCAACCTGCTTTCAGCTTGCCTGAGGTGCCTATGGGACACTCATATCATGTGCAAGATCTGTAGGGGCTTCAGGCCAAGGACTCAGAAAGATAGAGGCTTTTGCCTTAGGGCTCTACTAATGGCGGTTCTTAGACCATCTTCAGAGCCATCTTGCTCCAAATCAGTGCGAAGTACTTAACCATAAGAATGGCCATACTGGGTCAAACCAAAGGTCCATCTAACCCAGTATCCTGTCTTGTGGGATCGGGCAATGTCAGGTGCTTCAGAGGGAATGAACAGAACAGATAATCATCAAGTGATCCATCCCCCGTTGCCCATTCCCAGCTTTCGGCAAGCAGAGGCTAGGACACCATCCCTGGCCATCCTGGCTAATAGCCATTGATTGACTTATTCTCCATGAACTTATCTAGTTCTTTTTTGAACCCTGTTATAGTCTTGGTCTTCACAACATCCTCTGGCAAGGAGTTCCACAGGATGGCTGTGCATTCTGTGAAAAAATACTTCCTTTTATTTGTTTTAAATCTGTTGCCTATTAATTTAATTTGGTGATTCCTAGTTCTTGTGTTATGAGAAGGAGTAAATAACACTTCCTTATTTACTTTCTCCATACCAGTCATGATTTTATAGACCTCAATCATATTCCACCTCTTTTCCAAGCTGAAAAGCCCCAGTCTTATTAATCTCTCCTCATGTGGAAGCCGTTCCATACCCTTAATCATTTTTGTTGCCCTTTTCTGAACCTTCTACAATTCCAATATATCTTTTTTGAGATGGGGTGACCATATCTGCACACGGTATTCAAGATGTGGGCGTCTATGTTCCCTCTAAGCTGTGCAGTTGGGTGGCCGCCCAGGATTGATTCAAGTGCACGCACTTGATTAGCAGAGCCGCACACATCCACAGTGTGCCCCCTCTTCTCTCCCCCCGCCCCTGCCCCCCCCAACCCCCCCGGCTTGGAGCCATGTTGTTTCTGCAGCTGCTCCTGGGACCCTCTTGCTGGCTGTGCAGAGCGGGGCGGAAGGGGGATGCTGATGTCAGGGTGTCCCCCTTCCCCCACCCCTGAACCCCATCTTCACAGAGAAGGGGAGAGGGGACAGCCTGGCTCAGGACTCTGAGCGGGAGAGAGCTACTGCAGACTGAGGTCTGAACCAGCCTTCCCTTCCCACTGAGTGAGTGCGTGCCTTAAAGAGACAGCGCAGGGTCTCTGAGACTTCCCCAACACCCAGCACACATACTGTGTCTGTTCTCACTCACTCATGCACGCTCTCTCACACACTCATCTCCCAACACATACTTGTATTATTGTTGTTGTTACTTCTTGGTACTTCCTGCAATGCACATATATTCTCTGTAATTTTATACTTTCAAAGTGTGTTGTTTATTTTTTTGATTGGTCTATGCATTTCATAATTTTTATTTTTCTCTTACACTTAAATTTCATTCTTTGAGTAGTGAGTTCTAAAATGCCTAATCTGTCCTGGCTGAAGTAACTATCCCTATGGTAACTTTTTAAAAATATATAGTATATCTAGGTTTTTTGTTTCTACCGGTGGCATACATCCGCATATACCTCAGTGCACATACCAAAATTTATTCTGCACGTGGATGGAAAAAAGTAGAGGGAACATTGCTGGGTGTAGCATGGATTTATATAGAGCAATATGATATTTTCTGTCTTATTATCTATCCCTTTCCTAATGATTCCCAACATTGTTAGCTTTTTTTTTTTTTTTTTTTTTTTAACTGCCTCTGTACATTGAGTGGATGTTTTCAGAGAACTATCCACAATGACTCTTTCTTGAACAGTTACAGCTAATTTAGAACCCATTATTTTGTATGTATAGTTGGGATTATGTTTTCCAATGTGCATTACTTTGCATTTATCAACACTGAATTTCATCTGCCATTTTGTTGCCCAGTTTTGTGAGATCCTTTTGTAACTCTTCACAGTCTGCTTTGGACTTAACAATCTTGAGTAGTTTTGTATCATTGGCAAATTTTGCCACCTCAGTGTTTGCCCCCCTTTTCCACATCATTTATGAATATATTGAACAGTACTGGTCCCAGTACAGACCCCTGGAGGACACCACTATTTACCTTTCTCCATTTTGAAAACTGACCATTTATTCTTACCCTTTGTTTCCTATCTTTTAACCAGTAACTGATCCATGAGAGGACCTTCACTCTTATTCCATGACTGCTTACTTTGCTTAAGAGCCCTTGGTGAGGGACTTTGTCAAAGGCTTTCTGAAAGTACACTACCCACTGGATCACCCTTGTCCACATACTTGTTGACCCCCTCAAAGAATTCTGCTAGTTTGGTGAGGCATGATTTCCCTTTACAAATACCATGTTGGCTCTTCCCCAACATATCGTGTCCATCTGTGTGTCTGATAATTCTGTTCTTTACTATTGTTTCAGCGAGTTTGCCCACTACTGAAGTTAGGCTTACTGGCCTGTAATTGCTGGGATTGCCTCTAGAGCCTCTTTAAAAAAAAAAAAATTGGTGTCACATTAGCTGTCCTCCAGTAATCTGGTACAGAAGCTGATTTAAATGATTGGTTATATACCACAGTTAGTAGTTTTGCAATTTCACATTTGAGTTCGTTCAGAACTCTTGGTTGAATACCTTCTGGTCCTGGTGACTTATTACTGTTTAGTTTATCAATTTGTTCCAAATCCACCTCTAATGACACCTCAATCTGGGACAGTTCCTCAGATTTGTCACTTCACCCTCGGTGCAAAGTGCGCCATCCGGCACCACTCACCATCTCTGGCACCAAGGAGGCGGCACAAGGAACAGAGTATGGAAAGGGCTCTCGCCAGTGCTGAAAAGAGAGTCAAGGGGAACAGGTGATGTGTTGAGACCCATGCTGGGCCACTCATTCTCCTCAGAGCTGCGGTCGGCTCCAGCGTCCCCACCAAGGGCACCAAGCCCTATTTGGGATCCACCACCGACTCCTAGGAGTGGTCGCGGTCCCTCGTCCCTGCAGGCCCTTCGACACAGGAGGCCTCCAAGACAGTGAAGGACTTATTGTCCCTCCCAGTGCCACGCACTCTCCATGGTCCTATCCCAGCATGGGATGGGGGCTCAGATCGGACAATTCGGCAACAGCAGTAGCGGCACCCTCCAGGAAGAAGCCCTGCATTGCCCCAGAACAGTCACCGGTCTGGCATTGGTCTCCAGCCCCCTGGCACAACTTGGTAGTGGAACCAGGCATGGTCTTGCCTTGGTCTCAGGGTGAAGAGTCTTCATTGGACTCAGAGGTGGAGCAGAGGAGGCACCAGGTACCGGCCTACGCACTAGACTTCGGAGCTGGCTCCGCAGCCTCAGCTTGGCCACTGGCCTGGCCTATGCAGTGGCAATATTGGAACCCTGGGCATTGTCACCTGTACCAGAACCCTCATCACACCGATCGTGTTTGGTGGCGTCAGAGAGGCAGATCGCAATGCTTTCCCACCGAGCATGGGAACCCAGTTACGGTACCAACTTACAGATACAACTAAAGGAAAAATCTCAGGAAATTGTGCACGCGGGTGCGCGCACACCTAGCATGGAATCAACATGAGCAACACATCTCGAAGAACAACATTTATACAAGGTTAGTAACTGTTTGGTTTTTTTGTTCAACACCATCCAACAGAAAGCAAAAAAGACTGGATCTTCTAGGCCACAAGAGCTACTCCTTTGCCTTGTTGCAGTTCAGAGTACCTAATTACCAAGCCCTCATTGCAAAATACAATTTTACAAACTGTTCCAAGATTTCCTCTTTTATTGAAAACCTGCCACAGGATCAGAGGGAACAGTTGCAAACCCTCCTAACAGAAGTCAGCACAATCACCAGTATATTTCTCCAGGCCTCACTGGATGCCACCAACACAGCTGCACATTCTATGGCTACAGCAGTTGTCGTGCACTGAGCACAGAACATTGTTGAGGACCTTCCCGTCAGGGGGCCCCAGCAGCAGTACAGTCCTAATTTTTTTTTAAAGTACTGGTACCTTGCCCCTGGTGGAGTGACCTCACACCTATGGTGCAGGTGAGGTCCTGATGTGTGGAAGATGCATTTTTGTTCCTCTATAAGTGCCGGAATGGCATTCCCAGTGTGTTCTGGCTCTGCTACAGTATTGGGCTCAAGTTGTTCAGTGATGGCATGGATGGGTCTCTTCATTCTCCTAAAAACTTTCAGGCAACACTACAATCTCTGGGTATCTATACACATCTGGCAAAGAGAAAGTACAGTATATTGCAGATGGCTCAATGGTCTCACCCAGTCCACTATCATCCCATGGGAAAGACTTAGCCCCCCCCAGGAAGAAGCCCAGGTTTACTAAGAACGGACCGTCCTCTACAGTGGCCACCTAGTCAGTGACATGCTCGAAATGACCATTTTGACCCATTAGTTGAGGGTCACAAACCCTTTCACTCGAGATCCTTCACTGTATCTTCCCTCGTCCCCCCTTCACCCTCATGGAAATAGTCTCTTCCATTACCTACCTTCCTGGGAGCTCATCACCTTAGACAAGTGGATCTGGAGGTGATTTCTAGAGGTTACTCCATCCACTTCATCACCTTTTCACTCCCCTACTCATCCTCCCCATCACTCTTCAGGGACCCTTCTCATGAGTCTTTTGAGGCAGGAGGTACAGTCCCTCCTAAGACTGGGAGTATTGAACGTGTTCCACCAGAGTTTGTCATAAAAGAATTCTATTTCTGGTACTTCCTGGTCCCAAAAAAAAGAGGGGGCCGAGACCAATTCTGGGCCTCAGGACTTTGAACACATTTGTCTATTCAGCTAGCAGCTATTGTTTATCTACACAAAATTTGATAGGTATATCTTTAGTATATCTGGTGCAACGTTATGGCTTTAATTGTATTTCATGTAATTTTTGGCAGTTGTTTGTCACAGGCAAAAGTTTATGCTTGGAGAGATATTCTGTGTTGTGAATGGAACCACTGATGTGCATTCTCATAAACTCTGTGCTGTTCATGTGCAAAAAAGTCTTTTATGTGCAGCTACTGGCACATAAGCCATGTAAGTGCTGCAGCTCATAGTATCTGGTTAGCAGCTGCACTTACATTCACCCCACTGGGCTGTCCACCCATCCTGAGTGCCAACATTAAATCATTAAAAAATACCTGGGAAATTAATATACAAAAAACATGGTTGTGAAGTAGTTAGGATTGCTGCAAACATAATTGTAAATGACTCACAAAAGCAAGGTTAATTAAAGTTAAGACACAAATAATATCCTCTACTCTTTCATCCACATACATCCTATTGTTACCATACACCACGGACCACATACCACAACCTTAACTATGTCCCCCACCCCATGTTTAATGCTATCCATTCATTACCATAACCACCCCCCATGCACTACTGCATCAAACTTCCACAACTAATAGGCTTAACCCTTTCTTTACCTAATTAGGCTAAGGGGTCAGAGTTAAGGTTGCAGTGCACGATCTATGTTGTATAACGGCCGTGGGAATGGGTAAGGTATTTTATTTTCTGTGTGGACATGTCACTAGACCAAGGTGATACTAATACTTTGCCAGTGGGTTTCACAGCTTTTTGTAAGACAGCAAAGGAATGTAGACATTCAGAAATAATGGGGTCAATTCCAGGTTCTTTAGGGGAGTGTGGTCTAGGGTTTACAGACCATTCTGTCTCCCCAGCCTCTCCCTGTCTCCTTCTGCTCTTATCCACCTCACCACCTGCCATCTCCCAGCTGTTGCTAGTCTTCCCCCCACCCCCATCTTCTACCCCCTCTGCTCCTGACCATGACATGCTTTTCCCCCTACGCTCCTTATCTCTCATACCCCAGCCTTGCAACTCTTCCACTCTTTCTCCCTGCCCCGATTTTCACCCTCTGAATTTGAGTCAGGTTGCTCCCTCCTCCTCCATACTGCTTGAGTGTCATAAAGGGAAGACTGAGCACACAGGAGAGGCAGCCACCCTTCTATCAATCCTGGTGCCACAGGAGAGAGGAGCTCCGTTGCTGAAAAAATTCACCTGGGGAAGACAACCAGTATTTAAAATTACACCCCAATTTGTTTAATCTCTGCACAGGTTAAAAACAACTGAAAACAGGGTTATAAAATGGAACATGTTGGGTGTTGGGCAGCCTTAACTATAGACAGTGTTACCTGTGCTCCTGTAATTACTGAGGTGCCGGTCACAACTCCCTAATTTAGGTTGTGCTGAGTTATCTTAACTCAAGTATTCAGTCTTTCTTATAAAGAATGAAGTGAAACTTCCCAAATCTATGCCACATAATCTGTGAATAAAGTTTGAATGTTCTGATGATATTCAAGTTAATCTGTTAAATCTGAATTAAGATTAATAAAAATATACCCATTAATAAACTAGTCTCCTTGAGTCTCATTTTGATACCTATTTTAAAAAAAAAAAACTTAAAGTTTGGACTGTTTGAAAACAAAAACTCCATAGTGCCCCACTGAACTTAATACTCACTCTTGGGTATAGGCCACTTTTTCAAATTTTAAACGTGTTTTACTAAAACGTTATTTACCTGGTTTCTTCATAACAAAACTTTTGTCAGCAGAGGCTGGTGAAAAGAATATTCTTCAGAGGGATTTCCCTTTTTCAAAGTAGCTATCACCTCAAATAAGATGGGTACCACTTCTTGGCAGCCTACAGGTGAAAGTGCAGGCTGTTCTTAAAAAAGATGGCCACTACCTTCCACTGTTGCCCACTGGACTACAGCCAGGCTGCCCTTAGTCATTTATAGCAAGAATGCTTTGTTAAAATTTGCTTTCTACACACTTGTGTCAGTAAACTGCATCACTGAAATGCCATGGAACGTGAACATGATTACAGATTTGTAAAGTGAATTCATTCATCCATTGAATATTTTTTACATTTATTCATCCTGCTCTAGAGCTTCATTTCCTCTTTACAATACCAAACATCCATAATTAATGGTTTGGGGAGGGTGTAGTTAGGTGAAGTATGTAGTTGGCTAGGATCTTTGTGGGGGCAGAGCTAGGGTTATGCTGTCTGGCTTTTGGTAATGCAGTATTTGTGGTGGTGACAAGTTGCATGTCTTTAGAAGAGTAAATGTCACATATTGTTCATTTTCTTGGTTTTTTAGTTTTGTCATGTATGTTATGTGTGCAGCAACCTTAACAGTTGTGCAATTTTTGGTGTATGAAATTTGTGTGTGTAAATGAAAGAGAAAATGATTCCAAAAGGCAAAAAAAGGGCCTGTGTTTTAATCGGGATCACCCTGTGGGAGTCCAGTTTTCTTAATCTCCTTAAAACGTTCAGAGCTGCACCTATACTCCTGTTATCAGTATGTAGTTAATGCACTTTGAGACACCAAGTCACTCAGAGAGATTTTTGTGTCCCAGGGTAGACACATCAGTAATCAATACAACTCTTTGCTACAGTAGAACCTCAGAGTTAATAACACCTCTGGAATGGAGGTTGATTGTAACTCTGAAATGTTCGTAACTCTGAACAAAACATTATGGTTGTTCTTTCAAAAGTTTACAGCTGAACATTGACTTAATACAGCTTTGAAACTTTACTATGAAGAAGAAAAAAAGCTGCTTTTAGCCATCTTAATTTAAATGAAACAAGCACAGAAACAGTTTCCTTACTTGTCAAATCTTTTTTTATAAATTTCCCTTTATTTTTAGGTTTCAGAGTAGCAGCCGGGCTGTAGTCCACGAAAGCTTATGCTCTAATAAATTTGTTAGTCTCTAAGGTGCCACAAGTACTCCTGTCCTTTATTTTTAGTAGTTTGTTTAACACAGCTTTTGTATGTGTCTCTGCTGCTGTCTGATTGTGTACTTCCAGTTCTAAATGAGGTGTGTGTGGTTGACTGGTCAGTTTGTAACTTTGGGTGTTCCTAACTCTGAGGTTCTACTGTAATTAATTAGAAAGACCAATCCTGGTTTGGTAGTTTCCCTTACCTGAAGAAGCTCTGGTATTGTTAACCAGTGTGACATGACGAGACGTGTGCATTGCTTCCAGAGTCTTGTACCAGCACTGCTAGCACTATTGCTGTGATGTCAGTGGTCTAGATAGTTCAGATTAGCGAGTAATTTTTCCTTTATAACCACTGACTCCACATTGGCATTCCTGATTAGCAGAAAACTGAATTTCTGTACATGTAAATTTCTGCTAATTAAAGAAGATCATTTTGAACACATCTTGATGCATTTCTTGCTACCAAATATTCAACTATTCTGTTAATCCCATTGAGTTCTGTTGTTTAAAGTTAAATAGTTTTTATGTACAGTACTTTTACTCATTACAGTTGATATTTGAAAATTTTATGGTGGTCTGGGGACTACTCAGCTGGAAGGTTTCCTATTACAGCATCTCCACTCTTACGGAGAAAAGCTTCAGGATTATTGTTCTGTTTGCTACACATCAGAACCAAAAGGAAACATCAGTCAATCCAGAATGTTTTATCTTTATGAATATAAAAGTAATTTAAAGGCAGGGAAACTCCTTTTTCCAAATGGGAAAGTAAACTGCTGTGACCTTGGCACAAAATTCTCAGGTTTATCTTTGCACTGAAGTAAATTCTTAGTTTTCCTGTTGACAACTACATCTTTCATTGCCCGTAGTTTTCGAAGCTTGTGCATTTGATACAATTCTATTAAATTCCACTTTTTATTTTACAGATCTTTACAGTTACGTTTTCTTGTACAGAGAAGATATCAATGCTTTCTTTTAACTGTTTTTTCCAACTAGGATAATTTACCTTTGTTTATAAAGGAACATAAGACTCTCGTTTGATTTTGTTTATAATGCACAATTTAAATAATTTCTAACTATTTCCATGTAAACATCAATTCCCAAACACTTAAAACTTTGGAGCCACTGGTGTAAATTTTATATTGGTACAGATTTTTTTTTTTTAAATGAATAGAGGAGATATTTCCTGCCATCTAAATTGGAGAAGGCACTCTTAAAGCTGTGCCCTTATAAACATCTGATGTCAGATTACGAATTGTGTGTATCTTCTTACCGATATTAACATCTTAGATTATTAAAAATGGCAGTTTAAATATCTAGTTTATTTTTCAACAGTTACACGCTAATGTTTGTTTTTTTTGTGCTTTGACAATATTTTCTTCAACCCAAACAGGTATTTATTTAGATGTCCTTTTCCAAGTATACACATGTTTATTCATTGTTTATCTTTTGCCTGTCACTCATCTTGGACAATGAAAAGGGATTAATCAGTTGCACTTCTTTTGTTTGTAGTCAGTTTCCCATTCTGGTTCTCATCCACTGGCAAAGTGTTGCAATTTTGGGGTTAAAAAAGGGTACATTTAAACCCAAACAAACTGTTTTCATTTTAAAAAATATTTCTAACTGTTGGGTTGTTGTTGTTTTTTTTAAAAACCCTACTTTTTAGGGCTAAACCACATGACTGTATTCCTTTAGCTTGTGTTCAATATCAATGGCTCTCTGTGTATGTCCATAGGATCATACCCATTTTTATTTAGTAAAATATTAACATCCCAGGACACACAAAGGTTAATGGACTGTTGTTCAGCTTCCATTAGTGTTCCATTTTTTATATAAAATATCTTTTCTGGGTGGTAAATGTTTGTCTTTGGCTCCCTCTATCAGCCTGTTTCTATTTGTCTTTTTGAATTACTGATTTTCCACAACTCTCACCCATCAAAATCAGTTGATCAAGTGTCTACAGACAGTCCATATTTCTGCTCTGTTAAATAAATAAATAAATAAATAAATAAATAAAATTTAAAGTATTAGAGTAAACCATGTAAGACACTGAAAGGGAATATATTTATTCAAGCTAAACAAGGTAAAAATAATATGTATTACAATACCTTTCTGAATCATTTTTCATTATTTTACCCCAATCAAAATCTGTCTACTTTATTAAGTATTTTTAGGGCTGCCATCACAATAGTATGTAAGTGCTGAAAATGTTGTATTAGAGGCATGATTTTAGTTTCCTGTTTTGCAGCAGTGTATTTAATATAGTTATATGGTAGCTTTTATGTTTCTGATTTCTAGTTATTTCAATGCCCTTTTGACATAGGGGGTAACTAGATTGTTCTATTAGTGGTTTCCGACAAATAGAAATGATTTGATATGCTAAGCTATTTCTGACAGAAGATATAAAGTTTTGACAAACATGCATGGCACAGCAAGTGTCCAATTCAAAAGAGCAAAATAAATGCAAACCACCATTATGGGGAACACAAACAGCCTGAAAGCAAGTTATCAGTAAGCAAATAATTGTTGAACTGTTATGAATGGAATAGGATGTTGAAATAGGGCATGATTGGCTGATGTTACATATGTCCTTGATTACCTTCCTTGTGCTTTTATCCTAATAAGTGACATTCTTTGTATTCCCTTGGATGGCTAGACAGTCTGACACTGAAGAAGAATAAATATTGCATGTGGTACACATTAAGCTGTCATCTAAGACAGCATTTATAAAAAGTAACTGGAGAAATTCATAAGAAATTCTGCAGTGCTACAGTTTCCTGGCTCCAGTCATAATTGTCAAAGTTCTTGACATATTCAGGTCTTTTGAAATGATTTAGGTTTACAGTTGCTGGTGTATGAATAATTATTATGGATTCATTTTCTCAGATATTTCAGACTGTTAATGTTAGTTACCTAAATGTTGCATTTTATTTGTACATGGCTTTTAACTAACGGATACCTAACGGTAACATTAACACGTCTGGTGCTGTTGCAGTAGAGGAAACTAGCAGATGCATGTACGCAGAAGAAACATGGATAATATTAGAAGCTCTTTCAAATGCTCACATTATCTTTAACTCATATTTTATGGGAAAACCGCTTACAAGTGTGCAGTATTAATATCAACCTAGTTTGTAAATGGACCTATTATAAAAAAAATCAGATTTTTATTTCTCTCCATCAAGATCCCATGAAAACCTAAAAGCAAGATTTATTATTTCTAAAATTGCAATGGAAAAAACATCCGTTTGAGCTACCTAGATTGATGACTTAATGTTTGAACACTCATGTCTTTATTTTTATTTTTAATCTTGAGAGGGGAGTATATGTAGTTGTATTCTTTGAGCCATGATTCTCTGAATTTCTTTTGATGCACTTAGCCCACTGACCCGACCAATGGAAAAAGGTTTCCCACAGGCTCTTTGGAGTACAGGCCATGTCTTACATTTGTACGTGCTTGTATATCATGTAATGGCTTGATCCTAATTGGGGCCTGTAGGTACTGCTGTACTATAAATATTTATAAAAATTGCTGTAGCCCTATCCTTGAGCTTGTCAGTGTAGCACTATCAGTGTTTATTGTATCCATGACATAACCTGGCTTTGCTATAGCAAGGATTACGGTCACCAACTTTCATCCATTTGTAGGTCTGTGGTCCTGCCATTGTTACCAAGAAGTCTTAAATGAAGTAATTAGTTTGAATTATTTTATTATCCAGTTAAATATCCTATGAGAAAAATAGCATGCTGAATCATCTGATGTAATTGAAGACTAGCCTTGTTTTGTGGCAGACATGTTTTGGTAATGTCACCCAAAAAACTGTACAGAAGAACTTCCAATGAAAAAGAGACCTATTGGCTTTTCCATACAATTTGCATTTAATGTTAATGAAAAGCTGAGACTTAATACTTAGAAATGTGTTTACTTTGAAAATGTGCAGGCTTGGAAATAGGTGTTTTAGATTTATCTATTTGGATTGAAGAAACTTTTTTCCAAGTATAACACCGCTCAAATGTTACCTATAACTGTTAACTCTGTAGACCACTACAGAGCACAAAATATTTGCCCAACTGGTAAATTGAACTGTAAGTCCCACTGTGGAAAATTGCTTTGCTGTGCTCCAAACAGCAGTTATCTTAGTAATTGTACCTGAATTCTCTTGTGTCTAATAGACCCTTGATGTCCTTTTTACTGTGGTAGAATTATTTTACCTTAATATTATTAATTGCAAAACTAAGATATGATGTATATAGAGTAATTTAAAATATATTATCAGCATGATTTTTAATTGGTGTTCTGGGTAAACAATCTTTTTGTTCCAGTTTAGAGTGCACATACCCAGCATTTCACATTCTAAACTGGAGCTCACAACAAGGAGCTTATCAGAGCAAATTGTCTAGTCCATCCCCTTCCTCACTCAAAACCTAATGACCCTTTATCATCATGGTTTAGATTGCTGGACACAGATGTGAGAAAATACAAGTAATCTACAGGTAACTACAGTAGCTGCACTGATGTTCTCAGAGAACTGACTGCTGGGAAGATAAAAAGCTTCCCACAGAGTCTGTGACTTTCCAGCAGCAAAGCACATCATGAGCTCATACATGAAGTTTTATTTGCTGAAGATTCACAATAAGATGCATTAGGACATTCAGCAGGGACCCTTTTTAGAAGAGCACAAGAATTCTGTTAGGTTATTAGCTGTTGCACTAGTGCATGGCATCACACTAGAACAAGAAAGGCCAACAATGCTAACAATGTCTGTTGTTAAGAACATCAAGGATTATAATGTGACATTAATATTGAAATAGTTAATTTCTTGATTCTAGATGGTTTAATTTAGTTTGTGCACCTTTTCTTGTAGAAGGTATTCAGACTGAAGTACTGTACTAAAAGCAGTTTTGTTAGGCATTATTTGTGCTTGAAACGAATTCTCAAAAATGTAGCAGTAAATTATATTTGAAAGGTCTTATTTATGGCCAGATACTATGCATGTGTTAGCATTCTTTATTGTGATCAGGAATAACACAAAGCTATTTATATGCAATTGAGTAATTCACCAGAGGGAAAAGAAATAGTCCTTGGATAAAGTTCCTGCACCGGTAGCTTAGATAAAAAGTTAATGGTTTCCTTTACTATTTAAAAGATGATCGTTTCAGTGATATTTATTTACCTTTTTCATTTTTACCCATAAGCTGGAAGTTTGTCCATTACTGCAGATAGAAATATAGATTTTAATCCTTTTCTAAACTAATTTAGGTGTAACCACATCTTCTTGTGTAGTAAGGTGAGCTTGTAACCTAAAATCTTTCTATAAATTAGTATATTTGGTTCTTACGGTGGGAGGATGGGGGAGCAGAAAGATAAGTGGCCCCAGCGAGCTGTGTTTTTCTTGCTTCGAGGCATATACATTGCAAGAGTAAATATCTATAGAAGTAATTGTTGAATAGCATTTGTTGTTTAAGCAGGTGACAAGCATTTAATTATAATAATGGAATGCTTTATAGAAAATATTGATTCTATCAGAAAATTGATGCTAACAAGACAGACAACTATTCTGCTGATTAAATCCACTCCCTTCTACTAGGCTCCTGTATGCCTTTGCAGCTTGTCAGGCTGCTCTATCAAGAGTCAGTTTATTCAGCTAGAGAGCCTGAGAGAGAGTGGGGATTGGCTGCAAGGCTGTGGCGATCAAACCAGACCAGTGACATCTGCCAACAGCAGCTTTGATTTTGTGCGTTGCCATTGATTGACCACTAGAGAAAATTACAAGACACTGAATGCCATACAGCTGCATACTATTTTCCACTTAAAACCCGATCACTCTCATGTACTAGTCCCCCATTTCTACCTTTCTTATGGCTTTTTCTACATCTTGTGTGGACATAATTGGTAAAAACCATAATCTCATATTACAATGATCAATATAGCACAATTGCACACTGAAGAAATGGTTTGAAGCATAATCACACAGAATTTGTTTCTGATTTTGATTTCCTAATATAGATCTGAAGCAGGAAGGTTTTTTCCACTTACTTTTATTTAAACATTTTGCTAACAAAACTGAAAATTCCAAATATACTCTCTTGTCCTTGTTTCTTTGGTGAGGGAGAGCAAAGAAGCATACATAATATAAGACTTGGTTTTACATTTTTGTTCATGTATCACCAGGTTAAGTATAATAAAATCCACCTGCAAGTTGCAGAAAATGGTTAATAGCTCTTTATTTTGTTGTTTTTGTTTTTTCATGGAATATAGTGGTTTATATTCTGTAGTAGTTTGGAATTCTCAACAGCAGCAAATATACTGAAAATTTTTTAAAAAAAACCTTGTCTGTTACAAAGTTTTGTTTGAGCTTTTTAAACTGAGTGATTAGCAGAAATAATGACCCTGTCAGCCTTAATCACATTAAAATGTGGTTAACATCATTTAATTTTTTCCACTTAATATGCAAAAATTTCCAGTAGATTTGCAGTGAAGGCCATTGAAATTCCATTAGAACAAGAATAAAAATTTCAGGCATCATTTATTCAGAGAAGGAATAAAGGTCTCGATTGAAAACTGCTGAATCTTTCTATTAGAGAAACTATGAATCATTATATTGAACTGTACCTTCAGTTTCTATAGTACTGAATTTGACTTACTTTCAAATGGATGAAAAGCATTTGTAATTTAATGCTTTATGAAAATGACAAATAAAATTTAGTAAAAATTTTATAAATAGTTTACCTAAAGGCTTACTCCACAGTATTTTGTAACTAGTAAAATTTTCACTAATACAGAGTTTAAACTTGTTTTAATTAAACATTTAGAAACACTGCATGTTTACAGATTAATAAAATATAAAAAGCCTGTTTAAGTGCTATATAATCCAAAAACCTATTCCCTGTGTCACAATAACATTCTGCAACAAACTAATAAAGGCAGGAATGTTCAGATAAGGTCCAGACATTACCTTAAGTTGTCTCCTCTCCCTGCAGTTCCACACAGGTGTTGCTAGGATATGAAATATTGAAGATCTAGTATACTGATAAGGAGACACACTGAAGGGCAAAGTTTCAACTGTACCTTTAATTTTTCTGTCTGCTTTCAGTTTAACTACAACTGAATAAAACACATTAAAATTAAGTTCTTCTAAGCAGGTTGAATGTAATGAATGAAGGAACAAGAAAAACAGATGTATTTTTATGATCTCTGTGCTTTTGTAGACTTCACTGCATTATATGGAATGGTTTTTAAACTGATTACTGTATGTATGTACCTGATAAGCAGGAATGTCTTTCTAGAGCCATTTTGGTATCTTGAGTAATTAAATAATCATACAGTGGATTGTTGGAGTTTTTTAGTTTGTATTTTGTTCCTGGGCCATTTCAGACTATTACATAATTATCCTATGGTCTTCATGGTAAAAATCCTGGTTAAAATTAAATAAGAAAATATACTGCACGTGTGCATGACATTTTTAAACTTCAGCATTTTGTTGACTTGTGAGTGTGTGTGTGTGTGTGTGTGTGTGTGTGTTTGAAATACAGGGAGGAAAAACTCATAGTAGAGTAGTCTCTTGCTAAACTAATTTGTTTATTCATGGTTTTTCCAGGGGATGGGACTTGGCTATTTTATTCCTTAAGGCCCCAGTTAGCAAGGTCCTTAAGTACATGCCTAACTTTAAGGATGTGAATAGTCCCACTTAAGTCACTGGACCGAGGCCTAATTTATTACTGCCACCATATTTGGGCCCCATATCAACCCTCTCTCCAGTTAAGGATGGTTAGATACAGCTCTTAAGATCCTTTTAATTCTGCTCTGTCCACTGCCCAGTTTTCTGGCCATGCAAGCAAAAGACAAAAATATGAGACTTAAACCCCACTTCCTACATAGTAGTGCTGTGCATTACTGTTGTTCACTTGGGCCAGTTAATTCATATACTTAAAAGAAATAGGAGAAAAGATACAAGAGGAAAGTCTGAAACAAACTTCAGTTGCTTTAGCATTAACACATGAAACGCTATTTAAGTTGGCGTGGCAGAGGACAGGAGAAAACCTGTGCTTATGGATTGACCTGTTTCTGATTCTGGGTATCGAGCCCAGTACCAGACATCAAGAGCCGGCTCAACAGGACCCTGCAGATCAAGAAGTGGAGGAAGACCATCCACAGCAAGAGCTGGCTTCCTCTCCTGATAAGGCTGTCTCAGGAGAGGGCTTGTTGACTCCCCCAGATGACTATAAGGCACACCAAGAATTGTTAGGGTTGCCTTAAGTCTGTGCATAAAGGTGGAGTAGTACCTAATTCTGCATTTGTAAATTCAACTTTCATGATAAAGAGATTGCACTACAGTACACCTGTATCCCGATATAACGCGGTAAAGCAGTGCTCTGGAGGAGCGGGGCTGCGCACTCTGGCGGATCAAAGCAAGTTTGATTATAACACGGTTTCACCTATACCATGGTAAGATTTTTTCGCTCCCGAGGACAGCGTCATATCGGGGTAGAGGTGTACTTATATTAGGTGAATTGAAAAATACTGTTGTTTTTTTACAGTGGAAATATTTGTAATCAAAAATAAATATAAAGTGAACACTGTACACTTTGTATTTTGTGTTGTAATTGAAATCAATATATTTGAAAATGTAGAAAACATCCAAAAATATTTAAATAAATGGTATTCTATTATTGTTTAATAGTGGGATTAATCACGATTAATTTTTATACTCCCAATATTTCCTAATCTCAAAAGCCAAAGGAGGTCTCAGACCTATTTTAGATGTGTGTCAGCTCAACAGCTATCTCAAAAAAAAAAAAATAAAGTTTGGCATGGTCACCCTGGCATCCATTATTCTCTCTTTGGAGACTGGTATGCCGCCTTCAGTTTAGGAGAGACCTACTTTCATGTATTGAGATACCAAGAGCACAGAAAGTTCCTCACATTCACAGTGAAGCATTTGCATTACCAGTTCACATTCAGGCTTCCATTCGGGCCATCTGCAGCTCCTTCGTTGTTCACAAAATGTATGGTTGTGGTAGCAGCATTCCTCAGGAGACTAGGAGTGTAGGTCTACCCTTTACCTGGACAAATGGGTAGTCAATGCCCGGTCCAAAGCTCTGGTTATATACAGCATTCAACTCATTCAGTTCGTCTTCAGGGCATTAGGCCTACTGATCAATGCAGATGAGTTTATCTTTTGCCTGGTACAGAAGATAGTTTATAGGGGCAGTGTTGGACTCTACCCAGGCCAGAGCATTATGCCCAGAGTCTAGATTTCAGTCTATTTGATCTCTCTTGACAGACCTCCATCATCCAATCGCAACAGCCTGAAGCTGTATGAGGCTCCTAGGGCACATGGCCCAATGCACATATGTACTACAACACACAAGAATGTACCTCAGATCCCTACAGATGTGGCTGGTCTCAGTGTACTCACCAAGCAGTCTTCATCGGGATACTGTGCTCTTGGTACCTTCATGATTGCTAATTTTGCTGAATTGGTGGTTGGATTCTCTGTTTTCTGTGGGTGTTCCCTTCCTTCGCCCTCAGCCATCAGTTACTCTGATCTCAGACATGTTGGCTCTGGGGTAGGGAGCTCACCTGGGGCCCCTTCGAACTCAGGGTCTTTGGTCCTCGACAGAGCTCGCTCTTAGTATCAACCTTAGAGAGCTCAGGGTGATTCAGCTTGCCTGTCAAGCTTTCCAGTCTCACATCTGGGAGAGAAACCTGTTTGTTCTTACAGACCACATCACAGCAATGTTTTACCTCAACAGGCAGGGAGGAGCTTGCTCATTCTTCCTGTGTCAGAAAGCAATTCACCTGTGGGAATTTTGCATAGCCTATTCAGTTAACCCCAAGGCCTCTTACCTTCCAGGCGTGCAGAACAAGTAGGGTTTTTTTCCAGCCAACATGAGTGGTCTCTTCACCTGTATGGAACCAAATGCATTTTCCAACAGTGGGGCACTCCCTAAATAAGCCTATTTTTAAACAAGTACAACAGAAAATGTCACCACTTCTGCTCTTCGCAAGACCACAGTCCAGGCTCCATCACAGATCCCTTCCTACAACCTTGGACAGTAAATATTATGCTTTTTCTCCAGTCTCACTCCTACACAGAGTGCTGCTAAAGAACAAGCGGGATCACTCCTGGGTAATATTAATAACCCCAGTGTGGTCCCACCCAACACTGGTTCTCCACTCTACTGAACCTCTCAGATGCAACTCCAGTCTCATTCCCATTACATTTGGATTTGATCTCTCAGGACCACTCAGCTCCGCCCAATCCTGCAGTTACTTCATTTGACGGACTGGAAGCTCCATGGTTAAATCTCAAAGAGTAGGCTTGCCTGGGGTAAGTTTTCCAGGTCTTATTAAGAAGCAGAAAGCACTCTACCAGAGCTAGCTACCTGTCAAAATGGAAGTGGGTCTGTGTCTGGGATGGTCAAATCTTAGTCTTGCCGATGCATTCGTCAGTTCAGTATTTGCTGGACAATCTGCTTCACCTGAAACAGCAAGGCTTAGCAATTCTTTCTGTTCAGGTTCACCTGGCAACAATATCTTCTTTGCACCCTTGCATGGGTACCTGTTCTTTTTTATTTATTTATTTTTCCTAATGACATGACAATTAGATGTTCCAGAAGTCCTAGAAAAAGTGTACATTCAGTTAAGGGAGCCTGTTCGCCCTTGGGACTTTAACTTGGTTTTGTCTAAGCTTACGGGACCTCCATTTGAGCCTTTAGCAACGTGCTTTTTCCTAATTGTTATCACTTCTGCCAAAAGGGTCCCTGAGCTGCACATCCTCACATTCAATCCACTGTACACAGTCTTCTTTAAAGATAGTGTATGTATGCTCTTATCTGAGCTTTCTCTTTATGTAATTTCATATTTTCACAAAAATCAGTTTATTTGCGTGCGTATTGTACCCAAGACCAAATGCAAATAGGGACGAGCATCACACATTGGTCGTCAGACAAGCACTGGCACTCTACATAGATAGGACTAAACCATTTTGGCGTTCCACCCAACTATATGTTGTGGCTATAACAGACAGAATGAAGGGTCTTCTAAAAGAGAATTTCATCTTTGACTACTTCTTGTATTCACACTTATTATGATCTTGCAGGCATTTCATTACCAGATAAGCTGACTGCTCTCTCCACAAAATTGCAAGCATCCTCAGCGACATTCCTAGCACAGATCCCTATCCTGAACATTTGTAAAGCGGCAGCCTGGTTATCTGTGCACACTTTCTCCTTTCACTACACCATCACCCAATACTCACAAGATGATACCAGATTTGGTTGAGCTGTACTACAGTCTGTGTGTACATGACCTCTGATTCCTCCACCTAACTGCGTGGAAGTCACCCAGAGTGAAATGCACATGTGCAACACTCGAAGAAAAAAGTTACTAACCTTTCGTAACTGTTGCAAGTCCCGGCGCCGACTTTCATCCCGGCACCGGTCGTACTTGCGGCCTACGTCCTCTTCACGGCACCGATCTACATCTCGGCACCGTCAGGATCATCGGTACCGATCAGAGTCACGATGTAGTTCTCGGCATCGGTACGAGCGCCGCTCCAGTTCGAGGGGCCGCTCCCGGTACCACATCTACAGGCGGTCATCCTCATCTCGGTCCAGATCCGGGTCTCCGCACCGACATGGCCAGCAGTACCGATCCCGATCACGGTACCGCTCACTGGCACCACGCAGGGACCGATCGTCTACGCACGGGCACCAATCGGCACCGTATCACACTGAGCCCATTCAGCTGCGTTCGGCACCGCCTTCGCCTTCGAGATCAGCGTCTCACTCCTCCGACGGGGCTTCACGATCAGCATACCCTCCTCAGGGTCATGCTGCTGCTGACTTGGGTCACTGGCAGGAGGGGACAGAGGACCCTGCGCAGGACCCTACGCATTGGTCTTTCTGGACCCCCTGGGCAAATCACCAGGCGCAAGGGGCTTCACCATCAGCCTCTCGCTTGGCACGCTCTGAACCCAGAGTCCCGGAGGCCACCATCCCCCGCCCCCCCCCCCCCCCCCCCCCCCCCCCCGGGGGCATGGAGGCTCCCGTGCCTACACCACCTCAGGCCATGGACCCCGGGGCAGGGGATCCTCCACTTTAGGGACCCTTAGAACAGGACCCCCCTTTAGACCCCTTGCCCCCGGAGGCATCCTCCTCATCTTCCCCGGATGAGGCGGTGGCGGGCACAACAGCCTCGGGCCCGCCCCAATAGATCATCGTGCCCACCAGGACCTGTTACGTAGGGTGGCGCGTAATATGGTCCTCTAGGCGGAGGAGATAGTAGAGGTGCAGGACCCAGTGGTGAGCATCCTGTCGGCTGGTGCCCCATCCCGGGTGGCATTACCACTGATTCGGATGATTCAGGCTAATGCCACTACCATATGGCAAACCCCTGCCTCCATTCCACCCACAGCCAGAGGGGTAGAGAGGAAGTACTTCGTCCCCTCCAAGGACTATGAGTACTTATATACCCATCCTCCACTGTGCTCACTGGTTGTGTCTTCGGTGAACGCAAGAGAGCGTCATGGCCAGCAGGCGGCAGCGCCCAAATCGAAGGACGCTAAGCGCTTCGATTTGTTCGGGCATAAGGTGTACTCGGCGGGGGGTCTGCAGCTCAGAGCCGCGAACCAACAGGCGCTCTTGAGCTGCTACAGTTACAACTCATGGAATTCCATGGGTAAATTCAGAGTTGGTTCCCCAAGACTCAAGGGAGGAGTTCGGGGCCTTAGTGGAGGAGGATAAGAAGGTGGCTAGGACCTCCTTACAAGCCTCCTTGGACATAGCGGACTCGGCCGCCAGGACGCTAGCATCGGGCATCGCCATGCGACGCGTCTCCTGGCTCCAGGTTTCGGGCTTGCCACCAGAACTGCAGCAGACCCTGCAGGATATACCTTTCGAGGACCAGGGGTTGTTCTCGGAGGAAACGGACTCTCGATTACAGAGCCTCAAGGACTCGAGAACCATCATGCGCTCCCTGGGGGTGAATGTCCCAGGGCCCCAGCGCAGACCCTTTAGGCCCCAGCCTCAAAGGTCCTACCCTCCCCTGCCTCGTCCGAGACAGGACTTGGCCAGAAGGCGGGGACGAGGTGGTAGGCAAAGGTCGACCACCCCTCAATCCGGTCAGAACCAGGGCCCGCCTAGGCCACCTTCAGGTCCTAGACAAAACTTTTGAAGGTGCGCTTGAGGACGGCGCCCCAGCCACTACCCAGGATCCATCTCCTTCCTTTCGGGATCGCCTCTCCCGTTTCCACCGTGCTTGGTCCCTCATAACATCAGACCGTTGGGTCCTTCGCACGGTGGAGAGGGGATATGCTCTACAGTTTTCTTCGTCCCCCCCGTCCCTCTTCAGGGACCCTTCTCACGAGCATCTCCTTATACAGGAGGTTTTTGGCCTCCTCTCTATGGGAGCCATAGAGGAGGTGCCACCAGAGTTAAGGGGCAGGGGGTTTTATTCCCGCTACTTCCTGATCCCCAAATCAAAAGGGGGTCTGCAACCTATTTTAGACTTACGCGGACTCAACAAATTCATAGTAAAGTTGAAGTTCCGCATGGTCTCCTTGGGGACCATCATCCCTTCCCTGGATCCTGGAGACTGGTTCGCCGCCCTGGACATGAAGGACACATATTTTCACAAAGCAATCTACCCCCCACACAGGCGCTTCCTTCGATTTGTAGTAAACAAGGTGCACTACCAATTTGCCGTCCTTCCCTTCGGCTTGTCTGCCGCTCCGAGTGTGTTCACAAAATGTATGGCTGTCGTTGCAGCATACCTTCATCGGCAAAGGATACAGGTGTTCCTGTATCTAGACAGTGCGGCCGCACCAGGGAGCAAGTTCAAGCCTACGTCCAGATAATACTACAACCATTCCACGAGTTAAGCATCCTACTCAACAAGGAGAAGTCCACTCTGGAGCCAACCCAGAGAATAGAGTTTATCAGGGCAGTCTTAGACTCCAGACCCGCCCGAGCTCTTCTACCAGACAATCGGTTTCACACCATCACAAGCATCATTCGAGGGCTCCAGGCCTTCCCGATTACCACAATAAGGAGGTGTCTTGGCCTGTTGGGTCACATGGCCTCTTGTACTTACGTAACCAGGCATGCCAGACTTCGGCTTCGCCCACTTCAGGCCTGGGTATCATCAGTGTACCGTCCTTATCGGGACAACTTGAACATGCTGGTCACGGTTCCAAACTTGGTCTTGACCTCTCTCACCTGGTGGTTGGATCACAAGGCGGTTTGCGCAGGAGTGCCGTTTCACGCCCCACAACCCTCCCTGCACCTGGTCACTGACGCTTCATCTCTAGGTTGGGGCACTCACCTCGGGGAACACCATATCCAGGGCCTGATGACCGCATCCCAGCTAGCTCTGCACATCAGTGTTCGAGAGCTGATGGCGGTGCACCTAGCCAGTCAGGCATTTCTCGGTCTCCTACATGGCCGTTGCGTGTCAGTCCTCACCGACAACACTACGGCCATGTTCTATATCAACAAGCAAGGAGGAACCCGATCATCTCTCCTATGCCTAGAGGCTATCCGCCTGTGGGCGTTCTGCATTGTCCACTCGATACATCTCACTGCATCGTTCCTCCCTGGAGTCCAGAACACGCTAGCGGACTGTCTCAGCAGGTCCTTCCAGATGCACGAGTGGTCGATTCGTCCAGACATCATCTATTCCGTCTTCCAGAGGTGGGGATTTCCCCAGGTCGACCTGTTCACATCTCGAGCCAACAGGAAGTGCCACGCGTTCTGCTCCCTACAAGGACGATCTCCGGGCTCCCTGTCGGACGCTTTCCTTCTAACGTGGAAGGACCAGCTGTTCTACGCTTTTCCATTCCCACTGGTCCACAGGGTACTGCTCAAGCTACGCAGAGACCAGGCACGTGTGATTCTAGTCGCTCCAGCTTGGCCAAGACAGCTCCAGAAGCGTGGTGTACCAGTGCTATCGGTTCAAACACTGATCATTCTTCCCCTGTGCCCAGATTTGATCTCTCAGGACCACGGCCAACTCTGTCACCCCGACCTGCAGTCGCTCCACCTCACGGCGTGGATGTTCCATGGCTGAATCGGACAGAGCTGCAATGCTCGCATCCTGTGCAACAGATTCTGCTGGGAAGTAGAAAGCCCTTTACACTGACCACCTACTTAGCCAAATGGAAGCATTTCTCCTGTTGGTGCGGGCAGCGAGCCACGCCCCCCTTGCAGGCGTCTATCCCCTTTGGGCTCGAATATCTTCTATTCCTGAAACAGCAGGGCTTGGCGATGTCTTCAGTCAGGGTTCACCTGGCCGCTATATCGGCGTTCCACCCAGGAGGACCCGCTTCCTCGGTCTTCTCTAACCCAATGGTAGTTAGATTCCTTAAGGGCTTAGAGCGACTGTACCCACAGCAACGCCAACCTGTTCCGGCGTGGGATCTCAACCTGGTTCTCTCCAAGCTCCCAGGGCCCCCGTTCGAGCCATTGGCTACCTGCTCACTCATGTACCTATCTTGGAAGACAGTCTTCCTTGTAGCCATCACTTCAGCACGGCGTGTTTCTGAAATCAGGGCCCTTACATCTGAGCCTCCATATACAGTTTTCCATAAAGACAAGGTGCAGCTTCTCCCCCACCCTGCCTTTCTTCCCAAGGTAGTTTCACCTTTTCATGTGAACCAGGATATATTTCTCCCGGTCTTCCATCCTAAGCTGCGCTCTACCCGTCAAGACCAACGTATGCACTCCTTGGACGTACGCAGAGCCCTGGCTTTCTATATTGAGCGTACAAAGCCGTTTAGGAAGTTGACACAACTCTTTGTTGCAGTGGCCGACCGGATGAAAGGCTTACCGGTCTCCTCACAACATCTCTCGTCTTGGATCATGTCCTGCATTCGTGCCTGCTACGACCTGGCCGGTGTCCCGACACCGCACCTCACCGCCCACTCCACGAGGGCCCAAGCCTCCTCGACTGCCTTCCTGGCTCATGTCCCGATCCAGGATATTTGTAGAGCAGCGGTTTGGTCATTGGCACACACCTTCGCCGCTCACTATGTGCTAGTACAGCAGTCCAGAGATGACTCTGCATTCGGATCAGCGGTTTTACACACAGCAATGTCTCTCTCCGACCCCACCGCCTAGGTAAGGCTTGGTAGTCACCTAATTGGAATCGATATGACCAAGCACTCGAAGAAGAAAAAACAGTTACTCACCTTTGTAACTGTTGTTCTTCAAGATGTGTTGCTCTCATCCATTCCAAACCCGCCCCCCTTCCCCTCTGTCAGAGTAGCCAGCAAGAAGGAACTGAGGGGGCGCTGGGTCGGCTGCGGATTATATATCCAGCGTCATGAAGGCGCCACTCCAGGGGGCTCCACAGCCGACCCACTGGGTGTTGCTAGGGTAGAAAATTTCTCCGACGATTGTGCACGCGGCGCGCACGCACCTAATTGGAATGGATATGAGCAACACATCTCGAAGAACAACAGTTACAAAGGTGAGTAACCGTTTTCTCTCCTTTCATTTCAGACTGTATATTATAATGAACGTGAAAGTGGGTCTTTTTCTATCTTTTTGTTTCAAACAATTTACCGTTCCTGCAAGTTGTATGTATAAATCAACAGCCTGAATATAGATAGTCAGTATTTATAAATACTCAAAAATCAAATTCCACATATATTCTCTCATCCCACAGAAAGTATTCTTTCAACTTAGAGAATGCTTGTATTGACCTCCCTCAAGCATAACCTCCTTGCGCTTTCCCCACAACTTTCTGTAGTCTGCTGTTCTGTACATGAGGCATATTAATACAATCTTTGTCCCTGGATAAGATTGAGAACTTTATACAATCCAGAGCTACATTCTGTTGTCTGAAGCACCAGTTTAACTAACTCAGATTCTAACTTGAAATTAATATAACTTTTGTGTGAATGTCTAAGCTTTTAATTGCTATCTTTTTAGCCATAGTTGTGAAGAAAACTTTTAAAATATAAACTTGAGTGCTGCTTTCCTGCATGTACCACCACACAGATGGTCATCCTATATGGCCACCACAAACACAGGACAAGGAAGGCAGGGGAGGGCACTGAGCTAATGCTAGAGGCTAATGTGGGGAAGTTCTATGGCTGTAGAGAGAGGCGCAGAGCAGACTTAAGGGAGGAAGGCATGGACTCCTCCCACAAGCCTCTTCCATTCTGTCCCCTCTCTCATCCATCCCCGCTTCTGTCGTGCTGCCTATAGTCAATCTTGTTGACATGTATTTTAAGTAAAAAGTAAGAAAAAAGCATGTTTCCCATCTTCCTCTAATTTCTGTCTACTTGTCTGCCTGTGTGTCCTTAGATTGTGGGCTGTGTTGGTCCAGAACCACTCCTTCTTAACTATGGGGAGAGCACCTAGAAGATAGATACAACTGGAAAGAAATATTAATATTGCTATACACATAATATGCCTGGGATAAAAGCAAGGAAATGAAAAATTAAACCACCTAGTAATTCGTACCTTCTCCTCCTCCACTCACATATATGCACCTTACCTTTGCCTCCACCCACTACAGCCTTAACTCTGTCATCATTGAACCAATGTCTTTTACAGTAGGCATAACACATGGGGTAGATCATTAGCTGATGTAAATTTTCATAGCTCCATTAACTTCATTTGGAACTATGACAACTTAAACCAAATAAAAACTGGGCACATTGAGAGCTTTATTTGTCAAGGCAAGGTGAAGTAAGATGTAGTCAAGTATTAACATGACAAAAATATGAATCAGCATCTTGACGTATATGTGTAAAAGGGTCTGTTTTAATTCATCTAATCCCTAAACTTGGTCATAAGATAGCTTGGTAATATGCTGATTCTGAATAACTCCTAATCAAAGCACATACAGATCCCTGATGGAGTTGAGAAGGATAATATAAATGGCACCAAGAGAAATATTAGTAGGAGGTATTCTTATGTTTCATAAAAATTACAGGTGAGCATTCGAAAACGTAAAGCCTAACTCACTTCATTGTACAGGTTTGTGCAGCTCAGTGGTATCTCCCACAATCAGTAGAAATGGAGGAACAGGTCTCTACCTCACACTAACAAAGCTGCTCAAGCTGAAACGGTGAAAAAGAGGATGGTCATAGGATGCCATCATTACATTGGCAGAGTCAAGGTTTTATGGTTGGTGGTGTATAACTGATGTGGTAGTCCTTTCTTTCTTTTGTGGTTTTGTGTTAGGTATACATCAGGGAACCAACTTTCACAGCAAATATTTTTATATATGAATAATATATCATTCATTATCTGCTTTCAGCTGCAAGCTTCCAATTCAATGTTGTACAAGATATCAAACTTTCTTTTATCAAAAGAGGCACGATTTTTAGATTGTTATTATGAGGTACACAAATATGTTTTACATTTCCAGTGGTTTCATTTGAAGTTCAGCAATCTACAAATGCTGGATTTTTGGCAAGAGAGTTTCTGGTAACCATGGTAGTTAGCAGAATTCCACAGCAGTGTGGGTTACAGATAATCTGTAACTGCTGCCTATCATGCTGCTAATGTAAATTCACTCTTGTTTTGAACGACTGATAAAATCAAATTTGAACCAGCATTATAATATGACAGGTGGTGAACAATCTTTGTCAGAACTAATCAAACTATGTTCTCTTGGTAAGTAGGATTCCCTGGCCCTGCCAAAGGCTATCTCAGCTCAGTAGAGTCCCTAACCAGTATAAAATTTGCATTTCCCTTATGAATATATTGCAACAGAGGGTCCTGTGGCACCTTTAAGACTAACAGAAGTATTGGAGCATAAGCTTTCATGAGTGAATGCCCACTTCATCAGACGCATGTCTTGCGTCTGATGAAGTGGGCATTCACCCACGAAAGCTTATGCTCCAATACTTCTGTTAGTCTTAAAGGTGCCACAGGACCCTCTGTTGCTTTTTACAGATTCAGACTAACACGGCTACCCCTCTGATACTTATGAATATATTGTCATACATCGACTTCCATTCTTGCTGTGCTCTGTTGCTAACAAAGCAGTCTTTCGCAGAAGAGGTCACAAACCCATTTACATTTTTTGTTCTTCTAGGCTCTTGTAAAGATGTCAGAGAAATGTTTTTCATCTAGATTCCCATACATCAAGTCAGAGCATAAGTAATTTAATTCATTCTCATTAATTAGGACACTTATGTGTAGTTATCTGACACAAATAGTGCATTTGTATACTTTGTGAACCTGCTTTTTAATATTTAATGATGAAAAGTGCTCCATCAATACAGTCAGGGATCCTGAAGCAGAAAAAGTAAATGACTTGCCCAACCCACAGGCTGTGTCTATGCTAGAATCTTTCATGCTGCTGTTTAACACTGATGCAACTCCACCAGTGGTAGCAACCGTGGAAGCATTAGCATATACCAGGCTCCATCCATCCCCGTTTGAAGGGGAAAGCGCCGCTTCTCTCTGGCCGCTGGCTGCCCCTGCTGCTCCTCCTGAGTCCTCCGGCCCGTGCTCTCAGGGCCGCATTCCGAAAGGGGCTTTACAGCTGCAGGCCCAGGCCCTGGCGCCCCCTTAGCCCAGGGCCCTGCAGCCCCTAAAGCCCCTGCGTTCCCTGCTGGGGGAGGCTCCCAGAATCGCGGCTATGGGGGCGGTGCCACGCTGCCCAGAGCCACCTGCACCCCCCCTGCACCAAACAGGAGCTGCCCCAGATAAGTGCTCTGCACCTCCTGCCTGCCCCAGCCCTGAGCCTCCTCCTGCACCCCAACCCTGAGAGCCCTCCCACACCCTAACTCCCTCCCAGACCCTGCACCTCCAGCCCTGAGCCCCAGGAGAGGAATGGAGAAAAAAGAATGAAAAATGGGGGTGGGAGGGATAAGAGAGAATGCTCCCCCTGGGGGGGGGGGAGGGGAAATAAAGCTGAGCACAGGGCCCCAATAACTCTAAATCTGCCACTGGTGGGAGGGGGAGGAGCGGGGAAGCACCATGTCTTCGCTCCTCCCCATTCCTCCCAGGAAGTCCTAAGTGCTGCCAAACAGCTGTTTGACGGCAGGAAAGCACTGGGAAGAAGGGGGAGGAGCGGGGATGTGGCATGCTCCAGGGAGGAGGTGGAGTGGGGGTGGGAAGAGGCAGGCCTGGAGTGGAGTGGGGACGGGAAGAGGCAGGCCTGGAGCATCCCCCAGCAAAGTCAGCACCTGTTCTTCTGGGGGAAGCTGTGCTCCGCAAGGTGCTTCCTAGCGTCTTTGCCTGCCTCATTGTCTGCAGCGGGCTGTGCCTGTGTGGGGTAAGCCAGGGGCACCTCCCCACCACAGCACAGAACTGTAAGTATATAATGCCTTTTGTCTGCCCCAAAAAAATTTTCTTGGAACCTAAGCCCTGCATTTACATTAAATCTTATGGGAAAATTGGATCCGTTTAACATCGTTTCACTTAAAGTTGCATTTTTCAGGAACATGACTACAACGTTAAGTGAGGAGTTACTGAATTAGAACTGTTGCTTTGTTCCCAGTATAATCTCTTTTTTAGCTACGTATATCTTTCTAAAGTTTTAGCCTATTGGGCTGACATTTTTCAAGCCTGGGTCTCTGGTCAGGGATGACATTTTTTTTTTAAAGTTTGAGCAGAACAAACATTTTGCTGTTTTTGAGTGGAGAGAGTAAAAATAGTAATACTTTTCTCATTAATTACAAAATATTATTGAAATCTTTTTTTTAACAGCTCCAAAGCTAAAATCCAGGGGTGGGCAGGAGGGAGAGAGTTTAAATTTGGCATGGAAATAGTCTTCCCTGAGACATTCCTTTGAGCGTTCTGTTGAAAATTGGTTTTGATTTGGCTGTTGTGAGCCTTTGAGATTCACATGTTCCTCGTGCAGTATAGTTTTTCAACAAATTGGCAGTATTTTTAATGGTAGCCAAACATCTGGAAGGACGTTAAACTGTGCACAACTAACTTTTCTGCCACCATGTGAGTATGCATTCTGATAATCTTTTGATTTCATGATCAAGTACAGTTTTTTCAACAAGACCTCTGCCATATTAAGTGCACAGGATGGATGCGCAAGAGGGGAGAATTAAGTTTGCACAGGCAGCTATAAATTTGGCACTTCCCAACTTTTGAGTGCTTGATTTGGCAACCTAAATAATGTTCTTTTAACTTAGTTTTTAATACAATATGAAAATACGTCATGTAGTAGACTCTTTCTGTTCCACTGGAACTTTAAAACAATTGATATCCATTAACTATATCGTATAATAGTCAGATTTGAGCTGCTTTTAGAAAATGAAATGATGTGATGTTTATCTACAGAGAAATGTCAAAAACAATGCATTTATAGGATCTGGAAAATTTGTAAGTGCAAGCTAGCAATTGATAGCAATATTATAATTAGCTCTTAGTACAGATGGGTTTTTTTATTCATGAACATTTTCAGTTATGTTGACAACTGTCATGCTTCCACATGTGGAGCCTTTCCTTTATTAGGAGAGTTGTTGAACGTGAATTAGTGTTTTCAGGCTTACATTCTTGATTTTCTATAAAAAATGGTTTCAGGGCCATGTCATGCAGCTTATTGAAGGAGCTTACATTTTAGAATGATTTTAGATTCATGTCTTTTTACATTTGGCTGCATCTTAAGTTAAATGGTAAAACAGACATCAAAAGAAACACAGCCTAAAGATTGCATTTGTTTTCAATCAAATATTCTTTGCCATTAATATAATGTTAAAGAGAATGTTTAATAATACAGCCATCAATTAGATAAAAATAGATGGTTTTATGGCCGGGGTTCCCAAACTTGGTTCGCGACTTATTCAGGGTAAGCCCCTGGCAGACCGCGAGATGCTTTGTTTACCTGAGCAGCTGCAGGTATGGCCACTCGCAGCTCCCAGTGGCCGCGGTTCACCATTCCCAGCCAATGGGAGCTGCGGGAAGTGGTGGCCCCGGCCCATGCCGCTTCCCACAACTCCCATTGGCCGGAAACGGTGAACCGCGGCCACTGGGAGCTGCGAGTGGCCATACCTGCAGCTGCTCAGGTAAACAAAGCATCTCGCGGTCTGCCAGGGGCTTACCCTGAATAAGCCGCGAACTGACTTTGGGAACCCCTGTTTTATGGTAAGCCAAGCTTTAGTTTTGTATTTATAAAATGGATTTTAATTGATTTATAAAATGGATTTTAAAATACTATGTACATGTGTGTATTAAATTTTGACAGTAATAAAGGTTATGTCGTCACTATTTTTAGCCATAAAAAGTTCTTTAAAATTTAGCAGAAGCATTACTATCCCTGAAGCAAACAATGTACTTTCAAATAATAGTCTAAATACCTTTCGATATCACATTCTTGCAAAAATCCTACTCACTATTCCCCTGGGACAAATATTTTTTTATCCTCATCCTGGTAAAGGTGGATAAGTAGATTTTTGTGCTTAGACTGATAAATTTTCATGTCTCCTTTGCAAACTAATGAAGTCTATTTCATATAAGGCATATGTTTATTATTACATAAGGTGTAGTACACACTTATAAAATATTTAAATGTGTATTACATGATGGGTTGGCCTATTTTCTACTGACTTGCATAAATGTTAATACCTTTTTTAATTAAGTCACAAGTTACTGTGCTAATAAGAGTCTTATTTACACTACAAAAAAACAAGGGAACTCGGAGATGTGGCTAACTATTCAGGCTACATACATCCCTAATTCACTTTAGGTGAATTCTGTAAAGCTCTCATAACAATACATGTTGCTACATTTCATAAAGTTGTACAATATTTTGGTAGTGCAGTGAGTTATTGATGTTGTAACCTCGATTTTAAGGAGCTAGCTAGTTTTGGTACATGTGGGCTCATGTATCAGTTATTCAGAGATCAAGTATTTAACATGAAACTTCCAAGGTGTGTTTTGTTTTGTTTTTTAAACTAAGTAGGGTTTTTCTGTCTAAGAATCAGATTACTTAGTGTTGCCAACTCCTACGATTTTATCATAAGTCGCATGATATTTGATATTTTTCTTAAAACGCCAGCTTCTGGGATCATCTGACTTTATTCAGCTTTCTTTTCTTCTACCTTTCTTTGGACAAAAGCTTGAAAATGTGACCCAGGTGAAAAACAAGCTTAAATACCAGAAGGTATATATGACCCCCCCCATTTTATTATTTTTTAAAAAATCATGATTTTCAATCCAAGCTTAAGATTTTAGAGTGTCTGTTCATAATCTTTAATTAGTTAAGGTTAATTAGTTAAAGTTGGCAGGACTGGCATCAATGGCAGTGGGGAAGATTTATGCAGTATTCCATGATGTTGAGGAGCTCCACACTTAAGATAATACGGCCAGGGAGAGGCTGTTCCAAGAGCATCTACCCCTATTCTGTGCAAGCAGGATAGAGTCTCTACTCCAATCCAGTATGGAAAATATGACCCATTTGTTTGGATTTCACAAAACTGGGTGACTGGGCAACAAAATGGCAGATGAAGTTCAATGCTGATAAATGCAGAGTAATGCACATTGGAAAACATAATCCCAACTATAAATACAAAATGATGGAGGCTAAATTAGCTGTTACCATCCAAGAAAGAGAACTTGATGTCATTGGTAGGTAGTTCTTTGAAAACATCTGCTCATTGTGCCACAACCATCAAAAAAGTTAACAATGTTAATAACCATTAGGAAAGGGATAATGATAAACAGTAAATAGCGTAATGTCACTATATAAATCCATGGTATATCCACACTTTGAATACTGCATGAAGTTCTGGTTGCCCCATCTCAACAAAGATATATTAGAAATGGAAAAGGTACAGAGAAGGGCAACAAATGATTAAGGGTAGTGCACAGCTTCCATATGATGAGAGATTAGAGACTGGGATTGGTCAGATTGGAAGAGACACAACTAAAGGAGGATATGATAGAGGTCCATAAAATCATGAGTGGTGTGGAGAAAGTGAATAAGGAAGTGTTATTTACTCCCTTCACCTAACACGAGAACCAGGGAGTCACCCAATATAATTAATAGGCAGCAGGTTTAAAACAAACAAAAGAAAGTACTTCTTCACACGACCCCCCAGTCAACTTGTGTTACTTGTTGCCAGGGCATGTCGTGAAGGCCAAAAGTATAACTCAGTTAAAAAAAAAGAATTAGGTACGTTCATGGAGGATAGGTTCATCAGTGGTTATTAGCTATGATTGTCAGGGAGGCTGTTCTGGGTATCCCTAAGGCCTGGTCTACACTGGGGGGAGGGAGAATAACGTAGCTGAAGTCGACGTACTTAGATCAACTTACCATGGTGCCTTCACTGCGGTGAGTCGACTGCTGCCGCTCCCCTGTCGACTCTGCCTGCGCCTCTCGCCAAGCTGGAGTACAGGAGTCGACGGGAGAGTGCTCGGGGGTTGATTTATCACGTCTAGACTAGACGCGATAAATCAATCCCCGCTGGATCAATCGCTGCCCGCCGATCCGGACGGTAGTGAAGACACATACCCTTAGTCTCTGACTGCAAGATGCTGGGAGTGGACAATAGGGGACGGATCACTTGATAATTGGCTTGTTTTGTTCATTCCTTTTGAAGCATCTAACATTGGCCACTGTCGGAAGACAGGATTCTGGGCTAGATGAACCATTTGTCTGACCCAGTATGGCCATTCTTATGTTCTTATTAAATTAATCTACTGCTCTTAAGATAAAACACAGCACATATTAGAGTCTGAATTTGTGTTACTCATTGCAGGTTTTTAATTAGCACTAATGGCAATATATACCCAATTGCTCTTTAAGTCTATTGTCTTGTTTCTAGTGTTGTCAGTGTATATTTATTTCATTACATGGGAGTTTTATGTAGACCAGATCTTGCATTAGGCAACATGGCATTATTTCTAGATTGGTTTGTATATGGGTAATGGGCACAGGGTGAGGGGAATTGGATCCCATGATGTGAACATAAGGTGAAGTTCTATGTCATATTTCATGCTGGAGAGACAAGATAGTGAGATAGTATCTTCTATTGGACCAACTTCAGTTGGTGAGAGAGAGAGAGAAGCTTTCGAGCTTACTAAGAGCTCTTCTCCTCCTCCTAAAGAAGAGCTCTGATTAAGCTCAAAAGCTTGTCTCTCACCAATAGAAGCTGGTCCAATAAAAGATATTATCTCACCCACCTTGTCTCTCTAATATCCTGGGACTGATATGGGTACAACAATACTGCATACAACAAAGTATTTCATATGATATTTCCACAGTAAAGAAATTAAATACAGTAACTCCTCACTTAATGTTGTAGTTATGTTCCTGAAAAATGCAACTTTAAGTGAAACAATGTTAAACAAATCCAATTGTCCCATAAGATTTAATGTAAATGCAGGGGGTTAGGTTCCAAGGAAATTTTGGGGGGGCAGACAAAAGGCATTATACTGTATACTGTACAGTACTGTACTGTGGTTGGGAAGTGCCCCTGGCTTACCCCACACAGGCACAGCCCACTGCAGGCAAGGACGCTAAGAAGCACCTTTGCGGCAGCAGCGACAGCTTCCCCGGAGAACAGGCTTGGATTTTGCCAGGAATGCTCGAGGCCCGCCTCTTCCTGTCCCCGCTCCACTCCAGGCCCACCTCTTCCCACTCCACCTCCTCTCCGGAGCACACCACATCCCTCCCCGTCCAAAATCCTAAGTGCTGCTAAACAGCTGTTTGGCGGCGCTTAGGACTTTCTGGGAGGGAGGGGCAGGAGCAGAGATATAGCACTTCCCCGTTCCTGCCCCTCCCTCCCAGCACTTTGTGCTTAGGACTTTCTGGGAGGGGAGGAGCAGGAGCGGGGAAGCCCTGGGAGGGAGGGGGAGGAGACGGAGAAGCGGAACTTGTGCAGTGCTCCCTTGTAAAATCGCTGCTCTTTCACAGAATCTTACAAGCAGTTGGCCAAACGACATTATAAGGGAGCATTGAACAACTTTAAATGAGCATGTTCCCTAATTGAACAGGGACGTAACATTGAAACAACGTTAAATAAGGAGTTACTGTATTCTTGTCAAGTATTCTTTCTGTATATGTATCTTCAGTTCCTTGTTATGATTGTTTAGTTCGAGACATTTTTCGGTAACTGATTTTATAAACCAACTTCTTTTTTTAATACAAGGCCTCCTTTTTACCAGAATCTAAGAAGCAAAATTTTCAAAATGGCACTAGAAAAGCCCCATGTCCTCCAAAGATTGTCTAAAAATAATTATTTAAAAAATTTTAATACCATAATGTATTCCTGAACATTGAATATGGATCCATACTACTGTCCTATTGAGTATGCCTCAAAGATCTTGCCTTTTGTATTGTATTAATTTAAATTATATAAAGTTTTTTGTTAATGTATCATCTTTTATGCCTATATTTTTGTCATGTTATTTTCAGAAAATGTCCTTAACAGAATGGTATATAATATTAAATCATCTTTTTTGAACTCATGCAAAGTTCACCCATTTAAAGCTATACCAACTAATAGCAAATAAAAATAAATGTACAGTAAAATATTTTCCCATCCTCAACACATCTGCTCCAATCTGTTTTTAACCATGATTTCTGAAACATGTTGAACATGATTTGCTCTGGATTACACTTGCAGTTAAACTGTGTTCAACAATAGTTCAGTTGTGCCCATTGCTGATACCCATTGACAGCAATGTGGAATTTTCTTAGTATAGGTAAAGTTTTATGTTCAGAATTGCAGAGGCACCTAAAAGAGGATGCATGAGACTGCTGGCCTTCTGCCTGGGAGCATGTATTTGACCTGCAATGAAAAGACTGCAGTCTTCATTATTGTTTACAGCAAAAATATCTGTTACTCAAACGGAACTATAATCTGGATAAAAAGATTTGTGAACTCCTAAAAATCAGATCAAAATCAGGCCCTTTTAAACTAAATTTAACTTGTTTATTCTGGATCCTTTAAATTTGGTACTGGTCACAAATCACATTGTTACCTTGATGGACCTTCCAGGGGCTAGAGAGAGAGAGAGACATTGTAGAGCAAATTCAAAATCCTTCATTATCAGCAGCTTCACAAACTATTGTGGGGGAAAAAACATCCTGGATTCTTCAGTCTCTCTATGCTTTTATGGTAGCCCTACCATTCTGATGTTTCTTGGTCTAAGCTTGTTTTTCAGGTCGACCAGTTTGATTTCTTTGTTTTATAGTCTTCAGTATTTTAAGTTAGAAAAGTGTGATATCCATCAATCATTATCTCTGTCATCAATTTTTCAGTTAGCCTCCTGCAGTCTTATAGCATTTCTTTCAGACTTCTTACCTATTGCAACAGCTAAGCAAGTTTAACGTGGCTTGATAAGTCAAATCTATACCATTGGTTAGTATGAAATATAAAATAAATATTCCCAATATAAAGTTGCAGTTAGTAGAAACTTGGAAGGGTTGGATCTTTAGTAAAATCTCCATGTATTTTAGGGTTTACGTGATTCTTTTATCATACAAGTAGCCAGTATACCCTCCCTAAAATTTCCCCAGGCAGATGACCATACCACAGAAGCAGAAAGCCATATACCACTAAAAATCTTCTATCATCTTGGATGTCTTATCAGTAAAGTTCTTCTGTTTTGGCAATGTATGGTCCTTCCATCTGACTTTCTAGTTGAAATTGCAACTTAATTTTCATGTGCCCCAATATTTTTCTTCTGACTTGGAAGAGATCTAATTCTGTGAGGTTGCGTATGTGTGTCGATCCTAATCAGATGCCGGAGAACTATAGAATCATAGACCTGGAAGGGACCTCGAGAGGTCATCTAGTCCAGTCCCCTGCACTCAAGGCAGGACTAAGTATTATCTAGACCATCCTGACAGGTGTTTGTCCAATCTACTCTTAAAAATCCCCAGTGATGGAGATTCCACAACCTCCCTAAGCAATTTATTCCAGTGCTTAACCACTATACAAATATAGAGTAAGAAACAGTCACTGCCCTGAAGAACTTATAGTTTAAATGGACAAGATAGACAAAGGGAAAGCGGGGAAACAGTGAAACAAATAGGTGAAACAATTTCATCAAGATGACACATCAGGCCAGTAGCAGAGCTGGGACTGCCCAGGTCTCCTTACTCCCAGTCCATTGTCCAATCCACTAGATAATGCTGCATCTTTTATTGTTAGGAGTTGCCTTTCCTATTGTAATATGCTGAGAGTAGATCTAAGGTCTAATTTTAGACGTGCAAAGGAAGGGGCAAAAGAAGAGAGGAAGAGTAGCAATAGGTGGATTGAGAAGATAACACAGAGAGAACATTAGATAGAGGAAGGAAGAGAAGAGACGAAATATCTAGGGAGAAAGAGACAAGTGGAAGGGAAAATAGAGGTGGGGCAGTAGAAAAGAAAAGGGTAGCCCTTTTCAGATATAATGCCCCTTGTCATTCATTAACAAAGAAGCACTGTCTTGAATAAAACTGATTTAGGATTCAGAAAGTGGTAAGACCATTACGGATGGTCTGAATAGTCAGTTGGATGTAAAGTAAGACAAGACCAAAAAGTGCCCCGTATTAGGAAATTTTTGAAAATTAGTTTTTCTAAATGTTTTGTTTCTGATAAAAACGTCTGTTTAAACATCTATTCGTGTCCAGTTCACTTTTTATGTAATTTTAAAAGCTGGTCTTCCAAGAGGCCAGCACAGAACAGGATCTCTCTCTTTTCTCTTTCCCATTTATTTGGGACAATCAGGACTTTGTATGTAGGCTAAGCCCTGGTCTACACTGGGGGAGAATCGAGCTAAGTTACGCAACTTCAGCTACGTGAATAATGTAGCTGAAGTCGATGTACTTAGATCAACTTACCGTGGTTTCTTCACCGCAGTGAGTTGACTGTTGCCGCTCCCCCGTCAACTCTGCCTGATTCCCCAGATCATGCCTAGAGCTTTTTTTTTTTTTTAAATATACAGTCAACATTTCCAATCATCTGGAACAGTGTCTAGTTTTAATGACGGATTGCATATTTTGTTCGCAGCTCAGCCCCATAAGCACCACCACTTAAGCTCCTTCAGAACTCATGGATGTATACCATATGGGCCTGATGGCGTGTTGCTTTTTAAGTTATGTATTTGCTCCAGCACCTTTAGCAATATCTGAGAATAACTCTTCTTAATGACCAAAAAAGCAGATTCAGTGTAGGTATCTCCCCAACATCCTCTGTAGTAAAGACTGATGCAGAGAAATCATTTAGCTTGTCAGGAATGTCTGTTCTTCTTATTTTGTTTCCTTTAACCATTTATCAACTAAGACAAGAAAGTTTATTTCAGTCCATATTCATCTGAGCATCATCTTTGACACCAATATGAGGGAGACAGTGGAATAGTTCATATTGCAGAGACGTTCAGGGAGATACAGACCCCATCAACTGTCACACATTTCAGATACTGGGAATCATGAGCATTTTTGCAGAACTGCTGTCATGGACCAAGACACATCCTTGTCCTCTATTAAGAGCGCTCTTGACTCAATGGAACCACTAGTCAGATTAGTTTCAGGTGTCCATGTATTCTCAATATGGCAGACAGTCAAATCTCTCTGTTAGCTAGAACTACCAGAAAATTATTGACTATCATGCCCTCTCAAAAGCCTTAATGGACAGGTACTAGTGAAATTCTCCTATCCAGAAACGCCCAAAGGGCATGGTCCAGACCAGAAATGAAGGCAACCTCAACTTTTTCAATCTCAGAACAATGAGACTAGCCTTATTTTCTGGTTCAGGGGCATGATCAATTACCAGGCAGAAACTTTTAACTTGAAGGTGGATTGGTTGAACTGTCTGTCAGTCTGTTTGCTGGAGACTATGGTTCAGAGTTTGGGTCCTGCTTAGGAAGTTATCAACAAATTAGTGAAGATGAGTTGCTATCTGAGGCAAAAAAAAGCCCCCAAATCTTCTGTCATTTGATTTGTGGACCTGAGACACTGATTAAGCAAAGGAGCAGCCTAGCTTCCAGTTTTTGGCACACTTAAAAGAAGTGCAATTTACAAGTAGTACCAAAAAATTCTTTTTTTTTTCCATTTTTTTTTTAGGAGAAAATATTTTAATTTGGTTTTGTCCCATGATATTGTTACCATATAAACTATTACTCTGGTTATAAATTACAAAGGAGAGCAGAAAGTATTTAGTTACACTAGGTTCTACATACTAGGTCTTTCCACAGTTTCAGCTCCTCCTTACTCCTCTCATTATTTCTAGTAGTATAGACAATTGTCACTGGTTTTTAAAGTATGCCACTTTCGCATTCCTGCAAAGTTGATACCTTTGAGAGATTCATTTTGTATATAATATAGCATTTGGCACATATGAAAAATATGTGGAATAGTTAAATACTATATTCAGTATTACATAGTTTTCAGTTATTGTGTTTAAAGGGACACTGTCAACTTGAAAATACATTTTTTTAAAATGACTTAAAATTAGTTTTAGGCACTACACCTACCCCTGAATCTTTCTTCTACCAGTGGTGGTTTTACCATTATATTTTCCTATTTTAAAATATTTTTACCTCCCCAGTTACTTGTGAGAGATCCACAGAGAAACAGACTGACTCTACAGGGGAAACTGCATAATTAGTTTAACTAAGTGCTGGCAAATGCACAAAGTAAGCAAAGTTGGAGGAAATAAGTTTTCTCTTTCACTTATAGTTATTTCAGGTGTTGTTGTATTTTCTTTTAAAAAATCAGACAACTGCAATTCTTAAGTTGATAGTGTTTCTGTAAACTAAACAAACCATGAAGAACATTGTTCTTCCTTTCTGTCAAGTATAACATTAACGGTTGGAAGAATTCTCTAGGATTTGCTTACCTTAGCACAATTCCAAATAAGTGTAATATTGTCTCATCTTTTTATAGACATTTCCAGCATGTTCCTGTAATAATAATGTACTCAAAGAAATGTAGAAGTTGGCATTAATTGTTATTACCACAACAGTTTTTAAAAGGAATTTTGTTCTTTTTTGGCAACTTTGGTACTTAGCATAGGAAACCAAATTTAACATTTTGATTCTTGCATTCATTAAGTTATCAGTCACCAATATATGGTTTGAAAAGAGTTCAGAGTTTTTTTCCACCAGGCTTTATGCTTCTGGTACTCTTTATTTTGGTAGTCTGTTTTGGTCCGTGTTAGGGAAATACCTCAGTGTTTTTTAAGTATTTCCTGTGACATTGAAAGTCACAAAAGTGAAACACACAGACAGAGAAGCTAACTGTCTATATAGAGTGTGATGCAGTTACCTTATTCTTTTCGTGAGGCTGTGGCAGGTCTGATGTCAGTCACTTCAGAGACCTTTAGACCTCAGTGCTCATTTATTGCTAAAACGTACCAGCTCGGCTTCTGCATTATGAAGATCATCTGTCAACACTTTGAGATATTCCCCTTTGTTATTAAGCTTGTGATGCTCTACACTGTCAGGATTTTTGCCAATTATAGTTAAGGTACAATGGTGTATTCACTGGATCAAAGTCTCTCACTGGCGGTAGAGAAATGATTTGTAAGTCTTTATTCATCTGAATTGTACAATAGAATACCTGAGGAATGCAAATAATCCCTCCAAGGACTCAATAGAAAAGCTGTTAAAATGACAGTGTAGGACTATTATTATTCTGAATTGGTGTTTTATCCAAAGTAATTATTTCTTATCTTGTTGTTCCACAACAGTTCTTAGTTTGAGTTATGATGACCATTATTTACCAAACAAAATTTGTATCTGATTTTAGACATTATTTTTACACAGATTTCACTTTCTTTTGTTTGTATGGTTCATGCTTTTCTTTCACTTGGTCACATAGTACATTATCTAATTAGTATAAAAGCCAGAATATTAAGTGTTTACTTTTTAAACAAAATAAATGTACACCCTTTGAAGTACAGCTGTGAATAGCAGCATTTCTAGGTATTCTTTTGAGTAAAAGGCCAGTAATGGTAAATTGTGACTTTTGATATACGCATAGTTTAATAATTTGTGTTACATAAAATGTCAGTTGGAGAAATGCTGCTGTTCAGGGGTTAAATGTTCCATGAGGTTTCAGAAATGTGAACTAGTTGGTGTTATTTTTGGATTAGATACTTAGGAAGGCAACACTGTCCCAGTATCAGTCTTTACTACTAGACTATTTTCACTCGATAACTGAAGGAAAAAAGATTTGTATAATGAGCATTGAAAACTACTGGTGGGGTATTTACATAAGTAAATGATAGAAGAGCAGCCTTATATAACAAACGTGTGAAAACTGTTGAGTGAACTTTTATATTCTTTGTCCCATCTAAAACCCTACTCAGTGGGCCATACACTTAATCTCATAATAGCTCTGATCCCCTGCTATTTTCTCTGACAAATGTGTGTTGATGAACTTGTGGTTTAGTTCATTTTTTTTCTGAGGTGACATTTGCATTGATTATTTAAAGGATTGCAGGCCACACTTTCAAAGCGCTTTACCATAATAGCTGTTAAAACCTTAGTCTAAATCTGGGAGATTAGTGGGACTAAGAATAAGAACTCAGCAAGCATAAAACCCATACGTTATGTGGGTACTTTCGGTATGAGCCATCCATAGCACTATATTGAATTCTGTACCTTGGATCTCAAGAATATTTCCTAGACACCATACCTGTTAAGTTGACTTTCTGAGCATGTCAGGAGTTAATGGAAAAAATAACAGCCTAGTCTAAAATATTGCCATGTAAATAACATTACAAACACACAATCCTTTTCAAGTAATTTGTGAATGTCTTCATTGAATCTCCTAATATATAGTATTTGTAATCACAGATATGCTTACACTTTTAGTTTGTTAAATTATTTTAATGATCTTGTACTTATTTAAATATACTAGTAATTTATGAACCTACACACTAGTTTTTACAAAAACATAACTGTTTTGTGTTAGGATGGTAAACCCTTAATAAACTAGTTCTGCAAATCTATGTAGTTGTAATCTGGCAGTTCTGCTTATCTGAAAATTGGATTAGGTGGGGGTTATAAACAGCAAAGTATTACTAGTATTGCTAGAGTTATTGATAATGAAGAGAAATAGTGGCACATTTTTTTGACTCTTCATTCAAAAAATAAAACTAGTATTACTATTCAGAGGCTTTATCCTGTAGAAGTAATGGAAGGTGGGAGGAACTAAAAGAAACATGTGATCTTGTATTCATTAGCTATTATACACTCCACAATCAATAGCCAACAGAACCGGGGTGCTGCTTGCTATATAGAAGCCTATAGAGCCTTGTGTTCTTTCCACCTGCCGATGTCAGCTGCTGTAGCCTCTAGGACATGCTCATAAAAGGAGATAGATGAAGGAAAAACTGAAGATCCTATTTTTACCTTATCAAATGAAAGAAGTATCACTTTTGGAAGTCTAAGAAAAAATATGTCCATGGAACCTCAAAGTTTGACTGAAACAGGCAGCTTTACTTACACATGTTTAATGTCAGCCAAAGATTTAGTTATTTTCTAAAATCTATTCTTATTTCTTATACAATATATTCTGAAGTAAAATCAGATGATAGTAAAATATTAATGTAGTACACCTGAAGCAATTGCTGCCTGTTAATGCCTTGACCTTGGAAAGCAATACACAAAAAGATGGCATCATAAAACCGTGCAATTCTTATGAATATGTATGTGCTACTTGATAATAATGAATGTGGTACAGTCATGCATGCACTACAAGATAATGTTGTGCCCTTTTTTGTCTACAGGTTGATAAAAATTATAAAGTGGGTGGACAAGCATGACCCAGGTGCCTTGGTCATTCCTTTTAGTGGGGCCTTGGAACTCAAGTTGCAAGAAATGAGTGCTGAGGAGAAACAGAAGTATCTGGAAGAGAACATGACACAAAGGTTAATTAGCATTCATTTTCCCTACACTTTATTATCAACTATTTCCTTGCAGTAATTTAATTGCTTGTGCTGATAGAATAATAAATGACAGAGTAATTACCATTATAAAGAGGGAATCTTCTCCTTTCTTTACCATGAGACAGAGTGAAAAGATTTATTTTAAATTAAGTTTTTAACTGTCATCTGTCATCTCTCTACAGTGTTTTAATTATAACATAGGTATTTATGTATATTTTTGAGAAGGAATGATCACCAAAACTCTTTCGTCATCTATGGGGAATTAGGATGGTGAGAAAAATTTGCCATAATTTTTCTGAATAACTGTAATAAATTGTTTGAATATTGAATTTCAGTCAGACAATTGTTCTTTCATTAGCTAAGGTCCTGGAAATAATTTGCATGAGACCAAAAGTACTGTGTGATAGGATGATTTAAATTTCTCTTGTCATTCTGCATTTTGCAGAATAAACAAACCAAAATACTGTCTGTGTTGGTGTAGTAAAAAGTAATTCTCCTACAGGGTGTTTATAAAAAAAAACAACTATTCGGCTTACCAACATGTTTAAAAGTAATAAGAAAAAAGATCCAGTGTCTTCCAAATGTGTGCTTTTCCTTGTAAATTGATTACTTGAGGCATTTAGCTGTTTCTTGCCTTTATATTGAATGAATTGGTTTGATTTTATTTCAGTGCTTTACCAAAGATCATTAAGGCTGGGTATGCAGCACTCCAACTAGAATACTTTTTCACTGCAGGCCCAGATGAAGTGCGTGCATGGACCATCAGGGTAAGATTCATACTTATTCATCAGCTACATCCAGTTCCACACTATTGAATTCAGATTGATATCACTGACTTTGAAGTTTGTCATGGTGGCGGTTAGCTAGTCATTACAGATGAGGTTTTTGTCCAGGATAACTTTAATTATTTGTGAGCTGCTGAACAGTGAAAGTGGAGCTGCATTGATTGAGGCAGGTAACAATTGATTCTGCCTATTACATAGTCTGAATTTCTTCATCCTGTAGAATCTGTCTACCCTCCTCCTGTGGTCAGAGATAAGACGTACCAGTATTGTGCTTGCTTAATCTGTGTGACTGGGTTTGTCTGCAGTGAAATTGATGTTGCTTTTCATTTTGTATTCGCTAAGTTTGTTTGGGTTGCGGGTGGTTCTTTCCTCCTTTGCTTTGCTCGGATTACATTTTCAGTAATAAAAGCAATATAACATCATTATATTCCTCATGGATACACAATTGGGCTCAAAAACCTAAAATCAGTGTAATAATTAAGGTCTTTTACTGATTTGAATATTTAGAAGTAGTTTATTTTGATAGTTTTATATGTTCTGTCCAGTTACATATGTCTAAAAAGTATATTATATGTGTTTAAATATCCATGTAGACTGATTACAACTATAGAGATGGACTAATTTATTCCCTGAGGACAATAAGAGCGGAGCTGTAATGGTTTGCTTTTGAATGTAAATACATTATAATATAGAGATTAGTACTGAAAAATATTTTGAAATGCATATACTTACAAATTTCATTTTACAGATTATAAAAATATCAACTTTCAGAGGTAGTGAATGTCATTGAGTTTTAATCTGCTGCTTCCATTTATTTTAGTGCTATGTAATGAATTTCAGTGCTGCTTTGATTTCATTTCAAAGAAAATAATTTCTGTTTTCAATAACCACTGTAATTTATTCTGTTACATTTTTATTTTGATTTAATATTACTATAGATATTTAGGCATTTCAACTTAGATGTTAAATATGTTTTTCATGGGAATTTAATTGTAACTTTTCTCCACTCCATCCCCCTTGAAGTGATGACTCCTAGCCAAGGTTCGTTATATAGGTTCACAAAATAACATTAAATCATGGATGTATTGCTAGTCTGCATTATTTGCCATTGTTTGAAAAACAACCTTCCAAAACTCTAGCATTTCCAGTAGGAAAGATGTTTGCCCTTTGCTAGAAAATTTGAAAGCTGGTTTATCTTAAGACTGATTGCAAGTATCCTTGATTTAATGTGCAAAGATATTTAGTCAGGTAAGCATCAGTGAGTAGCCATATTAACCCAATACATCTTTTATTGTAAAAACTGTGCTTTACAGTGTCAGACTCCTTAGCACTTTAACATGCTTTATTAAGCAGCTTTTAGGTCACCATTATTTCTCAAATTTCTTTCCATGGTTGTGTGTGCACAGAATGTGTGCCCTTGTAATTCAAGACAGGCAGCATGCATTCTTCTACATAAATTTAAATTCTTTTTTATGAAGGTTGCATGAATATATGTAGTTATATATTTTCATTATTGTATTTATGATTAGAATATCATTGGATGGCAATTTATAAAAACATATTTGTTCTGTATTATCACTTTATTAAAATAATTTTTGAATGAGATGTAATATATTATTCAGGATTGAGATTTTTAAAATGTATTTATGGTTCCAAATATACTTATTGGATAGATGAAGTAGTCTATCTGAAAGATGGTGAACATTTATTTGGACTCAACTGAAGTCTTCGATAATTCAGCTTTAAAAGTTACTTAAAAATCTTTATTTTCCTCATTTTCTCTGGAAAGAACTGGAGATCAAAGTGAATCTCACAACAAAACACAACCACAGCTTATAAAATCAATACTGCTGTTGATACCCATTAGGAAAAAACAAAGCTGCCCTTCTTTAATATCAGTTGGTTTATCTGTGCTAAGGGCATCTATCTATATGTCCCAATATTGAGAATTCTCCAGTTGTATGCCTAACGTATTAACTGATAGGAAACAAAGTTTCAGTAGAGCCTGAAAGCATATGAGAAAGGAGAAACCTCTCTCCTGCAATCAATCTTCTTAAATGCAATTAATTTTCTTCTGGTCTTTCCTTTGACAGAAAGGGACGAAGGCTCCTCAGGCAGCAGGAAAGATTCACACAGATTTTGAAAAGGGATTCATTATGGCTGAAGTAATGAAATATGAAGACTTTAAAGAAGAAGGTTCGGAAACAGCTGTCAAGGTGAGCTCCCCATCTTTTCCAGTGCCCCTCCCCCATACACACCATTTTCCCATTTCAAGACTCTTCTTTCATTGGGAAGAAATCTCTGGTGGTAAGTGAATCTGACAGTTACCTCTAATAATAGACCACAGATGTACTGTCGTTTTATACTTGGAAAAGAATTAAAATACATTAGTTTAACTAACAGAGATGTGACAATTTTAGTAACTAAAATATGACAGCTTACAGACCAAATGTCAACATTACAAGCAAGAGTTGTAATAAAGTTTCACATAGGTTTATAATATCTAATCTTAATATTTTAGACCATGGTGATATTTTTGTAACATTTAAAAATATTTTGACTCTTTAGAAATTTGGATATTTTTAATGGGATGGCTAGCTTTCAGATTACTTTAACCTCCCCATTCCTGCCCCCTTCACCCCCACTATCTATTTCTATTAATAAGAAGTAAGTTTGTTGTGAAGTCAGCAGTGAAGGCATTACATTACAACTATGTATCAAATTTCTAATGCAAATGTTTAAGGAAATATTTTATTACTGAAATATAATAATTTTGTTGTTAGTAGTATCCTATCATAGACTATAGTAGGCACGATTAAAATTTTAACATTTGCTGTGTTCAGCAGTTAATTTTATGACAAAATGTGCAGGCTTCCTCGTAAGTATAGGACGAACTGCAGATACCATGCATAAAGTAAATACTGTGATGCAGTAACATCAAGATTTTATAGTGACCACATTAATTGTATGTAGACAATTCTGTACAATAGATAGTTTCCTGGCTATTACTTACAGAATAGGTTATAAGCTAATTAAATGAAAAACTTTTTTCTTGTACTGACGCTTTATAATTTTTTTTCTTGTGCTGTACACGTTCATGAAAATGAGGCATTTTATCTGCGTTCTCAACACTAGAGGGCAGAGACTGATTGGGTGCCCAGAGTTGTGCCCTTATTACTTCTGATAAATTAAATCTGATTTGCAGTTATTAAACATGGAGTAAAATTATACATGGCAAATAAATGTAGTAAGAAGAGCTGTATTTCTTTGTAATGCTATTTCAGTCTTAGCAGTTTTTGTTTTTATTATAAGGAAGTAGAATTTCTCTTTATTTCACATAGACTTGGTGAAAAGTCTTTTAAAAAGGTTAGTTAGGTTTAACCCACCACAATATTTGAAGGCTCCTACTATAATGAGTTAAAGAATTTAAAAGGCTCTGCCTCGTTTTTTGCAATTTGATAGTTTGAAAGCTATGCAAAACTGATTTCAGATTCCTTTTATTCTCAGTAGTATCACTAAGGAAGATGATACTGAGCAGCAGGGCTTTTATAGGTCTGTTTGAACCCCAGGAAGTGGGGGGGGGAGGGGAAATCCCAGTATAATTAGTTCATTGTAGCATGTGAACTATCTTGTGAAAAGGGAAGTAGAGTTTATAGTTGTACAACTAAACCACAGTGTAAATAAATCAAATATTCCTTAGTCAGAAAACTTGTTTACGTAGCTGGGACTCAAATTATACCAACAGTAATTGCTGAAATACACATATGAGTATCCTGCATAAGAGCTACGTCACCTTATTAGATATTGTGATCTTCAGTAAGTATTTTTCTGGTAAGTTTTGATTTAGATGTTTTCTCCCAATGTAAGAATCCAGAAATTACAACTTTTTCTGTGCTCCAACTGTAAATCATAATTAAATAGATTTTGTTATGAACAAATTTTAATATGTCTATAGAGCACAAATATTTACATTTGCTTATACAAACTTTTTAAAAGCCTAGTAAAAGGAAATCCTTGCTTTTAGAAAAATTTATGATATTACATAGGCTTCTTAAATATAAATTGAAAAACGCTGTCTCAAGCTGTAGACCATATTAATTAACTTTATATTGCTCTTAAATTTCAAAATTAAATTTGGGAGCTTTTGGATTCAGTTAAAATAACATTGGTATTTGGAGTTGCTTGTTTTGTATGTTATCAAGTTGATCGATTTTTAAGTTTGATTTTGTGTGTGTGTAACACCAGTACAGCATAACTAATTTAATGCCAATGCTGTGAACTATATACTGAATAGCTCTGTGTGGGCTTTGTAGTCTACAGGGATATCACATTATTAGCAATCATATCTGCTTAGGCAAAGCTGGCTTCTACAGATGGCTGCTTTCAAGTGCAAATGAACTGGTTAGACGTGTCTTGTTTAATACATACTCAAGATTCACAAATGGGTATTGATTTTTTCAACCAGTGTTTCTGATAGCAATGGAAATGGATTAAATGGTCTCTAGAGAATTTAAAGGAACACTGTCACTGTTAATTGTAAACTGGTAACAGAAATACATAAGTGTATATTAGTCTGTCAAAATGTATTTAATGAAAGAAGACTAGACCACTTTATGGCAGAATGTAGCGGTGTCCTAGAAAACCTGAACTGGTGCTGCTTTGTGTAAACTAGGTTATTCTGTAAATATTTGTGAATAATGCATCTCTCCTTTCTCCAGTTGAAAAGTATGTGTATTTATCTGTAAAAAGTCTACATACATGTGCATGCAGCTTACACTTCCTGATGATTCTTTGCAGCAGACTGTTTTATTAGTGTTTATGCTACCAATTAGTCTAATTACTCTTGACTTAGAGCATTATTAGTATCTTCAAAGGGAAGAACTACTAATATTACTTGAGAGCAAACCTTGTATATTCTAAGAAAATTTCCAGAAAAAGAAGTCAACATTTTTAAGGTCTTATTTCGGTATTAATAGACATGTCATATGGGATAGGGTCAATTACTGTAGCATTAAGTCTTTGTTGTATAGGCTCTTGCATCTGAGAGATTTACCGGAGGTGAAAGTCACTGGTCCTCCCATTTAAATTGGGAATGACAGCTACAAGATCATTGAGCTTCTAGATTCCTACACACCAACGTGGGAAATGTGGTGGTTTGCAAAGGAGGGTTTTGTGGCAGAAAAGTACCTAAAGTAATTATGTACCATTAATCTGACCTGTTCTGCTGTAATTAAGGTAATTAGTTAACAGCTTTTCTACAGTAGTATCTTAGCATGCCACCACTATGGTAGGTCATTGAGAAAATTGGCACAGCAAAGTCATGCATGGAAGCAGTTTCCCTTGCAGGAGAACTCTTCAAAACAGGAAGAGTATTGAGCTACAGGAGTGGGTCTCAACTTTTCCATGTTGTAGATCACTTCTTAAAAGTAAATGTTCATGTAGCCCTCCTTACAGTGTTGATCCCACACCATCCCTGTAGCCCTTACGGTACTTGCCTTAATAAAAACAAACCAACTTAGGTCAGCATCAAAGAGAAAAGAAAATTATCACACACTTCAGTGCAGGGAGGTACCAATGTGTAGTAGCATCCACACCTATTTTGTATCTGCTCTGTTTTTTCTCCCAAAGTGTAGGACTTCACATTTAAGTTCCAAATATCCTGTAATTGCCTCCAGCCTGCTTGTTCAGCCCTGTTCTAAACTCAGCAGCCCATCTTGCAGGTCACTTCTGTCCTTTTGTGGACTTGCTGTCCTAACTTTTGTGTCACCGATAAATTTGATTAGTTAAATTTACTCCAAACAAATACCTAACAAAAAGACTGAGACTTTATTTTGTGTTTCTCAGCCCTTCTCGTCCTGTGCAGAAGCATAGAAGGAAGCTCTGCTTGAAGAGTATTGCACGCCCAATTATAACTTTCTGACATGGTGGGATGATCTTTGTTTTGACTGTGCGTGCTTCTTCATTGATAGCGGCAGCTCAGCAGACCACCTGGAAGTGGTCAACAAGACCAGTATGAGAGCTGTGTAGTTAGGATACAAATCATTTTTGATTGTCTTTCTAGCAGTAAAGTCTTAGATTGCTATCATTAGTATTTACACTTGAGGACATTTTGGAGGTGGGAATAAAAAGCCTAAGAACTAAAAGAAAATGGTGTTTTATCCATTTTGTTGTAATGAGTCGCTGGTGTTTACAGACACATCAGAAATGTACCATTAACATCATGTAATAAAGCTTCACGATACCGGTCTAATCATATTTATGTGCTATCCGTTTAATGGAGAGAAAATTATGGTTATCTATGTATGTAAAATCCAGTTCTGCCCAAATCAAGAAGTCATTACAAGAATCAAACTCTGAATTTGAGATAATGGTACTGTTTTTATTTTAAACAAAAATAATGTTTTTAAATCTGGGTTTTTTTAGTAAAAACTTAATTTTAAAGTAATAACCTGTTTTTCTCCTGTCTTTTCCATTTACAGAGTGCTGGGAAATACAGACGACAAGGCAGAAATTACATAGTTGAGGATGGCGATATTATCTTCTTTAAATTTAATACACCTCAGCAATCCAAGAAGAAATGAATATTAAATGTTGCTCATTGTTCACAATAAACTGTGCTACTTCAAAAAGCATATGAATTTTTATTTAGACAGAATATCTAAAAACAGAAAGCATACAGTATATACCTAGGGGAAAAATCTCCCCCCTTCCCAATGAAATTACTCGTTTGTTTTGAATTAAAATATGGCACCCCCAGTGAACATACAAGTTCACTAAATGTGAACAGCTTTGCATTTCAAATGATTAAGACCCTACTCCAAATTGTAGAAGCTTTTCAGGAACCATATTACTCTCATGATACTTCATTAATCTCCATCATGTATGCCAAGCCTGACACGTTTGACAGTGAGGACAATGTGGCTTGCTCCTTTTTGAATCTACAGATAATGCATGTTTTACAGTACTCCAGATGTCTACACTCAATAAAACATTTGACAAAACCAGCCTTGGTGTGTTTGGGGATGTCTGTATTGACTGACTGTGGTGTGCTGAATGCGATACGGCACCTGGTGGATGCTGATTACAGAATTTAAAGACATGTGTATGATACAGTAACCGGCAGCGTGGGGCAGCTGCAATTGTATCTTAAAAGTGAGTCTTTCATGGGACTCAGAAGATTAGGATGCCAATGATTTGTCTCAAGTTAATGAATTTGTAGATGGACATTCATTGAAAGATGATAGTAAGGATAATAAAAAGATATAGCATAAGTGATTTTGACCAGAGAGAGCAAAATATATGTAGGAAAATCATATTATCTTTGAGGCTGAAGCTTTTTTGTTAAAATCATTCTGAAAAGAGTATTTAATTCCTGCTTTGAAATTGTTAAATTGCAGAGGCTGGTCCAGTGGTGCCCGATGTAAGATGTCCTCTGTTCAAGGTTTTAGGGCAATGGAGGAGTATGTAATAGTCTTGAAGAAAGAGGTCACGCTGTTCTGTCAGTCAGACAGTTCCACTGACATGGGCAGCAGCTACTTGCTTACCCCTTTAACCATGAACAAGAGCAGAGTTCTCTGGATATTGTGGACGAATGAGTTAAAATGGGGATACAACCAAAAATATTAACTCACTTCAACACTTAGAATTGCTCTGACAATGCATTCAATTAATTTAAGATACCTTGTTTGTTTTCTAAAATGCACCCTAACTCAGTTCGGTTTTAGACACAGCAGGGGCTCCAGTGGGCAGTGTTAGGGAAGAGAATGATAATTCCCAAGGTTCATAGATATGGCAAAGCTCCAGCCTTCCTGCGACCAATTTATTTTATTAAAAACTTTGAAAAGCAACTGATCCAGGCAAGCCTCCCTGTTTAAGATATTGGGAGAACTGGTAATGCTACAGTACTGGGTTCCTCCTGTAATGCTGCCTGAGCCACATTAGGTTCTCAGGAGGAGTAGGAGAAAGATCAAAGTCAGTGACACAAGGTGGCTTATTGTAAAACAATTGGCATCACTCCCTAAACTGCAATTGGCACTGGGGGGACAGGAATGCAGCTGACCTTTTGTTTTTAAAAAGCTTTATTTTTGTCATTGAGGGAGAGAGGTGAGAATGGTTATTTTGAAGCAGGCTGCAGGAGCCTAGGACTTTTATTAATCCCAGAAATTATATTGGCATCCTAAGTGCACTGTTCTCACTACCATAATTTTGATGATTTCCATATAATTGAAAGAAATTAGGACCACAATTTTGCACTGGAAGTACAATCTGTGAAGCGGAAAGAAACTAAACCAATCTGATTCTCTTGGAAGTCAGACAAGGTAATGACATCGGAGGGTAAGGGGTCATGCTGGGATTTAGCCACAATAAAAAGTTGAGAAGATGTGAGGAGATGAGAGGTCTAGCCAGTGTCCCAGGAGAGCCACTGTCTTACTTTGGTATAGAGACGTCAGTCCCCAGTTTGTAGCCCACTCATGAACTCTTTCCTGCCATAGTACAAACTGAAATCCAGCCTGAGGCCTGCAGAATAAATTAGGGTCCAGTCTTGTCTGTAAAGTTTCTATGGGAGCAGTGGAGTCCAAAGGTGAATAATGTTCTTATGTCCTTTAATCACTTCATATAAATGAAGAAATTATGCTAGAAACCAGAACTGCAGAATTTGGAGACTTCTTCATCTGACTGGATTTCTTAATTGCATTTTAATTTCATAATTTGACAGTAATTTGGTAGCTGTACATATTATAGCATTTCCAGTACCTCCCCAAATTTTAAATTTCATCACAGAAACTGGTCTGAACTGGTCTTATTAACTGGACTGAAAAGCTAGTCATCTCTCTCTGAATAATTCATCTGATTAACCTAATAATTTTAATTGCTCTTTTAAAAGTGTTGTTTAAAAAAGCATAATCTGGCAATTTTGCCTGTGATCAGTACTCTCCAGTCTCCAGTGCTGCCTGGCAGCTACCACAATAAATATTTGGGCACAGACAGTCCTCATTTTCTCCAGCAGGACTGAGAGTCTGCAGAGTTCTAAAATGTAAACCCCTAAAATCTAACTGTTCTTGTAATGCCTGTGAACACTTACAATTTTATGCACAAATTTGACTCAGTCCCACACAATCTAGGTGGTAGGAAACTTCACTTAAAACCAACCAACCACCTGTGCATACCAACCTGCACAATTGCTTCAAGACCCATATATGACCATGCCCCCACACACCTGTACAAATGCTTTGAAGTCCATACAGCTTTGCCCTATCAGTAGTGCAGGAGCCCCCACAAACTGGTCACTACAGTGGTTAGAATAGAATGAAGTGGAGGGAAAGCTCTTGCTACACCAGCCAAGTGAACTGTTGTGGGGGCACTGTTCCCCCAACCCAGAGAAAGGAAGGAAGCTCTCCCTTTACAGTTAGCAGAAGAGGGGAAGCTGTGCTCCCTTTTCCCCTTTACTTCAACACCTGAGTTACTGTAAACATGACACCCTTTGATGGCTAAAGCACAACACAAGCACTGATAGAACAAGAAAATTGTTACCTGCCCCCAGTAACCGAAAAATAGGGGAGGGAGTCTGGAGTTTTGCAACAATGTAGGCAGAGCAGAAAGAGGCCTGGTATTGCCGTTTATGGACAGCACCATCTCTGAGCAATCAGTAGTTTCCAGCATGACACTTTGTTTCTGAGGCACTCCAAAAATGTGATGTTTCAAAGCTTGATAAAGCATAAAATACATCACTAAAACTTAAGGCTTCAGACTACTGACTCAATGGATTCATTAAAGTATAGAAGGCCAGATCCCAGTATCTGGCTGACCTTGGTACAGGACCTGGATTGTCAGGGGAACAGGACTTAAGCCACCTTTCTGCTCCCTTGATCCTGGGTCTGACTGGCTCAAATCAGTCCCACAGGGAATGTTTCACCAGCCAGGGATCACCAAATTGCAGTTCTGTAGCCACACCCCCTTCCTCCCAGCCTGTCTATGCTTAAGAGTGAGGGGGAGCATGTGGTAAAGAATCAGCAAAGCTGGGTTTATGCCACCTGAGGGATCCCCTAATGTTGAGGAATCTCCACCGGCCCTTTCAGATTAGCTTTCAGGTCCCCAAGAGCAGCACAAAGGGGACGGAGATGAGGCCCAGGATCTGGTCCAGAGTGTATAGCAAAATGTAAAGTGGTTGTTTCCAGAGAATGTTAATTCAAATGACACACACAGTTGTGGAAAATCTGAAACTAATAAATGTAGTGATCATAAAAAAAAGTTAAATTCAGGTGCATCTGAGCTCCTCTTGAAAAGTCTAAATGTTCGCTTTGGAAACCAGCAGCTAGAGTGCAGATTACCGTCAGCAGTGTATGTTTAGCTGATCAGCATCCTTATGGCCCCAGAATATTTTATTTGGAATGCCGGGTTTCAGCATTTTTGTAGTTGTAGAATATAAATTCAGTATTCAGTCTCCCTGAATTCTGCTGCCTCAGGCAACCACCCAATTCACCTTTCCTCAAAGGTCACCCTGAAAACACCCATAAATTGCATCATATTTTTCTTTGCTGTGTTTATTTGCACATTTAATTGAACATTTCACTTCCTTATATTTGCTCAATTTCACCTTTATTTGCTCTTTCACTGTGTGTCTGTTTTATGGTCCCTCGCTGTTCCAGCATTACATTTCCTCAATTCTATACAGCTTGACTGGGGCCCTGTCTGCTACAATTTCCCATCCACCTCCCTCCTCTCACCACACGTACACAGTCTGAGCTCTTCCCAGACAGTAGAATCTAGTTAATCAATGAACTTATATATCAGGGAGTCTGGGTTAAAAGTAGCTGGGCAAAAGCCTTCTTTTCGTTCCTTACATACCTCTCCTGTCATGCGACACAGAAATCTTGTCACAATGACTATACTGGGGCTGGGATGGCTTAACTGAGCTCTTTTCAGAACTATATTAATTCTGGTCATGATTGCCCAACTGTTTCTGCTATGGGCAAAAGCCTCACCTGCTGAGAGCCTCCTGTAAAGTACTCTCCAGCCCTGCTGGCTCAGGCAGCAAGAGCTTCCAGTCTGGAATTCAGATGGGTGGGCTGTGTGGTAGCATGTGCTTCTACACCACCACGCTGACAAAGAACTCTTTGTAGCTTCAGATTGTCGCAGTGCTTTTCTAATGTAGTGTTTTGTTATGTTCTTAGGCCTGATCGCTTTCTACTTTTAAAAAATGTTGTCTTCAGAATTTTATGTAAGTAGAAGTCAGCCATGGTGATATATTGCCCTCTTTATCAGATGTGGTTAAATAGTGAGCATTACTCAAGCCACATGTACGTTTGGGCTATAAAATCCTGTTGTAAAACAGAAGCATAAGAATATAGCTAAATACAATTTGTAAAATTTAAAAACAAGCATCTTCTCTCTTCTCCCCTCCTGTGATGACCTCCTGGGTGCCCCTCCCTCCTCATAGACACTGGATTAAGTGAGATCATCTTTTAGAACATTAGTAATTTTTTTTAAACTAAATTGTCCATTTTCATTTTGACTCTTTGGAAAATACTAATTACATATGTTTGATTATGCTAATTCAATCATTTCACTTCAATTAAGCTAGGAAAACCACTGGATGCTTTGGGGGGGCGGGGGGAATCAAAGTGGTGGCATTCATCACTGTATTGTAAGGGATTGAAATCGCAATGTTATTTTAGCTTTTAAAGTTTTAATGTAAATTCTTTGTTTCTAGGTTCTCTTAGAAGCAGATGTTACTTGGCTTCTATCTACAGGTAGGATAGATTTCTGATCTTTGAGAGCAGGTACATATTGCAGCACATTGTAGCTTGTAAAATTGGTTACACGTGCACACCTGCATTCATAAAAGAGCTGAGTCAATATGTCTGTACATCAGAGATCAGAATAGCTCCCTACATTGACAGACTCCCATAGTCTTTTATTTTCAATATGTAAAACATTTCATTCTGTGCTCAGTGCACAAGCACTTTATAAACCACATAGCAAAATCAGCTACTGTTATTGCAAGTGCATGTGAAGTAGCAAATTAGCCACAAAATAGATCTTTCTCTGTATGAGAATGGAATTGAGTCTAAAGATTTAGGATGGATGAATAGAAGCACATATAGTCCTTACTGGCCCTTTAAAATTCCACCTATCCTGTAGAAAGGGAGTGCCTTTACTACAGGAACTCTGTTATTCAGTGGAATTCCACCTGCAAGGCAGGACATCTGCACAACAAAAGGAATTTTAAAGAGCCCAGGCTGTGTAAAACTGAATATGTGCAATCAGGGGTATGCAGTATAGTGAGGGGTGTTTCTGTGAGTAGAACTGATGCAAGAATCTCAATGCTCTATTGACTAAATTTTGAGGAAGTGTTCCTAAAAGAGTGGGCCTGTTAGCACTAACTGGGACCCGGTGTAGCATGGATAGCTACTAGGTGCTGCTCATTCCTGACTTGCAACAGCTCCACTGTCCCAGCTCTGAGCAGAGATTGACAATTATTGCAGATTCTCATGTGATTTTTGGAACATTTCTCCATCCAACTGAGACCACCAAAAAATTTTGAGTTGTGATCCAAGTCTAATTTGAACCCAGGCTTCGATCTGGTGCGTTAAATCACTTAACCTCTAAACCCTTAAGTAACTGGCAAGTTGACCTCCTGAGGTCCCTTTCAACCCTGATATTCTATGATTCTATGAACGGAAAGTTCCCAGGTGGCTGAAACCTGGGGACTAGCTAACTTACATGGTTTTGGTGAGGCCATTTAGGGGGCAACGTGCAGAGAAGGGGAGAGGGTCTGTGACAGCTGAGAAGGGAGACTGGGTCAGACTCCTTCAGACCAGGAAGCCAAGAGAAATGAGAGCCTCTAGCAGGGACTTTGGTGTTGCCTTCCAAACAGAGATCAGAGTGACACTGGTTCCTGAGAACAGTGAGTGGGGAGACCCCTCAAACAGCCAGGGTTTAATTTATCACAAATGTTTAATAATTAATGTTATTAATTTATTATAAATCAGTTTGGTTTTGATTCATACTGAGAGACTTCATCCATTTAAAGAGACCCCCTAGAAGTGTTGGGTTGATGAAACAGCTGATGAGCACCTAAAAGGGTACTTGGAAAGCGTTAGAGCATGGCTGCCCCTCACCTGCTAGACAATCATGTGGTAGCATGATTACAGCTGTAGTGTAATAAGAGTGCATCAGAGCACTGGGAGAATCCACTGCACTAATGGGCTAGTGAAGAGGCAATCACAGGTACTGTTTCAGCCCAAATTTACCTTCTATACTGGACCCAATTCCTTACCTTCCTGTTATTCCTTCATGGACTTGTCAGATTCTTGCTTTCCACTAAAAGGAAAAGCTCTCTCTTGCAACATGTGAAACCAACAAGGTAAGAGAGCTTATGTGTTTAACATCTGCTTTGATGTTTTCTATGTTCTGTTGCTGAAGGGACACATCACCCAAAACAGGCAGTAAAGGCAACTGCATTTGCTCTCCTTTAAAAACTGCAGGAGAAAACTACTAACTATAAGAGTTAAATTTCCCTAACATAATAATTATGTGCAAACTATTAGGCTTTGGTTATAAATTCTATTTAAGTTTGAAAGCACAGTATTATTGGCGGTAATAATAGTAACATCAAACAGCCTTGATAAGATCAACAAATTACTAAGTATAATTGTTTCTGCTGGGGTGTGTACAAGGAGATAAATAGCTCATAAATTAAACCTGAGTGCCTGAGGGTGAGTCATTCATGGACTCATAGCTGTCCTTATACTCTCAAGCAAAAATAATTTTCTCTTCAATAATTATACAATTTCAGCTCTTAGAACTGCAATCATAAGTACATATGCCTGGAAAATTAAGGGGAAAGTGCAATAACGGGTTACAGGAGTCTAACTTTAATAACAATAAAAGTCTTATTTGTTTTCGCAGGAATAGTTTAATTGAAGTACAGTTTTTGAAACTGGATTTAAACTCATGTAGAAGAGCAGCAAAGTGGAGTCCTGACTCTCCCAAATGCTGCTGGAAGCAAAGGGGGCTCAACACGTAGCACGGTCTCTCCTCAGGACAATTAAATCTTCATGTATGATTTTTCTCATAAGCCCTGGGAAGCCTCTCTAAACAGGGATGTTCTAGGGCCAAAGAGCACTAATACAACCCTCTGTTTATGCAAGTTCTTTTCTCCCCCATTACAAGAAGAGGGAGCATCCTAAGCCACTGTTTTGGTCTCCATGTATTTCCTAATGCTCTGCCAGCCATTTATTATGACCAAAATGCCTGTTTAAGCATTACTCTGTAACACTGAGTCAGAGATGATCATGTTAAGAGATGAAATTACCATTGTTGGACAAGTGATGGAAATCACATTTATTATCAGACGGTGGTCACCCAGTGTTAAGCTGCACACCGAGAGATAGAACCTAGTGCATTCTAGAATCATTCCAATGATTGCTGTTTCTGCCTGTTAGACCTAGAATAATATTCCTTCCCACCCTCTCTCATGTTTCTAGATGTTTGTGTGGCTGGAAAGAAGGTGGAAATTCTTTCAGTGTAGGAAGGAAAACTTGACTGTGATAATTAAAAGTGAACTGTCCACTGTGTCATATGCTGGGTAAAAGGATGCTTTCAAATTTTGAGGGACACTTGGTAGTGAAGCATGCTGTGACATTCAGATGGCTGAAACGAGTGCTGTCACTCTGAGCAAGGGAGCTGCAGCCAAAGGAGTTAGAAAAATATGTCTAAAGAATTGGATATAGCCTGAATCCCTTTCCCAAATGCCCAAGAGGAGATGGCAGTTTTGGTCAGCTTTAATCACAAGTTGGATGACGTACCAATAAGATGTTTAAATTACAGATTGGTTTACCCCAGAGAAGTGCCTAAGACACAAGATCAGGTACAGCTCCAAATTTCCTCTCAAGTTCAGGGTCTTTGTATCTTTAGCCCATCCCTAGTTAAGACAATCAGTACTGCAGAGAACGAGGAGAAAAAAATTCCCCGCTCTTTATCCCTCCAAAAACAATTCACCTCCACTCCTGCCTGCACATGGGAAGGAAAGAAAAGACGTATGCCTTCCCCACTGCCAAAGGCCTCACCTGTTCCTGGTGTCCAAAAATCAACTTTCTTCCCACCTTTGTCCAGTGGTATTTCTGCCCCCTCCACCACAGTTGAAGTGCTAACCAAGAGCTCTGCAGTGCCATTTCAGTGACTACAGAAGAGGAGGTTACTCACCCTGTGCAGTAACTGGAAATGTCGGCACCGCGTCCGTCTCGGTGCCGAACGGTGCCATAAACAAGGCAGGCAACTGAAAGCCTGAAGCCTCGGCACCGGAGCTTCGCACCGCTGCCGCAGCCTGAGGCGGCTTTCGTGCGGTGCCTGAGGAGCCCGGCTCTTCAAAAGTGCTGAGGTGAGGAAACACAGGCAGGGAAACTGTTGACCTGCCTGAGGCACTTTTGTGCCTCACCAACTTCTTTGTTGGAGAGGGCTGCCCCTTTTTTCTAGCTTTCTTCAGTTTTTTTGAAGCAGGGGGGCTGTGGCGGGCAGTAGAGCTGGAGTCGGCTCCTGGGTCTGAAACTGACCCGATAGACTTCTGCAGGAGGAGCAGTTTCAGTTTAAACTCCCTGTCCTTCCGTGCCCTGGAACTGAGTTTGGTCCAGTGGGCACATTTTTGGGGAATGTGTGTTTTCCCCCAGGCATTTTATACAATGAGAGTGGCCATCAGAGAGCGGAATAGCGTCCTTACACGTAGAGCAGCGCTTAAAGCCTGTGGAGCCAGGCATGGTAGAAGCGGCTGCGGCTGAGAGGAAAAAAATTTTTTTTTTTTTTTTTTTAACAGATAAAAGAACTAATGAGCTACATTAACAAGAACTGACAACAAACTAACTACTAGAACAGGTCATTGTAACAAAGTGAGGGATTTCCTAACGAGTCTGCTGAGCTCCGTCTCAGGCCGGGGACGGTAGAGAAGGAACTGAGGAGATTGGCCACGCATGCGCACTATTATCCTAGACTCACTGCGGGGGAGGGGGGGACAGCCTCTGCGCATGCGTGGCCAGTACGAGTACTGCTACGAAAAATCTCCGAGTGAAGGCGCAGGGACGTACCAACACCTAGAGTGGAGCACCCACAGGGACATCTCTCGAAGAAGAAAGAAAAGGTCTCCTACATCATCTGAATAACAAAGTCCATTCTATTCATTCTGTAGATGCTTCCTGGATAGTAAGAAAGAGGGGAAGCCTTGGTGGAATGTGCACAAGGCCTCAGTCTTTACTGGATTGATACCTATGCCCCAGCAAACATGGCTTTCCCTCATAGGGTATGTCTACATGTGGAGCTGGGGGCGATACTTTCGCTGTCTTGTGTCGAGCTAGTGCACTAAAAATAGAATGAAACCTTACCAGTACAACCAGCTGAAGGAGTTAGATGCCCCTAAGTCTGTGCCTAGGGTCTTGGACAGACATACAGTGTGGGTGGGCTAGCCCTTCCTGCTGCAGCTACACTCTTATCTGTAGTGCACTAGCCTGCCAATAGCACACGCCTGTCTCCTCTAGCTGGGAATCACCCTTCCAGCTCCATGTATAGACAGAATCCTAGAGTAGTAGGAACAGGCATTGCTGTGGCTAGAGAGGTGGTTTTAAAAAATGGAAAGTTCCTTCTCATTCCCATTTTAGGGTTGCCACCTGCCCAGGTTTTCCCAGGATCGTCCCTTTTTTGAGCTTGTTGTCCTGGGAAATCTGTCACAGTGCTCAATACGTGCTGCCAGCTGCCTAGTTTTATCAGTTCAGGATCATCCCACATGTCCCCCCGGAGTTGGTAACCCTATTCCCACAGCCTCGTTTCCCTGTATGAGACTGCCAGAGAGATCCCCACAGATCTCCCCACTACTGTCTTCATTGCTTCTGCCTGTCACTCACACGTCCGTCTGCTTGTTTAGCTAATGTAACATCCTGCTGCAGACACCCAAAGCTGTGAGCCACTATAACCCTGCCTCAGCAAGAGTGAGCTTTGCTGATGATTGGGCTGTCAGGTCCCTGCCACATCAGCCTGTCTTCCTCACCTGCAAACTCCTCAAGGCTCTCCCTGCCCAAACTTTGCCTAGCAGGTTACAATAAGTGATCTCTAGCCCCTGAGCTCCTCAGAGATGTTTCTCTGCAATGCACAGCCCCTATGACTGTGTATTCACAGAAGATATTAAGTTCACTGCTCTTTTAAAGAGTCAGTACATTACCCCAGTTAATAAGCTGTAAATATCCTCGTCCCTTCAAACACAGCACTGTGTTGGCTTGTACTCAAAATAAAACAAGTTTATTGACAAAAGGACATGGGTTAAGTGATACCAAATAGAAGGAATAAAGCTAGAAATGGTTACAAACAAAAGTAAAAATATGCTTTTGAATGGCTAAGACCTAATTCAACAAGCTAGAGTCTTTGTTCAAAGTAGTTTCCTCACTAACCTTCCTGTCACTGCAGCAGAGTCTACAGTGTGGACACGGGAGCACCCAGGGTCTCAGCTACTTGTATGGCTTCTATCACCATAGTACTGAGCATCTCACAAACATCAATTCGGTTATTTGCCTAAGCTCAGCCAGCGAGCGGGTGATACAGCTGGGATATGGGCTCTGATCTCTTAAGTTCCAGGCCAGACCTTTAAGCACATAACTATCCTTCTTCTCTGAACCGCATGAGCTGAAATACTTAACACATTAATTCCAGCCTGATGTATCTGCCTCTCAGATACATCACTGGGGATAAAATTCTGTTTTTAAACCACCTTTATCTAATTACAACTGTTGTACCCTGATGCCTATTGCTTCTCCCCTACCTCCTTGCTATTGAAGGCCTCTATCCAGGTTTTTCTTGCCAATACTAGCAGTGCTGTAAAGGTGCAGTCTGGTGTACAAAGTTTTAGCTGGTGTTCAAAGCTGTTACAAGGAAAAGATAATTCTGTTGTTAAACGTAGACTCATGCAGGCTGTGTTTCAGGCAAAGTCTCTGTACTGGACAGGTTCAAGTCTAAAAATGGCTTATTGATTTGAGGTAGGCATTTGACAAGCTGTGGTCAGCCATGGCTTCTCCAGCAGATGCCACTTTGGGAATAGAGGGAAAATAGTTAATTTATATTTATTGTCTAAAACAAAAAAGCTACAAGTATGCTCTTTTATTCCCGAATCAAAATGCTTTAACGACTGGAGCATTTATCACATTGGGGTTGTCATTGTTTTCAATGATGTGCCTGTCTGAAAGGAAAGCACTGATGCTTGGGCTGAATGGAGATTGGTGCTGCTGGTATTTGTGCTTTTTAAAACATTTTCTGTACTACTTTAAGAGAAAACTGTAAAATGGCAAAAATGACATATTATTACAAGTAAATTACACTGGGGAATAGCTTGAATACTGTAGTTGAAACCTAGAATTTGAAATAAGATGGAAATATTCATTTGCACATGGCTTTTGTTCTTATCAAAAACAATTTAGATTAAGAATGAGATTTACTTATGCCTGCACATATAGTCGAGCTAATGTTCAGTCACCTGGTTCTAATGCAGTCTGTCAAGCTCATCTGTCATGTGTTGCCACAATACCCCTCAGGCGAACCACAGCACACCACAAGAGTGGTATAAAACATTATTCGTTCTGCAGAGAATGGAGATATTAAAACAAAACAAAAAAGCCCATTGCTAATAAAGAGCTTGTGTTTAAAGAGAACAGGCGGATTGTGACTGGTACACATGGGGAAGGGTAATAGCTCTTTCTTTTCAATTGGACCTTGATAAAAAACAGCATGTTAAGTATACTCTGTTCTCCCATCTAATGAAGAAAAATTAATATATGGGAATTAGACGTTAATAAGGCCAAACCAGATGCAGGCTAACTAGTCAGGGTTCTTATAGGTAGCTAGAGTGGGACCAGGACTTCCACTTTCCCTTACAAAAATTGTCCCTGAATGTTTGGCAGGCCTGTTCTTGATCTGCTCTTCTATGTTTGCTAAAAATCTCCCTTTCATCTTTATGGCAAAAATCAAAGAAATCCTAGAAAGGCCACTGCTTAAGGGTTAATTTTTGCATTTATAAAGTCCACACGGGAAATCTCTCAGGGCTAGCTGCCCATAACTTCATTTGGGTCTCCCTTCTTGATGGCCTACCTGTCATGATCAAAGAGTAGCAGGAGATGCAGATTTTCAGCCTGGGGAATATTCTGGTCTAACATTTTCTCCCTGAATAAAATACTCCTGATGCCACTTGTGATGTGCCATTCCATATTCTTTATGAAAATATGCTTATGATATGAATATGACATAACTGAGATCTACTTTATGCAAGATGGCTCGTGTGAGATCTTTGGAAAGGTTATGATTTACTGAATGTGATTATTCAATTTGTATGCCTGTATCATTTCTGTATCTGAAATTAGGAATATTGACTATGTATCTATATTTCAACTGTTACTGTGGGTGACGTCCCCGGCTAACACTTCAGATACAACAATGGAAAAGCCCGACAGTGCTGATGGCCCATCAGCAAGAGCCAAATGGACTGGAAACGAGCTTAGTCTTCCTGTGGTCTTGTCACCCGATAATAAAACATAACCTGGGACTTCTTGTAACTTTCCACTGGAAGGGAAGGGGGGGGCGGTCAAACTAGGAAACAAAGGACTCCCGCCTTATGCAAATCCTATTTAAGGGTGGGGAGTGAGGCAATCCTGGGAGTCAGTTCTCCCCTGGTACCCCACCCAAGATGACTGCTGGAAACAGCTAAGACTGAACGGGGGGAAAGGGCATCTGGCCTGTGAAGAAGATTATTAGAACCATATTTAGGGTGAGAACTTGCATGTAACCTGTTTCTTTAGTGTATTAAGCTTAGTTTGCGTGTTCTGTTTTATTTTCTTGTTCTGTCTGCTACCTCCTTATCTACTTAAAATACACCTGACAGTTAATAAATGTATTTATGTGATTTCTAACGGGGGGCAAGAAGTTGTATACACCCTCCTCCACATTGAGGGAAGAGGTGAATTTTGTATAATGTTGGGTTTGTACTCCAAAGGAAGGTGGATATCTGGATGCTGTGGCAAGCCCCTTAAGCTGAGCCTTCCCAGAGCGGATCTCTGTCTCTCTGTGCAGCTGGGTGTGGCCCTGCCTGTGTGCTTGGCTGAGAAAGGCTGGGGAGCCTAACCCACAAGACAAGGTAAAGGGAACCCAGGCTGGCAGAATAGTTTGACTCAGTGGTGTCCCTGCACACCAGGTGACGTCCCAGGGGGTCCAACCTGTCACACCACTTGCTGCAAAATTTGGAACTGTGCAATGTACCTACCATTAGAATTTTAAGTGTTCTCCTAAACTCAAGCATAAACGTTGTTTGAACAGCCTCAATACGTATATGCAGGACCCCAATGTTCTTGTGTGGCAAGAAGCAGCAACTCTTCAATTCTGTTCCATCTCCATGAAATATCCTTGATTCTCAGTGTCTGTTTTGTCCCTTAGAAGTATAGCTATCTTTAAATCTATTTCTTCATGCCATAAGAGGTATTTGTGACTGATGATATGCTATCAAGGGCTTCTCCTATCTTCACTACTGAGCGTCACACCAGCCATCAAAAATGTCCACAAGAAATGGAAAGATGAAAGAGAAGACCAGATTGTTAAAGAATTGTTGCAATAGTTTTTCTGATCCATGCTTAGTTGTCCAGAAGTAGGTCCCTAAGAAATAAATATATATAAAATGCACTCCTCAGGCTTGTGTTCACCATTACCAGATTGTGAGAAAATATGTCTAGCAAAAGGCTGTTTAACCAGAAACTTAGTCTACAGTCAGTTAGGGTTTTATCCAGGCCAGCGAATCTGGGCATCTAACAAAGCAGCCAGCAACCCTGGTGATTCTTTGTTAATTTCCTCCATGATCCTACACCACTGAGGGTAGGATATGAAATACGCACTTCACATGAAAAATCAGGTCTCTAGCTGTTAACAGCTAAAATGGGTATTCGCTACAGAAGCAGAGTGAATATAAGTGGGTAGGTATGTTTGTTTAGATAACAAAATTTGGATAGAGTATTGTATACACAAACCGTTTGTTCCTAGAAGGGGAACATGGTAAATGATTAGGAGTAAGTTCTATAATCTTATCTGCAGCTGTTAGGAGGCAGCGTACGGGTATCTTGACAAGGGGTGTCTGACTTCTGGGGCAATGAGTCACCAAGGTAACTGTATATGGCACTGCTACTTACTGTATCAGTCTGTATCTAGCAGAGCTGAAGGTATCCTGTAGGACCTGACTGGCACCTGTCTGTAATAAGGCAATAAATCCCCTGAACAATCTAACTGATACTGCCTCATGGTTACTCCAGGTCCCAGACTATGTTACTGCAGGATCATGTATATTTCCTATAGGAAAATAACCCTCCTTGGGGATGCTTACTGTAGTTCTGTAAAGTGCTTTAAGCGCCTCCCGCATGAATGATGCTTCAGTGTACTGTGTAAGGCATTCTTATTAAGCAAATGATTGTTTATTGAGCTAGAAAACCACTTGAAAAGGTTGGATGTGCATTATGCAATTTAAGCTTGAAACACTTGCCCCAAAATTGTTGGGTCTATTTTTAAAAAGTAGAATGATCTCTTTGTAAAACTGTCCCATGTTAATTGTGAGGCTAGCTACATTTTAAAAGCATTTATACTTACATTTTAGCTATCATCCAGATCAGATCTTTTATTTAAAATAGGTACCTAATTCTTCTATAGCTCCTCTTAATCTGAGAACTCACTTTACAGATACTATGAATTCATCCTCACAGCATCCCTGTGGGGCAGGGGAGCCATTACAGCCAGTATCCTCAAAACTGGATACCTAGAGTTACACATCTAAATTCAGGCACCTCAAGAAGTGGTCTGATTTTTCAGAGGCACTAAGTAACCATGGCTTTCATGGAAGTCAATGAGAGCTACAACTGTTGAGCAATGCTGAAAATCAAATTGCTTTTTAGGTGCCTAACTTTAAGCACCCAGATTTGGAAAATGTCCTTCATTTCCATGTGTTTCAACATGCTAATATAATAGAGATGCCATACTAATAGCAAAGCATTTTCTCGCACCATTAACATAAACAGTGGCATTTTCTCGCACTCTGTGAACATAAACAGTGGCATCTATTCCGAGTCATGAGGTGTAAGTGTCCATATCCATTCATCATTAGTAAGAAAAAAATATTAGCAAGCAAGTTTGTTTTGAAATATCTCCCATGAGACAAAGAAATAGAACTATAGTTTGACAAAGTTGCATCATTATAATAATGAGCAAGTCTGCAAAGATGAGCACCAAGGAGACTGAAATACAATGATAGGGTGGCATAAGTCTGTCATGCCAACACAGGGGCATTAACTCTTCAGGTCTAACAAAACTAACTCAGGCCTTGATCCTGCAAAAACTTGCTATGTACTTACCTTCTAATCATCTGATTAATCCCAGGGAATTTAATGAAACTACTCATGTGCTTAAAGTTAAGCATGTGCCTACATCTTTGTCTAAATGAGAATACATCATTATAAGCACTGACTTGTAAATGAAGTCTGGGTCAAGTTAGAATACGATTATCACTGTCAAATAAGGAACTGCAGAGTTTTTCATGGTGAGAAATCAGGGGAGATTTATGTATCTTGGTTACCTAGTAGTTTCTCAACATTATATATATCAGCACTCACTGTCTGTGGCATCCTCACAGATCTTACTTGTAATGTAGTGAAAAACTAAAACAGTGTCATTAAATTCATAACCGATTTTGGATATTGCCAGCAAGACATGTTTAGGTTTCTGGATATTGTTCATAAGCCAAGCTTAGAACTCTTGAGCTCATCATGTGTCTTTTTCGTTTCCACATCTTGATAAATTCAGGGACACCCTCCTGAAAAGGTCTGTCAGCAATGGTCTCTTCCGTACACGCGCTCTTTTCCAGGGGTCTATGGTTCATGTCTCTGAATTGGAGGCTCTTGCCCACACACACTGGTTTGCGCTTTTGGTCATGCTACGCACAGAGCTGGGGGGGAATTCTGCTTCAGAAAGAGGAAAATAGATACATTTGATGGCTTTGTAAATGCATGTTTGCTCTTATTTCTGAGGCAGGGAAAGTTATGGTTTAGCATCCCTACACTACCCTCTAGGTCTTTGTGCAATCTCAGTTTCTATAGAGGACTTAATGGGGAATAGAAATCGTTTGGTTGTGGTGGTGGGGTACTTGAGACTTTTTTAAAGGCTGTATGTTGATAAAAATAGTAAGTAACCTAGACTACTTCATAATGGTTTCATCTTTAAGTTCATGCAAGTTTAGGGAGCTGTGAGTGACTAAAAAGATGAGTGGCTTAAGATTCACTGAGTGATACTGCAAATACAACTACTGAAATACCAAAGGAGTAAAGGATATGTAGACCTTTGCCCATTACATCAAGAAAATGAAAACGTTAGAAAGGGGGGGATTCCTGTGTTATATTTTTCAAGTCCTACTCCAAAAGGGGTAACCAGCCTATTAGTATAGGTGCCAGGAAACTTGCTTTTGTGACATCTTACCAAGAATACCTACATTCACTGGACCCTAGAAAGATCAATCCTGTCTGAAAACCACCCATTACCTAAGACACCTAATTTATATTAAGCTCAGTAAAAGGCACTGTCTGGCCCCCAACCTTCACTTCCAATGATAAAGAGGATGTTTTACACCATATGTGACACTTAATCAAAACCGATATTCTTTAACAAACCCTTAACCTTTACCATGCAGAAGTCACATGAGGCCAAGGGACAAGACACAGATCCAGCTCAGGGTGGCATATCCTTTGATTAAGATGATACAGATTTCCCATTTTTACAAGGGTTACGAATTCTGGATATATCCCTTTTTGATTTGTCAGCATTAAGTTTCTTTAGAGGTTCAAGCCAAAGAGAGACCACAACTAGTTCTATCTTCAACTGTGTATTAGGAGATAATTTCTCAAAATCCTCTACAGTAATGATTCTCAGATCGTCTGATCTTTCTGTAAGCAAGTTTTTCTGGAAACCTGGATTTAAACTATGGCACAAACCTTGCTTGTATCTGGGTCCTTTCTTAAGGAGGAGTATCTAAATACACTTATTCTACAAGCCCTGGAACAGACCTTTTTTCTTTCCTCAGGTCTTTTTCAAAGAGACAAATCTTCAAGTGAGTTCTTTCACCCTCCCTTGGATTTCTGGGGCAGGAGGTTTTACTTATCAAGTATACAGTACTTTTAGACAAGCGTAGCAAACTTCAGGGGGTTAGACAATTTTTACTATCTGCAGTATATTGGAATTCTCCTCAGTACAGTCCACTTTACTCCAGTGCGGTATTTTGTACATTTTTAGATAACCCATTTGTTCTAGGTTTTGTAGATATCCAATTTGGGGAGGCAAAACAGTCAGATCTTCACTGGTGTAGGGAAAAGTTTTCTGTTTTATCCATCAAAGATATTAACTCAGATTTCCTTTACCCATCTTTTGTAAAGCGCTTTAAAATCTACAGATTAGAAGTGCTACGTAAGTACTAATTATCCTCACAAGTGTTGGAAGAAAAACTAAATGTATGCTCTATCTTTTTTTTTTTTTTTTTTTTTGCTTCTCTGTGATGTATAAAGAAAGGAGTGTGTGTTTGGGGGGAGGGGTGTTTTTTGTTTACATTCTGCATATTTTAAACAATAGAAATGTAAGCCTTGTCTACTCTGTCAGACTCTGTGGATAACAGGAGAATTGGTAGAAATCATAGATGCCAAGAAAGTGAACCTCATTAATTGTGATTTTTTTATTCAGACTGTTCAAAAAAATGTTGTCTTTGCGTTTGCGAACACCTGTGTCACCAATACACTTAGGTCAAAAGCTCTTTTTGTTAAGGATTCATTCAGTTTCCCTTGTCACTTCCATTAGGCACTCATCCAAGAAGTCCTGTAGCAAAACAGGAGAGAGAAGACTTAACATGCCAAAATATACCAAGAAAAAAAAAGACAAGCAAGTAAAGCAGGTAACAATGTATTTAAAATCTTTTGGGCTTTCTTTATACATAATAATGGACAAAAAGGAAGAAAAGCCTTTTTTTTTCTTCATACAAGTTACTTTTGAGTGAGGGGTGAGAGAACTTCAATTGTAAATGGCGGCCTGTAATCATGTTAAATTATCTTTAAGGGAAACTTCTGTTTAGTGAATTCAAAGCTGACAAGCAAAAATCTGGAGGGCTGGTTCTAGTTCATGACATATAACATATGTCTTTTCTTCTCCGTCTCCTTCTAGTTTTTAAAACTTCAGTACTAAGCAGAAGCATTCACAAGGAGGACAAAGATTCCTGCTGTTTACCCTCAAATACCCACCGATCTAGAATTCTTAATCAGAGAATTAATTGAACACTGAAATCTTTAAATTTAGCAAAATCTCAAGATTTCATCAGGGCACTCTGCTGGAAACAGTCTTTCACTTAACATTTTGCAGAATTGAAGCTTAAGGAACCATGTTATTTCCTGAATCAAAAACATCAACGTTTGTTTTAACTAAATATGTCCTTTGTTTGGTTTTTTTCTTTTTATTCCAGATTGAATCTATATTGTATTTTCTCTGGGACTTGAATTTGCTGCACTGCAAAATACTTCAACACTCATACATTAATAGTCAATAAATCAAAGTAATCAGCCCCTTTGGAATACATGGAGGGGGAGCAGTACTGGGCAGGTTTTCACTGTTCCTGAAGCCACCTTTGATATAACAAGTATGTTTTGGTATTTTACATGACAGGAAGAAGAGCCAGCATCCTGTATCATTGTCTAATTAATACATTGACTATTTTTTATTTTCTTGCTATGCAGTAAGAATTGAAAAGGGCTCTAATCTGTCTTCCATTTGTGAAGTGTTTAACAGCATATTTTAAATGCAAATGCTTTTATGCATGGTTTTTTCCTTTAGGATTTTGTGGGAAAAAGAAATGCACATAATGAAGTGGTTAGTAGAGGAAGTAGAACTTGGTACTATGTAGTCCAGATTTCATCTGAAACACAGCTTAGCGTAAGTGGGAAGCTGGTCGCAAAGCACCAGGCAAACCCAAGTGCGTCCAAGAACGGCTGCACTCCGCAGCATTAGAAGGCAGCCTAGTACCGTATTCTGGTTACACAATGTTAACAAGGAGATCTTTGTGGCACAGAAGGGATTTATTCCCAATATGTTGTAGAGAGTTAATTAAGATCTATGCTTTTTCCTACTGGACCTATCTGAACTATCTTTACTGATAACAAATGTCTGATATTTATTTTAAAAATCACACGTTCCCCCGCCCCCCAGTATCTACATCAATATTTTTTAAATTTAAAGAACTTTATGTAAAGTATCAATACAATTCTTATTAAACCGCATCCACCCAAGAGCAAATATTTGTTTAAAATAGCTTTCTGAATGTGAAATGTGCTGAATATGTGCCTCTCCCAAGACTCTGAAATACTAAACAGCACTTTTCCCAGAGCTGGGGGAGAGAGAAGCCCAAGACTCTGCTCCAAACACCCCACAAATTGTGGGGAAGCCAAGATCCAAGCAGCTCATGCCTATCAATCCTTTTAAACTAAAAACTACTTCAGAAGTTTGTATTCTCAGGCATGGAACACAAAGCCCATTTTGCCCATAGTTAATGAACAGTAAACCAAATGCATAATGTCCCTGTAAATAAACACATTTATTCTCAAACTACATTCTCAAATGTAGGGTATTTAATGCTTCAGATTTAAAGCTTTCTTTAGCAGAACTTTGGCTCCACAGTTCACAGGAAAAACATGCCTCTAGGGGGCTGAAGGGCTGGATGAAAGTATTTACAGCTCTCTCCAGGTTGACTTACATGTGGGGTCAGTTAAAAGCTGCAGAGTCCCATGGCAAGGTGCCAGTTCTGTGTTTTGTTTTAAATTGAAAGCTTTTAAGGGGACTGGTCAATGGTTTTTAAGACCAAGAATTGACCCCCTACTTAAAATTGTTATGTGATGAGGGGAAGTCTTTTTGCATTCATTATATAAAAATAAACAAACATACCCCAAACCAACCACTCTGTAGCTTTGTGCTCCCTCTACTGACTCAGCTGCAATATTCCCAGAACTTAGCTCATATGTAAATCAGCACAGATCTTTCAAAACAGCAGACACTGGAGGAGTTGAAGTTGTTTTGTTAAATATAAAACCACCAACCCAATTTCAGCTCAATTCAAACACAAGAATAAAGAAAGATATATTCACTTTCACCATTTTAAGACAGTGCCCCAAGCAATGCCAAATAAATACTGAAGTATATAACAATGTGTCTCATCCTCTTTGGCGGCAAAGTCACTAGAGATTGTACCTTCTTTAGTTGTGCTGATTTAACCTTCTTTGAAAAAGGTAGGAGCTCAGATTCCCCAGCTTTAAGTGAGAACAAAATTAGTTCCCTCCTGTAACTTCATGCTCCTGCAAGTCTGTGGTGAACTGTTGCCTATTGACAAACGAAGTGGCTACCACAGTTCTGAGTGCTGTGACCATAATAATAAGCAATAGAAGACCCAGACTTCTGGGCTGGCAGGAACATTTCCATATCTGCCAGCCTTACTTAATATAGCCTGATACCTACTCTGTGCCCAGAGCCCGGTCAGCACTGGCAAAAACAGGAGCTCTAATTCACATCTGTGCAGCTCCACCAGGAACTTTCAACATGGAGGATGATTTTCGGTGGTTATCATTCTGTTGGTCTAAGCACGGTTTCACATCCACCGGTGCTAGCACTGGCATTTCTACCACCATATTGTTTAGACCAACTCCAAGCAGACTAGCTTTTAAAATGTTTGTTTATTTTTAAATCAATAGCTGGGTAACAGAGCAGCTGGAATGGTAGCATCATGTTTGACTATGGGGCATCTGTAGGAATAGGCAATTGGAGCTAGTGCCCCCTTTCTCTGCACTGACTTTTGACATGAGGTGGAGCTTATGGCCTTTCCACTCTACTGAAGTACATTTCAGAGTTGCCTTCACTAACTCTCAGCCTGCAGGGATACACAAAAACTTAACTATGTTTGCTGCTTTGCAGACACAAAAACAGAAAAATCATGTTCTCAGACACTAGGGAATTAAAAAGTGTCTTTTAATCAGTTCTAGCAATTGGAATAGAATACAGAAAAAAGGCATCACTTTAGGCAACATTATGGTATAGTATTGGGATCTCCTGTGCTGAACTGTTGACAAATGTTAATAGCTAAAACTCAATTAAATATTAGCCTGGGCAGCGAACATGAGCTTATAATAACTGCATGCTTTTTGGAAACTTTTTAAATGGCTAGTATGACATGCTTATTAAAAACTATAAACCATGTACAGTTAGATCTCAGCTGCCTATTTTCTGAAAAATAAATTGAATAAATGACCAGTTATTGCCATTGCAATTAGGCTCCAGTGTACGCTGCTGACAACATTGAGAAATTTCAGCGATGAAAATATCAAATGTCATGAGTTGTCAGAGACAAACAGGAAATTATGTTGCACTTTAAAGGTTTGTCACAGGCCAATTTTAATTTTACAAATAAAAGCCAAAATCAATTTATGGACTGTTATTAATTCTTTACACCAGTACAAGAAAACTTTATACCCCTTCCCTGTCAGGTGGAGTGAAAAAATGGTTACAACCATGTGTAATAATAAATCACAATGGATGGTGTTGAAGGGAGGTATATGGTGGATTACCTGAGGGGTCAGATTTCAGATGAGTTTTATTTAACACTGTCATTATTAATCTGTGAGACGGAGCACATTAACAAACTCACAGATAATACTAAACTGAGATAAGTTATGAACACTAGTGAAAGTAGAGAAATAATGCAAATGGACTGAAACATGTTAGAAAGATGAGCAGACAATATCAATGAGATATAACTTGGAAAAATACAAGCAATGCCTGGCAAAAATAATCCAGAATGCAGATAGTTAATAAGAGATTGAGACCTGGGAAGCAGCAGTGATGAAGAAGACCTAGAGGTGATAGTGGACAACAAATTAGACATAAATTTGTCAGTGGGCTAGGGCTTTAATACATAACATCATGAAACAGGAGGCTTTGGTGCAACTGTACCTGGAACGTTCCCCTCAGTTCAATGTACTAAATTACCAGTGAGATACAGTATTGACAAACTGAAGGAATATACAGAGAAGATCAAGCAAAATGATTAGGAGCAGGAATGAGTTATTTACAATGAAAGATTAACACAGGTAAATATGCATAGCTTGGCTAAGCAAGCATGACCCAGATTTGTAAAGGTACTTGTGTGTTGCTTCACTCAGCGTTGCAAGGCCTAAGTGATTTACCCAGCTAAGTCACATTTTTCAAAAGTAACTGAGGTACTTAGGCACCTAAGTCCCCTGGGACTTAGCTGTTTAAGGGTGCCGCTGCACTTTGAGCTAGAGAGGTAATGGCTAGTTTTAGGAGACTTACCCATGCTAGCTCTGACTGTGCCAGCATGCTAAAAATAGAAATGTAGCCTAGCGTCTTGGATGGGTACTCAGGGCTGCTAACCCCTCCCTCCACCCCAGCTACACTCTATTTTTATGTCTTCTAGAGCTGGAATTTACACCTCTCCCTCAAAGTGTAACATACCCTAAGTAACTTAGGCCTTGCAATGCTGAGCAGCACAACACCTAAATACCTTAAAAAATGGGCAATGAGCCTACAGCTATTTGAAGGGTGTAAATAGGAAGGAGAGAGATTATTCCTTTAGTATGTGATATGGATGCATCAACAGGGTAGCAAGATGAGATTAGAAAGGAGAATATCACAAAATCTTCCTGACCCATTAAATGTGTTAGGCTGCAGAATACCTCTCCCTAGGCAAGAGGAGAAAGCCTCACGGCTTGGAACTTTTAGAATCCTACTGCACAAAACATATAGAAGCAAATCATTCTACATCTGCAGGAAGATAGCGTGGATGCGCTAGTACATCTTTTCCATCTCTAACTTCTCTGTGCTCACTAGTAAGCTGTAAAGTTCCCTAGTCTGTCTGATTTTTAATTGTTAAAGTATAATTAATATGCTAATAAATTAATGCAAATTATAGCTAAGAGTAAATATATTTAAATATTGTGAGTTCTTTCCTTTCGATCTCTGCCATAGACCTTTTCTCTCTACATTTTGTCAGTATCGATACCACTGAAGGGAGCAATGGTGAGAGCACTAGTATACAATGGTGAAAGCACTAGTATAGGCTCTAGTGGGTGCTGGCATTTTACCCATTTGTGTCATCTAACTTTGCACTACATAATAAAACTCTAACATCACCCATGCCTTGGCTATGCTAGCGCTCCCTCCAGCCTCTTGGCTAGACTGGAGCTACTGCTGGTGTTGGTTATGGTGTGACATATAAGTTTAGGCCTCTTGTAGACACTCCCCAAGAGTAATTCTAGTTATTAGTTTAATTGGCCCAGATCATCCCCACCCCACCCATAGGAGGTTGTTCTGAGGGAGGAAAGCTCGGCAAGCCTCGGCCTCCCCGGGGGGACATCCCTCATTGTCCCCTATGTGAGGTGGGAGTTGGTTACCCCCTACCATGGAAAAAGCTGTGGGGCCCGTTCCCAAATCTGAAGGCTCCACAGGAGGCCAAGGCCTCTGCACTAGCTCTGGTCTCCAGTGTTCCCTGTTGCAAGGGTGGTTCAGGTGATGAGGGAAAGCTACGTAATTAAAAGAAGACAGCCTGGGGCTGTATTATCTTCTCCAAGAGGTATCTATGGTGCTGGATGATATGTATTTCCTCCGACCCTGTTCTCTCCCCACTAGCAGTGATGCTGGATCAGCAGGGAGGTCTCTGAGGGCTCTTGAAGAGCTAGGAGATAGTGCCCAGGAGGTGGGTCTGAGGAAAGCCTCTTCCTTATACAGATCTCGAGGGGATGATCCAGGGCATTGTATTCAAAGGATGGAGTAAAGTGGTGTCTATTATATGCATATGGGTGGAGAGACTTACTTAAGCACACATGTTATTGAAAGTAATGAATTTTGTAAGGTACATATGCAAATTCCTATGTTAGGGTTGGCTAATGGCCCTTAGCCAGCATACAGAGATTTACATACAATGTAGTTATTGAGACTGTAACTGTATACCAATACAAAAACAAAACCATGAGCCAATTGGCATGCAGAGATTTGCAAAACTGAGAAATAAGTGTATTGTTATGGGTCAGTAATTGTATAACATCCCTGTGTGCTGATTGGCTGAGACAATACAATTTCAGTATAATTTAGAGTTATTAAATGGATTTGGAAAATCCTTAATAGTGGTTATTAAGCCATTGACTTATTTTGACGTGTTTTGTATATTAATCCATGTTTTCATTTGTAGCTGCGATGAAGCTACTGTGTATAAAAAGCCTGGTAAGTAATGTTAATTACCAAGCCATGTGAGCTTTCTGACCAATCACGCCAAGAATGCTTGACCATTTTGTAATACTTATTTTAAACCAAGACTAGAACATTAACAAAATGAGTTAGAATTAATCGGGGTCAGGAACTGGGTTTTTCTTTTTCATAGTCACAAAACCATTCTGTGCAATGCCATCGGTGTCTGTTGAGTTTGGCTGAGCTACAGACAATCCTCCCTCACCTAGCATGCTTCCTGCACCTATCCAGAAAGAAATGAAGGACAGCAATAATTAAAATAACCATTGTGTTATTTTAATCTCAGGTGCAATATCTGCCATGTCCCCATGAACAATTACTGGTTCAGAAAGGATACAAACATATTTATGTCACACCGTAGAATTAATTTGCTAAATACTCATATTGCATATCTGGCAATGTGTGGACAACTACTTGAACAGGCACGAAGAGGGCTGGAACAGAACTCTTCTATCTGATCACCTGGCTGTTTTAAGGGGACTTGCAAAGGATTTTTTAAAAAATCGGGCTTCTGCCTTTTTTATTTTTATGATGGATAAAGAGAACAAGGAAGAATATTTAAAACAGATTTTTTTTCCTGCTTGTTTTTTTTAAATCTTAGAAATACCAGGAGTATCAGCTTTGGCGTTCCCTGCTTTTCCTAAAGAACTTTGTAGGGTCTGAGGATGAATATTGTTAGCTCTGAAGCTGTAGCGCATAAGGCCAGTTTGTTAGCTTGCTATATTACCTAATGTGTTTTCTTCATTGGTTTGATTATATTATTTTCTTGGGTTTTGTTTATGCTGAATTCCAGTATATGTTATTCATAATAGTTATTTATAATAGTTGGCTGTAATGTAAGGAACCTACAGGCCTGTATCCTGTATGATTAGCTAGAGTAAGTTAGTATGAGTGTTTGTAACCTTTGACATAGATAAATGGCCTACTGGTTACCCCTTTTGACTTTGGGGAGCTGAATGGAGAACTGAACAAAGAACTGAATATGTTTACCATAGGTCTGGAACAGACTGGTAAGTGTAAGGTACTCCACAGAACATGGAAGTCACAAGTTAAGCCAACGATAACGGTTTTGGGGATGAGATAATTGATATTAATACATATGATTATATGTCATAATATGTTAACCTATAAAGTAAGTCTACCCAGAGATTTATCTGGGTGAGGAAATAAGATTTGGGCATGGTAGATTGGGCCTCGATTAAGGCAGTACCAGGACCCTATAAGAGGGCAAATAACCATGCAGAGTGGTCGCTCTTTGCTATCTTCTATCAAGCCATTGACTCAGCTTTGCAATATAGCTTAGCTACTCAACACTCGAACCTGATCTCTACCAACTTGGGAAGCTTGGACCATTGAATTCATTGGGCATGGCAGAGATGAGGCTGGTCCTCTGTCTCCAACTACCAGGTCTTCAGGGAAGGGTGTGAGTATGCTAGTTTAAGTAGCCTTTTAGAATAGCCATGTTACCACCAGGGGCCATAGAACTGTATTACTTCTTTGTGACTCTGTTTTATATCTTTGATTATTCTTTCATTCATTTTAATAAGGATCTTAACAATTTTTTATTGTTCTCAGTATAAGTGTCCTTGACACACAACCCGAGAGTCCTCTCACGACGTTGAACTCTCTCTGTTCTCTAACCCTGAACCTAAATATCTTCTGGTCAGATCATTGGCAAGCCATAATAAACTAGCACATAAATTCAGGTCAACAGGCTTAGTTGAGGGAGCAGTGGTGTTGAATCTATAACAACGATGTCTTTTTCTCCAAAATGGCAGTTGAATTTAAATAGATGTTAACAAGAAACAGAGTTTTACACAGTCAGACTAAACATACCTTCCCTTCTCAACTGCTCAACTTTCCCTTCCTGGGCTCTTACCATATCATTATTTTACTAGTTGTCCAGCATTGCAAGTCTTTGGTTATACAGCACCTAAACAAATGGGGCCTTGGTCCATGATTGGGGCTCCTGGATGCTACACAAAGAGAGGCTAGATTCTAATACAAATAAATAAATAGTAGTAATAATAATCCTTCTAGCCTAGACAGGCCACAAATTTCAAATGTAAAACACAAGCAGAACCCTCCCACCTACTGCTACTATTTTAAAAAGACAAAAGTCAGGCCTCTCTTAAATATCATAAAGAGGCAAAAATGGCCACAAGCTCAACTTTACTTCCTTTGTAGGTCACCTTTAAGTGTTTCTGTGCTGCAGCAGACTATTGTCTGCTGCTGTGAACTTTGCCTGCCTGTACTGCAGGACAACTTCCAAGCAGCTTGAATGCCACTCTGTTATTAATGGCATGTTTTTATTCCTCATCCTCTGTTAAGTTCACGGCTTTTGAAAGAGATCTTTCACTGGGAATGACTTGCTCCACTGATACTTCTTAGTTGTGTTGCAAGCTAAATACAAACTAATAATATAGAAACAACTATAGAACTGCCATGAAGCTCAGTGTCTTGAGTAATAGCATTACATGTTTGCTGGGGTTAACAACATACCCTTGGATGCATCCTGGCCTGGGTAAAACCTGCACTAGTATAAAAGCCTCCTGTTCATGGTTCTCCTGGAGACAGGAATCCTGAACAAGGTGGTTTGCATGGTGTGCTCATTTGCATGTCAGTAATAACCAGGATGCTTTTCCAGGTATTTCACAGCTCCAAGACCAATTCAAAGACTTTCCTGTTTGTGTGTTCTAAAGCTCTTTTTCTGTGCTTTAGCAAATAACATAAAATTAAATACCAGCAGAGGCAGCACTAGCCACTTAGAAATGTAACTTCGATGTAATCAATCACATCACAATACATCCTAATTACTCAGGTGAATGCTTTGCCCCATTGATTGCACTGTCCCCAAAATAGCAATATTGTTTCAGCATTCCAGCACTGACTAGGCATTTGCATGGATCAAACATTTCTGATTCTGTTATTTGTCTCATTTTCTACCAGTGGCAGGTTCCTGTGATGCTTCAAGTAATCTCACATGGTCTTAAAGTGTCTTCCTGCTTGCTATAGGAGCTTGGTTCTAGGTGGGATTGGTCTCTGTCACAGCATGAGTTGCTTGCACTATCCTGATCCCTTGTCAGGAGGGCTCATAGTCAGTAGGCTCACTCACTTCTCTCTTCACAAATGGATTCTTTAAGCTTTTATAAGCACAGTCTGTGAAAGTCTCTTTCTGTGTAGCAATTACTCACACAGTTGAGATGATCCTACTAATGCACTGAGTGGAACAGTGTCTCCCTCCTTTTTGGCCTGGCTTTGACTCTGGTAATTTGTGCAGTTTCAAGGTCTTATGCAAACTCTTCATGAGGTTTCTACACAGGCATTTTTATCATGAAAACCATTACGTCTACATACATTTTCTGTGGCAATCTGCAAGATGCATGTATTCCAATAGCCTGTCTCACCAGAATACCAAGGTTTATTTGAAAATCAGGAAGAAGGGTCTGTTGATTTTATGTTGTGCAATGACAGCATGCACGTCCTCAAGCTGGATCCTATGACTTTCTATACTGACTTAGTACATGGGTAAGATGTTGGAGGAAGGAGGTGATATATTGAGAAGAAGTTTTATTTCTTCTTAGTATTTTCTTACTTATCCAGAAAGCTTTCCCCTCCCTCACATTTTTATTAATGGTCATCAGTGTTTCAACAGGAAGAGAGTAGTGTTTATTTTCATGTCAAATTGCTCTCTAACTTGCTTATCAGCTTCATAGCAAAAAGACACGTTTTCCCATTAGGATCCCTTGTAAAATGGTCCCAACGTGTGACTTGAATTTTGCACATATGGAGCTAGTAAACAGTAGAAAGGGCAATAGGATTTTCTATAATGAAACCAAAAGCACAAGTACATCTTTCAATGCTTAGGAATGAAATCTATTTCAGAAAATGCCGTTTTATTTATATTCACATCTAGACATCCTGTGCTGTCATTGCTACGGCACAGAAAGAGAGCTAGAGAAATCTGCAGCTGTGTCTAGACAGGGTGGATGGGTCCTGAGCAGAGAAATGGGCTCCAGGCAAGGGGTGAAGGGAGAAGAAGTTTAAAGCTCTACAGGAACGGGTGAATGAGGAAGGAAGCAATGTTGGGAAATGGAGGCTCACAGATAGGCAGGTAGCCTGTCATAAATAGTATATGTAATGCCACCACCCATAGTGACCAATGTTAAACAAAATCAGCAATTGGGAGCAATTATTACAGGGTGATCTCTAAGTGTACATCTACTAGCAAAAAGTCTCGCCCCTCCCGACCCTGTGGCAACAAATCTCAGAACCTAGGTCAACTGATTTGGGCTTGTGGGGCGGCAAATAGACGTGTGGATGTTTGGGCTCAGGCTTGGCAAGGGCCTTGGAGCCTGGGTTCCAGCCCAAGCATCTACATTGCTATTTTTAGCCCTGCAAGCCCAAGTGAGTTGACCCACTTCCTCTATACTTAGAATAGGAAATAACATCACTAATGCATAGGCCACTGTGTGAAAACCATTGGGATTTTTTTTAATGGTGACCATATAATTTCCAAACAATTTCCACATTTATTGTGGTTCTGCAGACTCTAGGACTCTAATCCCGCAGTTAGATCCGTGAAAGCCTCGTGGATCCAATTGCAGAATCAAAGACCAAACATCAAATATCCTGAAACAGCTGTTGAGGCTCAGTCCCATTAGTTTTGACCAGTACAGCAATATGCCAGCTCAGAGTGGACACTATGCATCTGAAACAGATGCAAATGAATTGGAGATTTGTTAGTGACAGAAAAGGAGACCAATATATACAGCAATCATTATATCAATATGAATGTACAATCATATTTATGTGCATATTTCTCATTTTAAATGATGAAAACTATAAATACAATATCACACGAGAAGCAAAACACATGTGAACAGTATGAGATCCTATTATTTCTCCAGTAAAGAGAATTTTCATAACTCATTCCTAGTCCATTGAATAAATGCTAAGACTCACTGCTGGCTGTTAATTATCCTCTACAAAGATCTGGTTATTGTGTTCAGTCTGAGTAAAGGAACAGTTGTTATTGTAGTGTACATAGAAAGAATGGTACCTGAGAGGAAACATGCCTGTGCAGAATTTTAACAAGGAGAGCTTTGTTGCACAGAAGGGACTCGTAGGTTAGGATTTTGACATCCCATGCTTCAGAAAATTAAGGTTTTTTAAAATTTGTCTGTCTAGCCATATATTTATGGATGGCAAATCTCTGATTATGGGTGGAATCTCTCTATATTATAGGGACATTGTTGACAAAAATCACTCATTGTTAAAAGGCACACCTAAGATTACTATGACTAAAAGAGATTAGAGAAAAGAAACCCATTCCTCTGTCTCTTCAGTTTGTCTATGAACATTTGACAGCTCTTTTGTTTTCCCTGTACAGTTAGGTAGGCCCTTGTCCTACATCTGGATTAAGGCAGGTGTAAACTCAAATCCATATGACCCTATCATCTTATTGGGGCTCTGCATATGGTGTGTAGATTTACTGCAAGACTGGGAACCTAGTTCTCAATTAAGCTCTGATCCTGTCTGCAGAGCAATCTGCCTGAGCAAATAAAGTTGCAGGATTAGGGTTTTAGTTAAAACCTTCTCCTGCACTATTCCAACTCATGGACTCCCAGTATGCAAAGTTAAACCGATACATCTTTGCAGGACTGGAGCTTTAAGCAATGGGAATTTTAACAATGATTTAATTTGGTGTAAGAGCCAAACCTTATACCTCCATTTATGAAAATATTCCTACTCTGCCCAACACCCTGCTTAACTTTAAGCAAGTGCTTAATTTTGTAAGTAGGGGCTTAAGTTCCACTGAAGTCAAAGGGACTTAAGTTTATGCACATGCTTAAAGTTAAGCATGTATTACGTGTTTTCTTGAATCAGGGTCTTCGTTTTCTAAACAGCAACAAAGTAAAGAAAATATTCTGAAAAAAGGAACATGCAATTGTAGCAATAAACTAGCAGGGAATCTATTATATCTACTATATGCAAAGAGCTCACATTTCACTCTTCCATTTGATTAGTATTAAAATCATTTTTATATTAAGAATCTTTAAAAGAACTTGAGTCAACTAATGCAAATGTTATGTGCTCCACTCTAGTGATATATTTGTACAGGGAAATCAGGGAATTTTCTCACACTTCTGAAGTAGCTTTTCCCATCTGTAAGCTAAAGCTGAGCAAAATATTCAGAGCAAAATATTTTTTAAATTGAAATTAGCTTTATTTATTTTTGTGATCACAAAATTGGAGCAGTTTTATTACATCTTTCAACAACATTTTTTGCATTAACATTTTTTTTGCTGCAAAAATGGACACCATTCACATTAATTTTTCTAATTTTAAGCTGGGTTGCTGGGTTATCTCTGGTCTCAGGTCACATTGTATTGGTTTTGGTTTCCTGATGGGCTGAGTTTACCCTCTGTGGTCAGGATTAGTAGAAGCCATTTTGAGTCATATTATCTGAGGGAGTGGATGCATTTTGTGAGTTCTCGCTTAACCAGTAATTAAAAAAAAACTGGTGGTGACAATAGAATGATTCTGTGTATTGCTCCTAGATACAGTATGTGTGTGTAGGAAGGGGTCCTCCCCACCTCTACTGGGGACCAAAGGCCTGGCTGATGTCCCACTAAAGGGCAGAGCAGACCACCACCACTAGTCTTTTTCCACAAGAAGGCAACTGTAGGTATGTGTGATGGAAGGAGGTCAGAGAATGTCCTGTTGCAGGTCCTCTTGGGTTAAAGGAAATATATGGGGATGCTGGTATTTGAATCTTCTAGTTTGGACCTATCTCCACTTTGTCTCTATGTGTATTTATTTGTAAAGACATAACTAAAAGCAGTGCTTTCCAATTATTTTTAAAGCAGAACTCCATTTTAGTAGGGAGAAAGGAGGGTGCCCTCCAACTATGATCCAACAAAACCAAACCGAAAACTAACCAGGAAAGCCTATATAACCATTTCGTCTATTGACCCTAACCAGGCAGCCTGTACATAAAACGTATTTCACCGTCATCTCTGACTGTATCACTATCTGCATTTCACATTTTCTTTGCATTGTTGTAAATAGCAGCACACTACAACAGTGGAAAGTGTGCTAGGTGCTTACCTTTCTCAGACTCCTGGGACTTGTGCACAAGGGATAGCCACTTGATAAATTAATAACTGGGGTCATTTTTAAGGATAATTTATTCTTGTCTAGGGGAAGAACTACATTTTTTCTGATAGCAGCACCCATAGGGTTCAGTTAGATTAGGACCCTGTTGTGCTGGGTGCTCTACTGACCGGGTTTAAGTGACAGTCCGTGCCCTGAAGAGCTTAAAGTGAATGGTTTCCCCATGCCTCTTGAGTAAGAGAGGAGGAGGGGTGTGACTTAGTTCAGGGAAAGGTGTCATTTCAGGGTCAGATTTTCTTACATGGTGCAACTACTTTCCATTTCAACAGGCCCATCCCAAGATCCCAAGAGGATCAAGCCAACGTAAGGGTGATATTCTCGTGGTCTAGAGGCCTTTATGCCACTCCCCCTCACTGCTGTCTGTATATCGGGGAGTGAGGGGACATGAGACTAGAGGAAAGAGGGCATGAGGCCACACAATCCTTGGCTGTGGTTTTGACCCGTTGACTCTGTTTTGTAGCAAAGATAGAACAGTGTTCAGGGTGTCTAGCTCCACGTGGGGGGCCAAACCCAGCAGAGAGGCAGCACTAGGAATGTGAGGGAGTGCAAAGGTGAGGTTTAAGTGTGCACATTCACCTTCCCCCAACCCCACCAATATGTGTTCTATATGGATAAACCTCACTCCAGAATCTGTCCTGGTATACCTTGATCTTGCCCTGCTTTGTGCTGTACAATATTCCACTCATTCTCCCAGACCTTCATATAAAAAAGCAATGATCAGAAATATTAATGTTAACAAAATCAGCCCCCCTAAATCAATTGAAAATCAAGCCCCTCCCCCATTTCCCTTTGTCTCTCTGTCTTCTGTCCTGCAGCTTCCTTCTCCTTTGTCCTGTGTCCGTCTGCGGGGACATCTTCCCTACAGGCCCACACAAGCATTCTGTCCTTTCCTGCCTATCTCACTAATATAATATATCAAAATGAAAGAAAAGGTTTTTCAGTGGAAAGGCTGTTAGGAGTGACAGCAACAAAAAACAGAATAAAGAAAGTTAGACAAAGGAGAAGTAAAACTTCTGTAAATACCAGCCAGTGCTGGGGAGGAGGAAAAAACACAGAATGGGAAAACAATGAAAGAACTTCGGAAAAGAATTTGATAAATAGGAAGACATGAAAAAAAATCAAATATTGTTCTGGCAGCTTTGTGACCTACTGAGATGGTTGTCTGATAAATCTCTGTGATCAGTCATCTCACACAGGTCCAATTAAATATAACTCTTTTATTTATGGAACTGTTATCTCAGTTTAGTTAAACACAAGATACTTTCTCTTGTAGACTTGAGTTAGTAATCTAGTATAGCAGTAATACGCCATTGAGTGAAGAGGGGGGCCATCATACCCTAAGGATATGTCCACATTTGAGCTGGGAGGTATGATTCCCAGCTTGCATAGACAGACCACGTTAGCTCTGCTGGAGCTCGTGTGTTAAAAATAGCAGGGTAGGTGGGTAGCATGGGTGGTGGCTTGGGCTAGCTGCTTGAGTATGTAGCAGAGGGTCTGGGCAGATCCCTACCCTAAGAGACTGTTTTGTTGGAATTGGTGTAGACTCTGGAAGACGGTAGTGCATTAGTTCAAATTCAGAATCTTTTCATCATAATTGTAGGGGCTAGAAACGTGTTCATTAATGAAAGCCTAAGTGTTCTGATGGAGCAGAGATGTGCCAGCAGGGCACACCACCAAGGACAGGCTAAGTGCACCCCCTGTTTTTGCTCTCACAACATTATGGTTGTAAGTATGCTAGCAACCACACAGTTTAAGATGGGTATTGCTGTGTGCCCCTGGCAGGTGTGCGGGGGTTCTTTATTAACCCGGTTCTAACAGCATTGTAGAAACATGCTCTAGACTAGTAGAGATAGGGGAATGCATAGCAGTTTGGTTAGCCTGTTTCCCAGGGAGGAAAAAAATCCCTACGTTCTCTGGCCAGGGAAACCCAGTTTGTGTTCAGAGCGAGACCAGCTGGGATTATTAATTACTTCTATTCTGGCTGTGCCCCAAACTGCGCTAAGTACTTTCCAAGTGTAGAGGAAGATACAGTCTTTGTCCATTGAACATACAATCTGTGGAACTGGACTCTAAGTATGTTCCAGCCGGGCATAGTGTAGCTTCTGCCCAGACAGCCCCCACCTACGGTAGGCTAAACCAGGCATATGGTCTGGGCTTAGCTTACACCGGGGTAGGGATAGGTGGGCAGGAGCCACATTATTGAGTGTGGGGGAGTAGGCTTGATCTTTCCCCTGTACAGAGAGCTAGTTGGCAGATCTCATCTGGGCCAGATACTGCAGTTCTTCAGTGGTTTCTTCCAGGCTCCCTGATAATTAGCTGGAACTATAGTTTGACAGCTCCACCCATCCCAATGAACACCTGTTTAGAGGAAGTAGGAATGAAGCTGATGAGTGGCTGCAGTAGCTGTGAGAGACAGATCAAGACTAGAAGGATTCTGGTGAACACTTCTCTGTAATGGGATTGGAGACAGAATTACGAGGTCACAATGACCGTGAAGGAGGGGAAGCACTAGACATTTGCAGACCCAGGGGTATGTTACAGCAGAAGCAGCACAATTCTCCATACAGATCAGCATAGTCCCCACTGAGCTGAAACAGGCTCCCACCCCTGTCAGCCTCCCCCAGAAGAAGAGACCTGAGAGATTAAGATGATTCACCCATTTCTAATCATGTAAGGGGGGAAATAGGTTCCTTTCACCTCCCCTGGGGTAGCAAAGAGAGGCTAGTAAGGGAGTGGGCAGACTGGAGAAATAATTGTGTGTGTGTGGGGGGGGGATTTGAGAAGGAAGAGAGAGAAGAGGGAACTTGAGCTGAGTGGAAGGAGGAAATGAAGGTGCTTGTGAGAGGGAGGATTTGAATAACTTATATTTTTACATAAGAGACTGAAGAAAAGAGCCAGCCAAGCATAAAACCATGGAACAACATGGAGTGAAGGAAGGGAACAAAAAACAACAGAGACTAGCCCTTAGTCCTCAGCTGTGCCTGGTATGTGCTGGGTGCATCTGAAGGGGAGGGGCCTCAGAGCTCATCTGGCTAGCTCTGAGCCCAAGGGGCCAGTGTGCCTGGAAGGGCAGAGTGAGAGCTGGCCACTCTCCCTCCTGCTCCTAACACTATCTCTGTGCTGGGGATGATGTGGATTCTCCTGCTGTGGGTTCTCAACCTAGGGGGATGCAAATAGGTCCGGGGGAGGGGAGTATCTTTGACCACCACCCTCCTTTTCTTTATGGCTAGATAGAGGTCTTGAAACTGTTTTCTGTTGTACAGGGTCATGGCATGGAAAAATTAACCACTGCTCTATGCAGAAAGAATTCCTAGCTGGGAAGATCTGCCAGCTTTCCATCCCCCTTGTGCCACGTGAGTGGGGCCTAGGATTGACCCATAGTGTTTAAAATAGGTACGTTTGCTGCTAAACTACTATATGTTACAGAAGCAGATAAACCTGCACAGTATTCAAATGCATTTTTGTGATTGTTTGTAAATGTGCTTGAAGGGGTGGGGATTGGGGTAAAGACTATTCTTCAATGGGTAGAAGAGATTTTGGCTTGCTAGCTGCGTGAAAGGGAAGATTCTAAAGATCTTGTGATTTTAATTGTTGTCAGTGCAAACTACGTACTCTTTCTAATAGCTACTTAGAAAGATGTTTGCTTTTATTTTTGGAGTGATTTACAATTGAGTAAAATAGAACAGCTTTATAACTGTTAATGCCTAAAATCAAGCCATTTTAAATGTTTTTTTTTATTTTGACCTTCATGAGTCAAAATATTTTTGATTCTCCTTTTTTATCTCTGTGATATTTTGACCTACTATTGTTCTCTGGTTGTAACAAAGGTATGTTGTTCCTCTAGGCATCTTAATCCAAGAACTAGGGGAAGAAATGGTTCATAGCGAAGCTTTGTGAGAGGCATGCTGTGTTCTATGTGTAATATTAGTGGGTCAAAGATGTAAAATGAAGATCTGTTGGATTTTTGGTTCATGCAGGGGTGTGATAGTCACCTTAACTAGATCCGGCATCTTTACTTCTAGGGTTGTAGTATCAGTGTTTTTCTTTTTAATTCATCAGCCTTCAAGTTATGTGACCAGAGTGTCAGCAGAGGAATAATAGAATGAATGTGTGCAAAATGCTGTTACAGAGAAGATAGCTTGGTGTGTGAATGCATCTTGGATCTGTGTCTGAAAAACGTTAGCATAGTAATGCTTCAAGTGCTGTTTCTCATACAAGTATGGCCAGACCTTCAGTGCTCAAGCTGTAAAGAGTGTGATGGCAGGGCCAGCTTTAGGGCGATTTCCCCCAAATTGGGCCCCGTGCCCCTAAGAGGGCCCCGCAACATCCCTAAGGACCCTCTGCCGCCGAAGGCAACGGCAGCCAATTGAGCTGCCGCCAAAGTCCCGCTGCTCTCTTCGGCGGCAGCTCTTTCGAATCGGGCCCCGCAGTGCCTAATGCCGGCCCTGTGTGATGGTTTGCTTGTCTTCCTCTCCTTCACTTTTCCCCCTATTCAGCTGGGCAGCATAACCACCTCTCCCTGCAGATTTTAAGTGTTAGCTTGAAAAAACACACATGGCCTAAAACACCAGCAGGTATTGGTCTACATACATATTGCTATGTGATTGTTATGACTCCTTTTCTTTATCTTTACCTTTCTATTTCTAAGTAGCCTGCCTGCCTCTAGGAACAGTGGCCATTTTGTTAGGCACGGTTCATACAGCATTCATATGTTACATTGGAGACGCACACTGTGATGGTTCTTGGGGCATCTGTGGACTGGGAGTCCCTTTGTTACCTCTGCCTCTGGTGAGAGGGAGTCTTGCTTGTGATAGCTGGGTGTCAGCTCCCTGTCGCTGCCAGCCCTTCAGCACTCAAGCACTCTCCTCTGGGCTATGCCAGCCCTAACTTTCCCCTGTATATTAATAATATTCCCTTGACTTGTTCCTCTGTGATATCTAGTCCATGATATTGGCTTCTCACAGAAATTGCAGATCCTCTGCACCCAAAGGTGCAGCGTACTCCAGGTTACCAGTTTTCTTGTAAGCCACTGCTCCTGTAAAGCTCACTGCACTTGTGAGCACTTTGATAAAACAAAAGTAAGTTTATTTAAGAAAGAATAAAGATTTAACTAGAAGTGAGAGAAAGCGATGGAACCAAATGGTTACAACTCAAAACAAAATCATAAAATGCAAACCTGGGTCTACACTTACCAATAGTTATCTTTCCACTCTAATATAGCAGGTTTTCCTCCCAAAGTTCAATCTGTTGCAGAGCTGGTTGGTTTCATAAGAACCAGGATTCAAAAGTACTTGAAAGCCCCCCGCTCCTCAAGGGGTTTCCTCAGTGAATGGATCTAGAGTGCCTTTCCCTATGCTGTTATACTGAAACTGTCTTTATTCCTAACCAGGGTGATCTCCTGCCTGCTGTAATGTTTCAATAGTTTGCAATTGTGTCTCATGGTTTTCCATTGACTGTTCTGGGATGTGGCAAGGGTAGACAATAGAACCCTGCATTACCTCACTGGCTGACTTGGGAGGGTTGACAACTCCCTCTTGCTTAAACGGGTCATCAAGGAGACGTATTACCTCCTGGGGACCAAGTCCTTAAAGCAGTATACTCAGACTGAATTTTGTGAGCCAGAAGTGGCTCTTTAATGTGTCCCCTGGGGCTCTCTGCAGCACATGATATTAAAATAGTGTGATTTAATTATTAACCAATCAGGATGCTTTTACTATGTTGTTAACCAATTGTAATTGATAAAATAATACTTGGTCAGTCATTTTGCTGTGAGAATAATGTATATAAAAAGTAAAGGAAATGAATTCACACTACTATGTCTCTTTTAGAGATTAGTTGATCACTAATTTGGCTCCTGAACCACTGAGGTCTGAGTATTGCTGCTTTAAAGCATATTTTCAATATAAACATGTAATTCCTTAAAAATTACCCATACATATATCTCACAATGACTCTGTATCTTGATAAGTTATGAGCTTTCTTGTAGATATGTTACTCTTTATGGACAAATAGCCTGTGTAGTGAGTTTGTCAGGGGTGAGGTGAAAGTTGTTTGCAAAGATCAGGGGACCCTTTGGCAATGGATCTCTGTGCCCCAGTGCTCACTTACGTAGACTTTGCTCTTGTACATTCTTGTTTTGTGGTTTACTTTCAGCCTGAATGACTCATCATAAATTGCTCCTGTTTTTGTACGGTGAAAATCATAATGGTGAATATTATTCTGTATATATCTGAGAAATTTTGAGATGAGCTGATTGAATCTCTTAGTAACTGTTTTTTAATATTCAAGTGAATAAGGATAAAATATGGACTTTACTGTGCATGGGTGTATGCAAGCATGCATTTCGTACATCATGGCCACCAGTGTATTTTTTTTTCAAAGATCTTTGTTTCTTATGGAATGGAGTCTTAACATGAATGCATCATGTACTGGAAGCAGCAAGGTGCAACTGACTGGAATTGTGGATTTTAAAGCACTGTCAGGCCTGAGCACCAACAGCAAAATTCTAAGAAGTTTTGCTTTGCTGCTCTCTGGCCTGCACAAAGAAACACATGAAAAGAAAAATAACAGGTGGAGACTGCACGAGAATAGGAGGAAGAGCTGGGAGAAAGGGAAACTGCACAGAACAGAAGGGGAGAGTAGAGAATATATGAGGAGAAAAATCCTATGTCGGGAGGGCAGAGAACACAGCTGAATGTGGTTGTGGGTGCCAGTTGCCTAAAGCCACTACTTTATTGAGCCTTTTTGATGGTGTCATAGCTGTGCTCCCGATTCCTAATGGTGCACAGCTGGGATATCATTGATGAAATGGACATGTATTCATATGGCCATTACGTCAAATGGCTGGGGAGGGGAGGGGAGAGAGTGTTTACAGTTTGTTCCTATTTTAAAGGGAGTCCGTGGGAAAGATGTGAAGAGAAGCAGTGAGACTGACAGGGAAGGGCCAAAAGTGAAAATGACAATTTTAAGCTCTGCTCCCTTTCAGTGGCAGTCCGTGGGCCTCCAGCACTCTAAACTGAGTGCCTACAGTAAGGACTATACTGGGAACTGTTGATTTTTTTTTTTATAATAAAAAATGATATTGACATGGCTTTTGGGGCACAAAGTGCTGCTAAAAAGGCAGCCTAGTTTCCAGGGCACAGAAGGTGGGAAAAGGGATCTTAACAATTCAGGAAATCTTATAAGAGTGAGTGAGAATTTCACTTTTTCCCTACTCTTCTGATCCTTTTCCTAGGAAATATTTTTCATGGTGGAAGGATACATTGCATGAACACTCCCAAAATTGTTTGTATACAATAGTTTCATCTTAAATTTAAAAGCTAATATGCCTTCCTCTGAAAGCACTAGGCTATGCCACAATGTACAGCACCAGCCTATTTGTGCACTTTTTGGGGGGCGGGGGTGAAGTTGTCCAAGGCATGTACCGATAACCTACTAACACTCCTAAAGTGGCTTAGTGCTGTAACAGGAGCTAGAGACAAACAACACAGAAAGGAAATAGAAAGAGAGGCTGCTTTGTGACAGTGCAGAGTGTTTGGTGCTCACGTGGGAGAAGAGACTGTGATTCTGTTTCCTGACAGCAGTGGTTCTCAACCAAGGGTACGTGTATCCCTGGAGGTGCACAAAAGTATTCCAGGGGGTACATCCACTCATCTAGATATTTGCGTAGTTTTACAACAGGCTACATAAAAAGCACTAGCAAAGTCAATACAGACTAAAATTTCATACAATGACTTGTTTATACTGTTCTATATACTATGCACTGAAATGTAAGTAAAATATTTATATTCCAATAGATTTATTTTATAATTATGTGGTAAAAATGAGAGAGCAATTTTTCAGTAATAGTGTGCTGTGATACTTTTTGTATTTTTATATCTGATTTTGTAAGCAAGTGCTTTTTAAGTGAGGTGAAACTTGGGGGTATGCAAGACAAATCAGACTCCTGAAAGGGGTACAGTAGTCTGGAAAGGTTGAGAGCCACTGCCCTACAGCATAGAAACAAGGAGGTTCCGTGACAGCTATTGGCATTTGCATGAGTTTATAGGAGGACCAATGCACCATAGGTGATGGGGATTTTTAAATCTTTCTTACTAATTATGTTGTTACTTTATGTTGTTACAAATAATTCCATCTAATGTACTTTCACTAATTTTATATGTAAATGCTTGTACATCTTTAAATGTCTGCTGTGCTTGGTGCTGCTACACCGAATGCACAAAGAGTCCTTGCCATGAAGAGCCTTTATGCTAAGGGCCCAATCCTGTAACCATGTAATATGTGAGTAATTTTATTCATGTGAGGAATGCCACTGAAGTCAGTGGGACTACTCAGATAAGTAAAGTTACTGTTGTTCATGTGGTTGCGGTATCAGGCTCTAGTGGAGCTTATGATCTACTCGTGTACCATATTTGACAGCGTTTCTTAGGTATTTTTTCAGCATTACCTTTTCCCACCGTTTGATACTTCGTGTGGGGAAAGTAGTATCTGTTGAAAGAATAGGTTCTATATTTGGTAATGAAGGCAAGAATGTGTCTGAAAGAAAAAGACATTTCAAGCAGCATGCTGCTGGCTCAAAGATTCCTCAACAAATTCTGTCGTGTTCTGTCTCTGAGGCCTGTTGCCCTCTTGCCAGCCTAAGCCATGATGGATCAATTCGGGAACTGCTTGAGACTCTGCACGATATGCTTCAATGTCCTCTTTCTTCTCTTGAAGAAAGATGCAGGAAAATGTCAGAGAATTAACAACTTAGATGGGCGGGTGGCTAGAACTGAAAACTGTAAGGAGATGATTGAGAGCAAAGCACTATCCCACAAGGAAATCGTTACTAATACTGCGAAGGCAGGGTTTAAACAAGTTTTTTAAAGTACTCTGCAACCCCACCCCCACCCCCCCAAAAAGAGGAAAAAGAATGTCTCCAGGGCACCACCATTAATTATCAAAATAGCCCCAAAAGACTACGATTTAATACGCCATGTTCTAGAGTATTGCAGCATCTAGCCACTAAAATGATAAGCACTCTATAAATACAGTGGATAATGATATTAGGCTAAAAATGAAAAAAATTGGGATTGTGGAGAGGTTTATGGTGGATTTTGCAAATTTCATCAGCCCTCAACCACTGATGTTCAGTCCCCAGTATCTCAAAACCACTCTGACTATTGGTGGGCGTGGGCTTCTCAATCAACTTTTCGTTATAGCTTTTTTTTCTGAGTAATCCAGAATGCAAATACATGAAATTGCTCTTAAATCTGTTCGAGTTCTGTCAATGCTAACATAGGGAATCCCATCATTGACCTGGCCCTCTTCATTTTTCCTTTGCAGAGAATGCAAAATGCATTTTATATTGCCCTCACAGTTGCATTACATTTCAAATGGTGAAAGTGTGTTAATGTAAAAAAATCTCCAACAATAAGGGAAAATGTTTCCCTAAAACAGTAAAGGGACAGAGGCAGATTGAAATAGGCCCCATATTTAGGCTGTATTAAAAACAAGAATTTACCCACAAAAAGAAAATATCTGGGTGAAAGACCTTTAGGTAAAACCCATCATTGATGATACAACTAGTTTACTAATGTGTATTTTTAGTATTTGCACGTTTGTTCTGAATGAATTTGCAGGGAGTTAATTCCATGCCTTGCTATTTTTTATTTCTTTATTTGGTGTAGGCCCTCGAACCGGGGATGTAGCAGAAACTTTCATTGAAAGGTGAAACAGAGTATTAAGTTTATTTTGAAATGTATTTTATTAAACATAACCAAATAACAATGGAAGTACAACTCCTCTATTAACTTGTGTTAACTAAGGTGTTTCTATGTGGGTCAGGAAGGATGATCTAGTGAGTGCTGGACTGGGACTTGAGAGACCTGGGTTCAATTGCCACAAATCTTCCTGTGTGACCTGGGACTAGCCCCTTCATCTTCACCTGTGCCTCAGTTCCCCATCTGTGAAATGGGGATAATACTCTCCCTCTCTCACATGAGTGTTTTGAGGATAAAATCCATTAAGGGTGTGAGGTGCTCAGAAACTATGGTAGTTTGAAATCTTAGGTCATTGCTTTGATAATAAACACTTCTGGAGATCTGAAGTGTTGGTCTTGTTCAATAGTAATATGTCAAGAGAGATGACAATACTTCATCCTGCAAGCTGTAAACATGAAAATAATTGTCTTCAGGCAGGGTTAGTTGCAACAGTGAAGATGCCTGTGTTTTCAGCAGTTGGAAGTGCTCAGATTTGTATCTCCATACAATACATCTGAAACAATTTTATATAAAATTACAACAGGAAATGTGAGATACTCTACAAGTTTCATCATCTTTCCCTAGGAAACCACTGGCCTAGACTCAGTGTTGGGTGTCTATTGAAATGTCTTCTGTGTTTCTTGATTGAGTATTTATACTGATGACCAAACTGAATTTGGACAAATGATGGTTGATTCAATGAGAAAATGGAAGAAATGTATAGGACTTAGCTCATTATCATCCTGGCTTCCAATTTTTTGATGTGTGATTGGCTGGTGCTAAACAAAGTGCTACAGACAACTCCATCAGCCTGCCTGTGGGAAATACTCGATTAACATTTTTAATTCTTATTGATTTCTATTAGACCAGAGCAATATCTGGCTGAGTTGTTTTTTTTCAGAAGTCAGTTAGTACCATTAATTCTTTTTAATGGTAAGTTACTTTCCCCAAAATCAACAAAAAAGGCAGCTGACAAGGTTTTGTGGAACAACCAAGAAATGGTTTTATATATGACTTCTTGAAAGCCACTTCTGAGTGGTGCTTTTTCATTTCTTGCAAATAAGTGATTAATCTCTTGACTTGTATGAAGTGATCTAGCATTGCCTGGTTCACTATTGACATTATAGCAGACTAGAGAATCATAAGGATTTAGACCCCAATTCAGGAGAGCACTTAAGCATGTGTTTAACTTTTAAGTCCATGCTGAGGTCCCACTGACCTGGGGCCTTAGTTCCTTGGAAGAAAGCAGCACTTCAGAAAATGCATTGTCCCCTCCTGCATAAAATTAACTTGCAGATTTAATTGACTAATTTTATTATGCATGTTTGTCTTTCTAGTAATAATACTAGAGTGATTATCATTTATCTGAGAATATAATGGCTCCAGTGACTAACCTTAGTGTCACTAAAAAAATGTAATACTGCTAAATATCTATGGTTTTATGGTAGTATTTAACCTAAAATGTGCTAAAATGAAAGTTCATTTGTTAAATTACATATCTACTGTTCAACATGAGCACAGACTATAATTTCTTACACCCTTAACTGCTGAATGACAGAGTGGAAAAAGAGACCTACTCTTCTAAATTATTTTAGACCTGTTTTAAAAACCAGGGAAAGATAGCTACAATATGCGGAAAAGGATGGATATTTATTTTTCCATAAAATTACAAAATGTAACTGGTTTAGAAGATTGTAACCTAATTTCATTGCTTGGAGACATGGAGATTCCTATTTGTGCCAGATAATTATTATTCTCTCAGCAACAAAAGACTAAAGAAAAACAATCAAAAATTCATAAGAGCATCTCCGACTAACATCATACGTGTATAACAGCAAGAGGGGTAATAATGCCACACAGTACCTAACTTCTGTTGCACTGTCAAAAATGAACACTGCTCTTTTTCTTACAATTAATCTTTTCAGAAGTAGGGAGAAATAGTGGGATTTGGCTGCCAAATTCTTTCATTATTTCTTTCTTTTGTGCAGGGTCTGAAGGACTGAGGAGTGGTAGATGTGGGGCTGGTATCCAAGGGAGTATATGTGCATTTATTTCCTGAGCAGCTAAGAGCAAGATTGCTGATCTTGAGAGCCAACTTTCCTTGCTACACAATGTTACGAAGAATAAAAAGTTCATGGATGATATTTTTAGAGAGGTGAGCATGCCAAGCAAAGGAGGGTCTGAAGTGTACAGGGTAGAAGATAGTTGTAGATTAAAGATAAGTTACTGTGGATAGCGTGGGGGTGGGGGAAGGCAGAGCCACCCAGAAGAGACTGTGAATATTGAAGTGCAATAGTTAAGACCGTTCCTCCGTCCTGTAAGCACTTGATGGCAAAGCAAGCCTGCAGAAATTAACTAAACAAAATCAGTCACCCCATCAAACATGCCCTGACTCAAGAAGAGGAAAGAAATGGATATAGCAAAAAGCAAGCATTAAAGTACGTGTTGGGGGACTGTGTACTTAGAATTCTAAGTTTTACAGTATGCAGTCTTGATTGTGCATTTTTCACAATTTCTCCTCTGGAATCCCGGATAGATCAGAGAACATCATAGAGGGGACACACTCCTAACTGGAGTTGAAAAGCACCTGTTAGTTCTGGCCTGTGTTGGAACCTGGTGACAAAGAAGCAGGCTAGTGTCTTTTATTAAGGTTTATACAAGCTGTTATAAAAGAGCAGCCATCTTGGGAACGCTTGACAGCTTTCAGAAAATGCACTAAAATAAACACACCTGTCAGTTCCCAGAGAGCAACTCAAATACACAGTGACAACATACAACAACTGAAGTTACTCAAACACTCCCATCCTTAAAGTCCCACATTCCCACTCCAAATGCCCATCTCCTCAAAGAATTTCCATCCCGTGACAGTACTGGTACCTTTGGAGCTGCCATCTAAGACAGGAGACTGCCTCACTCCCAGGTTCCAAAAGTGCATGACTACCACATCTATCTGGGAGTTGTCACTTCTGATAGCCTAGGAGAGCACTGGTGCCAAGGGACACATGCTGCCCCCTGAAGAATGGGACATCCTCTAAATCCTAGAGCTTGGAAGCATGGGAGGGGCCAGAGAAGCCTCCAAATTGCACCCTACAGGAGTAGAGGTCCAGCATGGTGATGTTCTGGGTGTTGTATCCCTCCCCATAACTTGCTGTAGCAGTTCTGGGAGTCTGAGCTGCTTCTCTGTCCGTTCCTACGGCTGGGGGTTGAGGGGGAGATCACTGAGTTTATGATGACCTTATGGACTTCCTGCTGGAGCCCTGGGGTGGGAAAGCTGGATTACCCACTCCACCCTGCTGTAACAATTGCTGCATTCTAAGGGCTGAGTTCATCCCAGAGAGTCTGAGCTGTTCCTCTTCTGCTACATCTTCTATATGGGCAAACCAAACTCTGCATGGAAAAAATCATAGGAAATTAAAAGCAGGCAGTTGTACATTGCTGTGTAGGAATCTCTCTTGCAGAGGATGATAGAGCCGTTGGACAAGAATAGTATGCCAGATTACAAATGGGATTAGATGTTTAACTACAGTGAATCTTGCTAACATAAACAATATTAAACTAATTCGAGACTGGAGAGCAAGAAAGAATTGCCCAGATTCCCTGGGAAATGGGGATCTTGGAATTCCCCCACCCCCTTTAGACCACTGGCTAGGAATCATCAGTTAGGATATGGTGAGACCATCCCAGACCTCTAAATTTCCTGCAACTGTGGCTGATTTTGATAGAACTTTTGTCATTCCTGCCATCTCAGGTTTCAGTTCATCAGGTGTGAGGAACCAGGAATTATTTAAGAACAGGATCTCAAAAGTCTGGCCAAGCTTCACCCATTCTTAGCATATTGTAGGATAAGGCTACTTTGAAAAAGTTGCTGATTTCAAGGATAGATGTTCTCCTCCCTTTAAAAAACAAACAAACCTGCCATATTCTGAATTAGACAGGTATACACTAGAAATCTGACAAACAAAAACCTTGTAGCATGTGCACAAAAAATAAAGAGCACTAACTTCTTTTTTGGGGGCGGGATGTGAAGGAGGAAAGGATAGATTCACAGGTGTAGTTTGACTTCAATATTTGGAGGGGCAGTTCCATTCAGGCTAATGGGGCACATTGGGGGAGGGCAGTATGGGGGAGAAACACCCACCCTGCACCTCCCCAACTATGCCCATAGATAGATTAAACCATTCTAGGGAAACATACCCAATGTTAACGGTCAAATTTTGTACAAGGCAGTTTATGTGCAGGATTCCCAATCTTCCTAAGTGCAATTTATGCTATCGAAAATCAGACTTTAGAATTATGGAATAAAGGATGTATTGAAAATGTGTCCTGATCCTGCAAACATTCATGCCAATGCTTAACTTTAAACACTCAAGTATCCCATTGACTTTGATGGGATACTTGCATGAGTAGAGTTCAGCATGTGCAAAAGTGTTTGTGGGATCTGGATTCTGAGATTAAATCCTGTCCCCATTGATGTCTCTGGGAGTTCTGCCATTGAAGTCAATTAGACCAGGATTTCACTCTTAATTTGCAATTAACTGACGACATAGTCCTAGGAAGAATGTTGTCATTTTGGAGGGTGTTTTTAAATTTATGAAAACAAAGTAGTACTTCAATAATCTAGATTAATCTGGCCTCAAGAAAGAGAAGCAATACATTGAAAAATATTTTTAGAAAATAATACAGAATCGTTCTCACTCCTATTAATTTTTAGGAATAGAAGAGGACCTGCAGAAAGTACAGACATTTGAGAATGATATTATACTGGGAAGGCTGGCAAATAATGCTGAAATAGGACCAGTTTAAAATGACTGGGAGTAAACTGGCGCATGGTCTGAGAAGTAGTCACCTAGTCAATGGTGATCTACAATAGTGGTAGGGGAGAGGTGGTTTTTATTGTATTATTTTAATAAACAATGCACACAGAAGGTCTGAGGTTGGCTAGGGTTTTTTAATTCAGTAAGTGTTTTACTTTACCAAGATCAGTGTGAAGTTTTGTTGTTGTTTTTAAGTCTCTCGGATGTGATATTTTCAGTCCTTAAGTGGGGGAGTAGAAGGATGTTGTATTTTCCTGCTAGATGTTTCTAAGTAAGAGAGCTGTTTTTATTACCACCTAGTTAACTTTGATGGACCCCAGTATTTTACACAGTCAACTGAATTTGCCAACCTCTGTCAGGTATTTCTTGGTATTTATGGTGATTGTAAACCTGGTTGTCACTATTTTGCAGGGAAAATAGGGTAGACATATGAATTAATAATGTTTCTTCCATTGGGTTTTTTTTTTTTTTTAAATCCTTAACTTCTCCTCCAACCCAACCCCTTCAGCCTACTTTATAAATCATAAAGAAGCAAAAAAGGGCACAAACCCTATTCCCTTTCCTGGTCCCTTTATTTATATATATATAAATATATAAAAAAAGTTATGAAGAAAGTAGTGAAAATAGCAAAAGGTTTATACATTAAGGCCCTAAACCTGCAAGCTGCTCCACATGGGTGGATCTCTGCACCTGTACAGATCAATTTGCAAGATCGGGGCCTAAAGGGTCACAAGCTCCAAGGAACTGTTCAAGAAAAGGAACTGTAGTTGATACTGGATAGAAAATAAAACCCTCAGTTCACTGTTCCGTACAAATAGGAAAATTCATAGAACAATGGAATTTATAAATGGCAGGGAAAAAACACATATCAGAAGCAGCTGTAAAAATGTCTACTAAGGTCATACCTAGGGCACCACGCACAACTTTCAGTATTATCAGTGTTTGGGAGGAGAAATGAGGTAATCCAATGATTCTACAAGAGACGTCAGTTTGAAAGTTAACTAGTTTATTCATATGACCAGAGAAAAGTCTCCAATTGATTGGTAACCTCAGTTTTTACCTTTGTCTCCACGACCCAGTCTCTTCCAGCACCATTTGTTGATTTGGAAAGCTGGACTTTTAAAATGGAGGCCGTCATGTGAGTGGCTGGCCCTCATTTGATTGTACTCCAGTGTTACAATATACATGTGTATAACAAAAAAAGACCTAATTTTTTTTCTTACAGTGCCTATTGCGTACTAAGCTCCATTGCAAAGTATTTAAAACTCCTAGAAACTTACTGTTTAATCTTCTCCCTGCAGAAATGTTAGGCTTGTTTCACTTTCAGATTCCACCCCTTCCTGGCACCTACTGGTTGAATTCTCCTTTTAATGTGTTTTCTTTTATCATGTGGGACCATTTCACTGGTATTTTCTAGCAGAGGAAGGGCTCGTCTGCTTTCATGATTGAGAAGGTTTAAATTCTTTCCATGGAATCAATACCACTTAACATAAAAAAAACTCTTCTTATTAGAAGGTGAAGAAATGGAGAAGAAACGAGGTTTGCCAGACTCTATGTAAAATAACAAGAGATGAATTTTTCCAGCAGGTAAGTCTCCACTATTTCTTTATTCCGATGCTGTTCTTATGTGGAGGGTAGAAGGATCATCTGATGAACACTGTTGACAATGGGAGCCACAATTATGGACCTTTTCCAGCAAACACTTTACCTGGTGTATATTCATTTGCAGCAGTATATGTTGGGCCTGGTAGTTTGTAGGATCAGGTCCTATTAAGAATACAGTCCATTGTGATAACGTTGGAGGGTACAAATTGAAAAAGTAAAGAGAAAGCAATGTGGATAATAAGGAGCCCAGAGGTTAACTTCCAGGAAGTGAGAAAAATTAGATTTGTTAGTTTAGTAAAGTGGAGATTACAAGGTGAAATGAATGGTTGACAGGTGAGATCACAGAAGTCAGGATATTAAAGTACAGGTTTTTTCTCCCTGCCACCAATAAAAATGTTCTTGCTTTGTCCAGAAAGTGAAAGGAGTATATGACCGCTTTCTCTTTGTAGAAAACAAAATGCTGCTTTGTATTATCTGATGTTACTTTGATAACTTATTCTGCCTACTAATTAAATAATAAAGCTGCTCAAATTTTAGAGGAAAATAACTAATGTACTCTTTATTTACATGTATTCATACAGAATCAAAAGCCAGGCAACAGGATGAATAAAAAATTAAAATGTAAATAGCAAACTAAACTTTGAATAGTTACTTCTCCTTGGTAAAAAAGAAACTACTAAGTAAAAGGGAACAAAACTTGTCCTGGCTCAACTGTTTTAAAATACTAAGGAATGTTTCAGCCCCTGGCAGTTCACTAATGTCCCAGATGATAGTCAGTCCCTTTATTTACAATATATAGAGTCTGAATCACAGAGTCTCTGATGGTCCTATTCTTTGGAGATCTGTCACTTATGCTGGCTAAGGGTCAAAATCTGGTTTGTGAAAACAATGTAGTACTGTGTGCACTAGTGTCTGGATACATGTCTTGGATAGCTATTCTCCTGATGACTTTCATGTTATGTCCACATGGGTTACCTCACATTGACCTCCAGCCAAATGCAGATAGTATCCCGGGAACTGGTGCAAACCCATCTTCTCATTCTGGTTTGCTAATTTCCTGGGGCCCAGTGGACTTTGATTTTTCCTGCCTCTTGGCCAGCCCCTCGTTGAGTCTGAATAGATCAAATGGAAAAAATGGTGTTCTTAATCAGCTGTAGGGCTACCCACTTGAGACATGGGTCAACCTTGCCAGTGGCTTGCTCCAAATGCTAGCGTTCTCCTTGACCTACTTGCTAATAGTCATGGCCCTTGTTGGCTAGCAAGAGATAGAGGTTAGTACTTTCGCAACTGCCTTATCTATTCAGAACAGCAATCTACCCTTCTAAAAAGCAAGTGTCCTTTAAAGCAAAAGAGCCTTTCAAGTTCCATTACCTTAACTGGGATTTTCCTTGCAGACAGAGCTCCTTCATGAGCTTTATTTACCAGGCCACTTCCCTTGGCTGCCTTCTGACACTCAGATAATTCTAGGATGGGGAGCGTCCAAGTACCTAGAAACCGATGGCAGTCTGAATACTGAGGTGGTGCTTTTCTGACCTTTCAATATTTTATTATGATTATTATCCGAATTATCCAAAAAGATAGTCCCTGACCCAAAGTACTGCTCACTGGTTGCAAACTTCCTGCTCAAACAGCAACTTTTCACTGGACACGTGGTTGTCTTCTGGGCACCAATGCTGTGTTCCTGCCCAACAGCCCTTCCTGTTGACTCTTACCAGCAGAGGGATCCTTTTTGTGACTTCCTCAGCTAGAACCAGATCTCAAGGTTATCGAAGTCGATTGAAGGATTCCTACCCATTTTCAATGGGCTTTGGATCAGGTCGCTAAACTGTTGTTTGAGCCAGCTGCATGACCTAATACTTGCTGGCTTCAGGAGGCCTTTACAGTCAGCCTGTTTTTGGCCCCACCAACATCTCTCTTTGAAAACTGGTCCTCCTGCAACTTTGTTATGCAAATAAACCCCCATCTAGTAGAAGGAAAGCGGAGAATATTTAGAAAATAACAGTTAAAGGCTCTTTCTCGTTTACTACAACCAAAAGAAAACTGCTGGTAGAAGAGAGGGCTGAAAATCAGGATGGAGTTGGGCTCTAACAAGTTTAATAAGTTTGCCTCTGACCTATGTTACTGCTTTGTTTTTAGTTGTGCTGACAATGTGCTTGGCACTTAAACACAAAAGAACGCATGGTCCTCCAAATTTTATTACAATATTAAACAAAGGACTGAAATACAGGAGGGAAAGTGAGAGGATTTTAAAAACACAGTCTCTGGGTGGTATCTGGACCTTCCTCTCTGAGTAACTTCTTCAGGCACAAGACTTATTTCTGCCTTTTCACCCTTTAGTCAAAGCTGTATGATTTAAGATGACTTATTTAACTGAGTCCCTACTGATTCTTCAACTTCATCTTAACTCCCAGCCTTCAAAAGTAAGAGACCCTGGATGTCAGCTTCCCTAGTGACAAAGAACACATGCCACCTTCAAATTTTTTTCTCTTTCTCATCTTACCTAGTTCTATTCTAGGATACTGCATAATATGCACACACCTTCACTGAGGTATAACGTAACATGAATGTCCCAAAACTATGAATTGAGCAAGTATTTTTTTTTAAACAAAGGTTCTGTAACTTAATTATGGACCACCAAAGATAGCAACAGAAGTTGCAACTGAATATCTTTAGAAAGGAATTGCATGCAAGTAGAAGGAAAAGACATTTTCTAAGTATTAAAGATGACAGAAGAGTTGTATGGCTTCTTATAGGAGCCGTAAATTTGAAGCTTAAATTACAAGTGGCCAAGACATTGCTTTGAAGTGACACTTCTGCAAAAGTTGTGTTTTAGTGTTCTGCCCATATTCCATCTTATATAATTACATTTGATCTTTCTCAACTTCCTCTTTAGTTCAACAATGTATATTCTTCACTTCCTGTCCTGAACTCTCACTGCAAAAGAGTTGCTACATTCACCCTAGAAATGCATGTATTTCAGAGGTTAATGGAATGAGATTATATAGATACAGGACTTCATTCAGCCCTGAATTACATCTGCTTTTTCCAGTGTTGGTGTAACCCATTAGCAGAAAGTCTACCCAGCCTATTGTAGGGGGCCTGCATTTGGCCACAAACAGCCCGAAAATAAAGGCACTGGTTATGGCCAAGTTGTCTGGAGTACATGGTGACTCACTGCATCTGCTGGGTAACCACTGCTGGCTTGATTCCTGTGCAGTCCAGATTACAATTCATAGCTGCCCTCAGGAAGCTGGAGGTGGAAACATTACCTACCCTTCTCTGACTGTGAATCCCCCTATTAGACCACAGCAGCCCCTTCAGTCCAGGGGGTGCAATTTGCACTCCCTATGTCTTCAATGAATCAGGCTCGACTCGTTGGGGGAAAGTCACTCTATATATTGTTGCATATCTCTGGCTATGTAAATTTGTTTAAGATATTAGAATTAGCTAGAGAACTTGTTCTTCTGTGATCCTGATTTCCTTGTTTTTTTTTTTGCCTTGAAATCTGTCTCCTCCCGATCTGACCATTATAGAAAATACTTAAAATTTTAATAATAGTAGTTTATTATCAATAGATTTTTTTCCCCATTCAGGCCTTTTTTTAAAGACATTTCACACATTTCTTTGCAATTTTCCTTTCATTTTTCAATTTACCCTCTTTTTAACACTTATATTTATCTTTTAATATCACCAGTCCTCCTTTTCACCTGATTTTGTTTTGTATACCTCTGCAGTGCCCCAGTAGTTTTACTTGCTCTAATGGAAAAAGCTACTTGCACTTCTTAAATGGTCAGAAGAGAAGCTGAGGGAGCTCCACCCTGGGACTGAACATGATTAATAAGGGATTATTCCAATTAGAGTTTGGATAGTTGATGATAATTTGGCATTTGGGCCGAAGTCATGAGAGGATGTGAAGACTTATACAGTGAGAAAACAAAATAATTTGACAGAACAAGGGGAAAACAAGTCTCTTGTAAAAGAAGCAGGAAAATAAGCACTGTGGTAGTGGGGAAAGAAAGTCTAGAAAAGTAGGTTTAAGTTAGGTAAAATAAAAAGTAGCTTACAAATAAGTTTAAATAAGCTTACTAAATCAAGCAGTTAAATAGAAAAACTGCTTGAACAAATATATACTTTTAATAATGAGTTGGACAAGTAACTTGCCTGGAATCAATAGTCCCATCAGCAAAATGGCAGCAAAGAGTCTGCCATTAATAACACTAATAACAGCTGACCAGGATTTAGTTTGCAGACTTTCTTTTGTTTGTCAAAAAAATGGACCTAATACTGTTTCCTGTGGCAAGCCCCTAGCCACCTCTGTGCTGATCTTTCATTTGTACAGCATCTTGCACAATGAGCGCTCAATCAGGATTGGAGTCTCTGGGAACTATGATATGCATATTAAATTACAGTCTGTAGCCACTTTCTGACCAGTGTTTTGAAGCCAGTTTTTATCTAATGGACTCCAATCCTTACTCTATTAGATAAACATAGTAAATAATGTATACTGCGTCACTCACTTGCTGTAATCCCTGCCTCAAAGGAAGTTAGACTTCTGGGTTAGGGAAGATACTAGAAATGTTAATTGGAAATAGACTATGAGGAATAACTTGGTTACCTAAAGAAAGCTGATGTGGATTCAGAAGGTGATCATTCCTATCGTCAAGTGCAAAAGAATTCCTTGACCAAGTGACACAGTCTATCAGCAGAAGATATGGTCATAATTTATTTAGGATTTAAACAAATATTTTGATACAAACAACTAATTTACAATGTGTTAACCAAATACTAAGTTTGGCCCCCTGTTCCTGCAATTGGATCTACAGTATGTGGGTGGACCCTAACTTCAGAGGTTCACCTGCATGGATTTGATTGCAGGGCCAGAACCTTAGATATCAGAAAAAGACATCATCATTGGGATCATGAATGAAAGAGTATACAATAAACTGATAATACAAAACTGGAGGTAGGAACAGTCAATATAAAGGAAGGATTAAATGACTTGAGTAAACTAGCAACATATGCAGAATTTCAGTATCAACAAATACAGTAAGTACACCTCTACCTCGATATAACGCTGTCCTCGGGAGCCAAAAAATCTTACCGCGTTATAGGTGAAACCGTGTTATATCGAACTTGCTTTGATCCACCGGAGTGCGCAGCCCCCCCCCCGGAGTACTGCTTTACCACGTTATATCCGAATTCGTGTTATATTGGGTCGCGTTATATCGTGGTAGAGGTGTGTAAGCTAAGGACAGGTAAAACAAAACAAGAATATTCTAAACAGCAGAAATTATTCAAGTACTATGTAACAAGTCATAACTGGATTATGTAAATTAGAGGTGACCTGTAAAGGGAGAAAAGTTGGACTTGTTCTCTTTTTTTGCTGCCTTTGATATATAGCAGTGGTTCTCAACCTTTCCAGACTACTGTACCCCTTTCAGGAGTCTGATTTGTCTTGCATACGCCTAAGTTTCATCTCACTTAAAAACTACTTGCTTACAAAATCAGACATAAAAATACAAAAGTGTCACAGCACACTATTTTTGAAAAATTGTTTACTTTTTTACCACATAATTATAAATCATTTGGAATTTAAATATTGTACTTACATTTCAGTGTATAGCATATAGAGCAGTAAAAAAGAGTCACTGTATGAAATTTTAATTTGTACTGACTTTGCTAATGCTTTTTACATAGCCTGTTATAAAACTAGGCAAATATCTAGATGAGTTGATGTACCGCCTGGAAGACCTCTGAGTACCCCCGGGGGTACGTGTACCTCTGGTTGAGAACCACTGATATATAGAATACCTAAATAGGTATGGCACTTTTCCTCCCTTGGCTTCTGTCTTAAATTAGAAATTCAGGTCCTGTTCTAGGCTAGAAGAGTGTACACTGTCTACACTACAAAAAATATTTATAGTTTGACAGAGGGTGTGAGCAACAAGTGCTGACAAACTGTATCTGAACACTGTCTGTAAGTATAGACATGCAAACTGCTCAACTCCAAGTCTCATATGTCAGCATTAGTGTGAATTTTCCTCCCAATTTCAACTCTCATTTCCAAGAATGTTGTGTTCATAAGCTATAAAAATTATATACTCCAAATCATATTAACCAGCTAACTATATATTGGATATACTGTTTAGTTTCCCGGCAACAGATTCAAGGATGAAATCCCAACAGAAAAAGCAAAACGAAAATAGAAATTCCAAAATGGAAAAAAAAAATTCTGCACTTAAGAAAAATGAATTGTGAAAAATGGCTTTGGGAGTTTAACCGCTTATTGGTAAAACACTTAGGATAAAACTACAGAAGGAATTTTCAGCACGATAACTAAGTGAGGACAGTTAAGACTGGACATATTTCTGGAAATGTACATTGACAGGGAAGGTGGAGATGGGGAAAAAATCAGAGAAAATATCCTGATCTCAGTTTCTCTCAATAAGTTTCCTGTGTTCAGAGTAGAAACTACTGTAGAGGCTAAGCCACCCAATAGGAAAGATGGCTAAGATCTGCAAGAAAATGATGTTGGGCCCATTTTAAAAAAAAGACATAGGATATGTCTACACTGCTGGAGCCCAAACAACTACACTGCAATTTTCTAGCCCTGCAGCCCGAGCCAGTTGACACTGGCCAGCCATGGGTGTTTTACTGCAGCGTAAATATACTCCATGTCTCAAGATTCTGACCAGGTTTCTGGACTTGCTATTAGCCTCCTTTTTTCAGGAATTCTCTCTGTATGACCCAGGACCTTTAGAAACTAAATGCACAGATTCTAGGTCACTACAGTATCTTCAGGGCAATTCTCTGTAGTTTACATTATGTCAAAGCCTAGAACCAGAGAACAGTTTTGGGCCTCCTGGTGTATACCACTGTTTTGTCAGCCTTCTAGTCTGGTGAGTTCCCTCTAGGATGAATTTAGGTGTGGTAGGGAGATGATGCATTGAGGTGTCCACCTTCCATATCAAATACCTATTATTCCTGACATGTAATCAAGAGCTAAGCATTATTAATAATACATATGCCAGCATATCCTTATATAGTGCTTTACAGAGTAAAACCCATTCCTTGAGTTTATAATCTATGGTTTCTTTAAAAAAAACAACAACAAAAAAAGCCGGTTATGTTGCATTGCAGTTGACATATCAGGAATGATACATAAACAGTCTCAGGAGTTCCTCTTAGGTAAGCACTGTTGACAAAGGATTCAGGCTTGAAAAAGCAGAACATAACCCAGGGCTTCTATATGCACTTGCTTAATTTAGTGGCTTCAAAGAGAACATTAAACATTTTATCATGTGTAACATAACTTTCCATACAGATATTAAATCTTATTCAGAAGACATTGTTTTTAATGAGTTGTATTTAACAGAAGCAACAGCTCAGCAAGCCTCAAGTATCGCAGATGGACCTTTTTGGACTTAGATCTGACGTGTCAACCAGAGGTGGATTTGTCAGAAGAGTCACAATTTGCAGTAGCAAACTACGGATTTAAGGTATGCCTAGTGTGACTAACTCTGCTGTGAAATCTATCTTGGCTTTGAGTTAAAACATTAAATTCAGTTGCTTTATAGAATCAGTAATCATTTGGGAGCATATCTTTACGTTTTTAAGGGAAGCATGAGCACGTGAAGCATTTATAACACACGTGAGTTTCCCACCATCATGGAGTTTGAATGCTACAAAGAGGAACTGTACACACAGGGCTTGTCTGCTTGGGCCCAGCCATTTTAAAGCGTGTGCTACTGCTACGTTAGGAATCTGTTCCTTACTAAATGAATCCGCTCCCGTGGTAACAAAGCCCCTGCTGCATTTCAACTGCACTAACTACTGTGTGGGGTTTTTTTGTAAGGCGCTGCCTGCCGCCGCCTCATGGGAGCGGCTGTCACAAGCTGTGAGTGACAACGCGAACGAGGGAGATTTCAAACCCTGCTGCGGGAGCGGAAACATCTCCCCTGAAACACTCACGCCCCAGGCCCGCGGGGAAGGCAGCCGGTTGTAACCAGGCCCTGCCAACTGCCCCGCACCGAGCGCGCAGCCTTAGTGCAGGCAGCAGCAGCTGGAGCTGCCAGCCCGGAGCGCGGGCTCCCGGGGTGTGAGGCCGCCAGAAGCCCCCGCCCCGAGGGAGCACGGGGCAGGCTTGGGGATCGCTGCCCGCAGGCTATCCCAGAAAAATTCCCCTGAGCGGCCTTGGGCGCCGAGCGCTCCCGGGGGCCCGAGTAGGCTGAGGGCCCAGCCGCCGAGAGCTCTCCGAGGAGCCCGCTCATTGTTTCTCACACAAACCCAGGCAAACAGGAAGCCACCTCGGCATGCCCCCCTCCCTTGGCAGAAGAGTGACAGGCGGGGCGGCCAGTGAGAGTGGCGGTGCTGGCGCAGCGCAGCCAATGGGAGCCTGCGAGAGCGGGTAGGCGGGAGTTCCGGACTGGCAGGCGGGCGGGCGGTGGTGGTGTCGGCCGGGCCCCCTCTCCCGCTGCAAGCCCCACCTTTCGGCTTTCCCGCACCGTCAATCAAAATAGGAAAAAAAACCCGGAGTGGGCTCGGGCCGCCGCCGCCGCTTCAGCCCGTGAGCACAATAAGCATGTCCCCGGCGGCAGCCGCCTAGCCCCAGCCGGCGGGGCCTGTGTGCGAGCCAGCCAGCCTGCCTCCCGCCCAGCCAGCCGCTCGCACTCACACCATGACCGGTACGTACGCACAGAGCGAGCCGCCAGCGGGGCTCCCTGCCGCTCCTGGTCCGGCCCTGCGCTCCCCTCCGGCCCTGGCGCGTCTGCGTGTGAGCGAGGCGAGAGCGACACTGAGAGCAGCAGGAGGAGCAGGGGGAGGAGGGAGAAGAGGGGCAGGGGCAGCAGCGCGGGGAGGAGGAGGAGGAGGAGGAGGAGGGCTCCGTGCGGGAGGGCGGGGGGAGCGCTGGGGTTAGGGGGGAAGGGAGGGGGTGATCTCTCCCGTCAGTGACTCTCCCCTCCCCCTCCCCGCTCGCCCGCAGCTCCCGAGAAGCCCGTGAAACAAGAGGAAATGGCTGCCTTAGACGTGGACAGCAGCAGCCACAGCGACTATCTCCAGCACGGCAACGGCGCTGCCTCGGCCTCCGCCGGGGCGGCCGCTCCCCAGGTAAGCGCAGGCCCGGCCGGGCCCCCTCCCTTCCCCCCGGGTGACACGTTGGGAGCGAGCGCGGGAGCCGGTGCCGCCGCTTCCTGTGTGCGAGTCTGAGGACGGGAGCCCGAGCCGCTGCCCCGCACTAACCGCCACCCACTTTCTCTCTCTGAACCCGCCCACTGTGGGTAGGACACTCAGCCGTCACCGCTCGCTCTGTTGGCGGCCACCTGCAGCAAGATCGGCCCGCCGTCGCCGGAGGAGGATGAGGCCGCCGCCGCCGCTCACTCTGCCGGAGCGGTAAGTGCCCGCCCCGCCGCGCTCGCACGGCCTGCCGGGGGGAGAGACCGCGCAGCCAGCCCGCCCGCCTGGGGGGAGGGACGGGACACACGGCACTGCCCGCCCGGGGGAGGGACGATGGCAGGGCCGACCTGCCAAGCGAGGGGTCCCCAGGCTCCCTTGCCTCTCCCGGAGGAGCTGGACTCCCTGGGGGAGGCGGGCGGGTAACTACCCCGCCTCGCCTCTGAAAGCGGCGCGTTCTCCTACTTTAAACGGGGGGAGGCGGGAAATCCAAACCCCCACCCCTGAGACCAGCACAATCCCGCCCTCTCCTCCCCACAAAACAGAGAGGAATCTCCCCTACACCTGATCACAGCCAACTCCTTCTCGAGCTGTCAGCCTGGAACCCCTCAGCGAACAATACCACAAAATGAAGGCTGGCTGAAAGGGAGGATGCAGTTTCAGACTAAAATGGCTGTGTAGAAATGGTCAGAGCACTGGAAACTAGCTGCCTATAGGAACACGTCTCCTAGGTGCAGTTATTTTGCACTCTGAATTATAGACCAAGTTTCTACCCTTATCTCTCTGGTGCTGCTTGTTTTGAAAAGAGTCTTGATGACCTTGGAACCCCTAATAATGAGCTGGATCAAGTTGTAGACTAGAAAGGCATCCCTGTAACACCTTCTGCTGTTTAACCATCTAAATAGCAAAATGCTAGTGGAGACTTTTTATAGTTTTTTTTTTTTTTTTAGTTTTTTTTTAAATTGGTCAAGTCAAATTAGTGAATTGAGTGTCTTTTGATTATTAAGTTTTCTGATTTTTTTATGTATAGTAAGAAATATCTGCTTCAGAAGTTGTACATTCTAAATTGACATATGACATCTATTACCATAGGTAAGGAGAGTTACTCAGGACCGGCATTGATGCAACATAAATATTAGTGTGTTAAAGTACATCTTTCTAGTCATTAGGGAATAATACACACTAGATGAGTAAATGGGTTTGCTAGGCTTTTAAAAGACTTGGTTCCAATACATTAATGCTATCAAGATTTTATTAAATTATCTAAACATTAAAGAGTTAATGTTAATAGTACCAAAGTTTGGTGTTTTCATGTATACATTTCAAAAGCCAGTAAACATTATTTCCATTTTACACAAGGAGAAACTGAGTCACAGAAGGTCCCCAAGGTCACACAAGTAGGTCTCCTACAGGTCCACAAGTAGGTCAGTGGCTGAACTAGGAATAGATCACAGTTCTCCCAGTCCTTTGGCCTGTTCACTACTGCGTGCTTGTCTCCATCTTAATAGACTCTTAACTATAAATTAGTTTGCAGCATGATCTATTATACAGGAGTAGGTTTTTAAAGGTTTTTAGGTTGCTAAGTATCCTTAAAAATCTGATTGGTAGTTTCAAAAGTACACAGTGCTTTGCAACAGAACTGCCATAAAGATACATATTGGAAATATGATGGTGCTAATACAGCTCTTCTCCATGTGAATACTTTAACAAGTCTGTCACTACTTTACCTCTTTGGAGAGGGGACATTTTGGGAGGTGGGGTGGTATTTGTACAGTGCTTAGCACAAACAAACCTGATTCCTCATTGGGACCTTAGGTGTACTTTGACAGTGTAGCTAGTACCAATAACCTTTAATTATCAATATTCATTTTTAAGCCTTTAGCTATTTCCCTTTTTGTGTGCATTTTTTAATTTTTGTTTTTCTAGTAGATAGCTTTCCTGGGCAAGATCCACCAATTTAGGAGAGACTAAAGCCTTGATGTGAAACAAAAATGTGCACATTTGCAGTATTTTCCAAGTTTGCAGACAGACCGTCCCATCATTTGGTACCAAAGTTTTCAATTTAGGAGAGATGGGGAAAGGAGCTGAGTTAGATTTCTACTTCCTTTTGGATGACCGAATAGTAGCAGAGGCAATAGTTACTGCTTTTTCTTAATGTGCATCTGGCCAGGAAGTTGTGATCGTTACATATGTTTTGCTACTGGCGTTTATGCTGCCTTCACCTCTAGATTGGACTTCTGCAGTGGGTTCTGTAGGGGGCTACACCATAAATCCATTCAAAAGCTGAATCAAATGTAGAATAAGGCAGCTCACTTGTTAAGTGAAATATTTCACCATGTGCATATCACACCAGCGCTTTGTGATCTACCTGTTGGTTTCTGGATTGGGTTTATGTTGTTTGGTTTCTGACATAGAAAGTCCTGAATAGATCCATCCCTGTCATCCACTTCCAGCTTCCGGCAAACAGAAGCTAGGGACACATCCCTGCCCATCCTGGCTAGTAGCCTTGATGGACCTATCCTTCATGAATGTGTACCTACTTCTGTTTTGAACCCTGTTACAATTTTGGCCTTCACAACATCCCCGTCAAAGAATCCCACAGGTTGACTGTGTTAGATCAGGAGTCTCAACCTTTTTCTTTCTGAGCCTCCCCAACATGCTATAAAAACTCGACGGCCTAGCAGTGCCACAACAACTGTTTTTCTGCATATAAAAGCCAGGGCTGGCGTTAGGGGGTAGCAAGGAGGGCAGTTGCCCAGGGCCCCATGCCACAGGAAGCATTGAAAACCTAAGTTGCTCGGGCTTTGGCTTCAGCACTAGGTGGTGTACTTGAGGTCCTGGGCTGCAGTCCCATGCAGTGAGGCTTCAGCTTTCTTCCTGAGCCCTAGGGAGTCTACTGCTTGGCGGACCCACTGAAACTTAACTTGCAGCCCTCCACAGGCCCCTGGTTTAGAATCATTGCGTTAGATAGTAGTGGAGAGAAAGGAAGCCAGGAAAGTATAGAGGACTGGGCAAATGGCATTTGGCCAGTACATTGAATCTCTATAGTTGGACCAATATTAGTTGATAAAGAGTCTAAACTTGGCAAATATTGGTCAGTTGTTTGTATGTTCATTCAATCCTAAGGTACGCTTCAAAAAAGTATCAGAAAGTTGACAGTGGTAAAACAGTATGAACTATATTGAATGTAGTCTGTCAAATTGCAGGGAAACATGCCTTTTAGTGGGGTCTAGCGGCATGGGCTAGTATGTTGAGTTCTTGAGCTAGTTGCTGTTGGGTAAACTTTTCAAGTCCTGGTTATTTTTAGGCATTTCTGTTACTTATCAAACATATTAATGCGTCTTAAATTAACTCTCCTCACGCCAGTAAGGTAGAGGAGCATTAACATTCCCATTTTACAGATGGGGAATCTGAGGCATAGAGATTTTCTCTCTTTGGCCTTGTCTACACTAGGAAAATCAATTAGTGGTATGCTTTCCCCCATGAAATGAGTGTGTCCGCGCTACCCACTATGATTGTCATAAGGTTTGTCCCTGTGTCTGAATTAGAGCTGCCTTACACTGATTTCCAGTGGGGAGGCTGTCACTTTTGTATACCTCAAATGACAAACAGGTTTGCCAACTTAAAATCCTCCCTGCCGTACCCCTTCCTTCCAGCTGCTACGTCCTGTAAAATGTGCTGTTGGCCCCCTGCCCAACAAATGCCTCCTGGGCATGTCTGGAGGAGGATTTTTAGAAAGGCGTGGGTAATATGGGGAAGTAAGGCAATATGATAGGAGGCACTCAGGATAGGAGTGAGTACTCAGCTGGTGGAAATAAGAATGCTGGCTGGCTGAGAAATTTGTCGGTTCTGACAATGGTCAAATGGTGGGAGCTGTGAGAATTGACTGCCCCATTTGTGGTTGTGAATTGCATCTTCTGCACTGATTCAAGCTATACTAGTTCTTCCTTCTACAAACTTTCAAGGTAAGTTACATTGATGGTTCCCAGCAATGCTTTTCCATGTATTAAAGGGTGAAAAGTTGGTATAACTTCTGTAGTGTAGACAAGGCCTCTGTTTTACGTTCCTTTGACAAAGTAGGGTGACATTGTCTTCCTGAAAAACAGTAGACTTACTAGTTTAAGGTTACTATGGTATAGGTTGATCCACAGAACTAGCCATCAATGCTTCATGACATCTGAAAACCTAGATGCGTTAAATTCTAATTGAAATGACTTGTTTAAAATCATGTTAGAATGAATTTGGGGAAGAGGACTGGTGGTAGAGAAAATCAAGATAGTAATTGAAATGAGAAGATTTTAAGGTTCTGTATTTTGCAACCTAACAAGAAATATGTGCTTTATACCATTGGAAAGGTGAAAGTTGCTCTTTTACAATTCTATAAATCACTTCTCTCCCAGATGGTGTACAAGAAATCAGATCTTAAAATGCTCATTGGTTTCTTGTTCTGGTAGTGTTTTCTTGGTACTTGATCAGAACTAAGTATAGCAGTCCTGGAGCTTCACAAGTGTAACTTTCATTCCCTTTCTTTTAAAGATGACCTGTCAAAGACTAAGTCTTGTTGCTTCTTTTGATTTTTAAGATGTTTAAAGAAGGTTTGAAAGATTGTTGGGGTTTTAAAAGATTTTCTGTTTTGTTTTTTATTAAATATATAAACATCAAGAGCATAAAACACTCGCAGTATTGAAGCACTAGTCGGGAGGTACGAGTTGTGTATGTGAGTTCGTCATACCTGAAATGAAGAGTTAACACTATTGAATCTTTTTAACAAAAGATTAATTCAAAAGGATTCTTCTATCAACCTTACTCTGTCTACCGTAGGGGTTAGGTTGACATAACTATGTCACACAGGAGATGAAATTTTTCACAGCCCTGAGTAACATAGCTAGGTAAGTTTTAGGTGGAGACCAGGCTTTAGCTTAAATGGACTTCAGTGTCTAGTGTTTTTAAAAAATAAAAATTAATAAGCCTCCTAGCCTGCCCTATATCTCAAAGAAACAAAAAAGGGCACAAATCTGCCTTTTTTATCTCTACAGGTGACCTTTAAAGGAAATTGTCCACTTGAATTACATATTCTTAAATATAGTGTATAAAATTGGAATTTCCTTCTTAAAAAAAAAAAAAAAAATTCAAACAATACAAGATGGAATTTTTCCTTTTAAAATCTTAAACTTGATACACTGCTCACTTGTTTCAGTGCACTTTATAGGGAAAAATGAGCATTAGGATGAGTTAAGTGACCTTTCTTGGTCATTTATATAAGTTTTTAAACATTTAGGGTATTTTGATTCATTTCCTCTCCCTCATTTTTCTGCCCAGGCAGTTACAACACTGTGGGGAGCAGGGCCAGTGGGGCCAAAAGTGGCTGTGTGAAGAAGCTACCCCCCAAGACTGGCGGGGGGGGGGGGGGCTGGAGCAGAGAAAGGATCCCCCATCCAAGGAGAGACTCCATAGCTTTAATGAGGAATGCTCCTCTGGGCAGCCCACGTAAGGGAGTGGATGGGAGATATATAGGGTAGGAAGAGGAGATTACCACCAAGGATCTCAGAGCAGTTAAGGGGATAAGGGTGAAACACGTCAACCTCTCCACCACACAGAACTGCCCAAGACAGTTGGGCGAGTCTAGAATCAGCATATGATGCCCGTTTTCCCTCCTCCCACTGGAAACTGAAGCAACCTTGGAATTAGGAGGGAAAACAGTGTTGGTTACTGGCCCTGAGTGCTCTGCTTCTGCTGCCACCGCTTCGCTGAGATCTGCTAGTGGCCCCACTGTGCTAAACCTCCCACCCCGTCAAAGGGCCACTGATAGTGTAGTGCAGTAGTTCTCAAACTTCATTGCTTTGTGACCGCCTTCTGACAACAAAAATTACTACGTGACCCCACGGGGGGAACAAAGACGGAGCCCTACCACCCCAGATGAGCGGGGAGGACAAAACTGAAGCCCAAAGGCTTCTGCCCTGGGTGGGGGACATGTAACCTTAGCCCTGGGTGGTGGGGTTTGGGCTTCAGCCCTGGGTGGTGGGGCTTGGGCTTCAGTCTTGCTGGGGCCCAGGACCAACACCAGCCTTAGTGATCCCATTAAAATGGTATTGTGACCCACTTTGGGGTCCCAAACCACAGTTTGAGAACCCCTGGTGTAGTGGGACTGCTTCTGGACAGAGCTACCAGCAGAGTGCTCAGGGCCATGCTTGCTACCTAGCCCCACTGCCTTTCTTGAAGTGCATGCATGTGTGCACGCCTGTTGTTGTAGCTTTCATATGAGAGGGAGGGTGTTATTCCATCAACCCTTCCCCCACAATTGTGCTAGGTTACCTCTTGGGGATAGAGGGTCCTCCTCTAAACTTGTGCACCCCCCCCCCCCCCCCCACACACACCATTTGACTTACGGTTGCTGCGGCCTCTCTTTTAAAAAAACAAAAATACAAAATTAGTTATCCTGACCATCATTCTTAGAAGGGACTTCAGTAATGAGAACCTCACCTTGGTGGAGAGCACCTTTCTGTAACAAGCTTGTTGCAATTCCCAGTAGATAAAATAAGTAACCAAAAGACTGAGCAAGCAGGAGTCATAACATGTCTCCCTCCTGCAGCACATGAAACATTGATAACCCCCAAAGGACACTGACCTTTTCAGGTGGGTTTACCGTTTAGTGCTTCCTCCTCTGTCACATTGTCCCTGGCTGCTGCTTTTGCTCCGTCTCATTTCTGTGCTCCATTTCACTTCCTGGTGCTCAACTTAAAGACTTTTGCCAGCTTCCTGTTAACTTCCCTCATGTCCTGTTCCCTTCTCGGGCGAAGTGGGTTCTGCCACAGACCCTGCCCTTTCCTCAGACCCTTGTCCCTCCCTCTCTCAACTGACATGGAATCTTTGGATGCTGGCATTCTGCACCTTCCCTTCTGAAAGGGCAACCCCCAAAGCATTCTGCTGGCTGAGTAGCCGTTGATAGAGAAAGGACCACCACTCTCTGAACCCTGTTCAATATGGCTCAGATGTTGTTAAGAGCTTGAAGGCAAACAGTGTGTTATTTAGGTTTGAACCTTTGAGCTCAATAGTAGTCTTAGTCTAAATTAAACATTGCTTCTTTTAGGTCAGTGGTAGGATTTATAATTATTAACATAACTTAGCCCCTGCCCAGCTTGGGAGCACAATAGGAGCTGTTACCGCTAGAAGAGATGGCAAGGTACAGTTCCAAGAACTGCTGTACCAACTTTGTGGTTTGTAAGAAAAGGGCAAAACAGTAAAGTTTATTGTGATAGGAATAGCAGAAGGCCAGTCAAGGCTGGGGAAAGCTGTCAAACATCCATCTCCACCATGGAAGCTCAGTCTGCTGTTCTGATATTAGCAAATTGGGATAGTAGCCAGCAGCTCCTTTTTCTGCCCCTCCCTGCTCATGGTTCACATTGTAGTCGGTGATAGAGCCAGCTGCAGGAGCAACACACTTGGCTAGCAGATGTTTCCAGGAAGCATCTGCTAGCCAACCACACACCATATATGGCAGGGTTGCTTCAAAGCCCCCTGCCTGGAGATCCTCATTGCGACCAGTAGACCTTATTAGTGGGGGGCGGGGGTGTTGAGAGCCAAAACACTTGGAGAGGGAAGTGGGAAAGGATTCCAGGGGACTGCAGAAATTTGAGGAGCTTCTTGTACAAGGCGGGTGTGTGCTCCCAGCATAAGGAGAAGGACAAAAGCCACTGGACATGGTGAGGGGAAAAGATAGGTGTTTGGGGCATGGCACTCCTGTATTGCATAGGAGGTGGGTCTGGTTTGAATTAGTGCTGGAGGAGAGGTTTTTGTGTATAGGTACACTATTGGTTACTAAGCTAATCCCTGTTTGTAGCCTTGGCAAGTATAGTAGAACCTCAGAGTTATGAACACCAGAATTATGAACTGACTGATCAACCACATACCTCATTTGGAACCGGAAGTATGCAGTCAGGCAGTAGCAGAGACAACAACAAAAGCAAATACAGTACAATACTGTGTTAAACATAAATTGCTAAATATAAGGGGAAAGTTTAAAAAAAAAATGATTTGACAGGGTAAAGAAACTATTTCTGTTTGTTTCACTTAAATTAAGATGGTTAAAAGTAGCATTTTTCTTCAGCATAGTAAGGTTTCAAAGCTGTATTAAGTCAGCGTTCAGTTTAAGCTTTTGAAAGAACAACCATATAGTTTTGTTCAGAGTTAGAAGTTATGAACATCCTCCGTTCCCGAGCTGTTTGAAACTCTGAGGTTCTACTGTAGTGCTGTTCCGTATGCAACTTTCTTGTTGACTTATTTAGGCTGTTGAGTTAGGGTTTGCTGCAGCCTCAGTCTTTTGTTGTTTGTTGTTTGCCTTGCTTTTCCAACAGATAATAAAAGTAAATAATAGAATGATTATTTTTTAATTAATGCAGAACAGGAGACGACTATGATTCTCTTGCCACAGAGATTTACCCACAATTTTTTTCAGTTTTTCTTATATTGTTTACTGCACCTTTGGCTGGAATAGATAGTGTCTCTACATCTCGATAGTCGTCTGTTTTTAGAATAATCGTCTATATATTTTTCACAGCATTTCAGCAACCAAGGATTCTCTTAAAATGATAATACAAAATTATGGGGCTAACTAGATAGTGGAGGAGAGCTGCGTGTGATATGACTGTTAGGGGAGGGTGGTGCATTGCATTGCTTGGCAGAAATTCTTCTAGTCTCTTAAGTTGTGATGTTGAAAGACAGGAGGAGGTTAAAACTTGTCCTTTCGTCAGAAAGGATTGTATCTAATGCAGGAAGAACTGTAAAAGGTTAAAGGTGGGTGGGGGAGTCTGATTATTGGATCTGCCTTTTTTTTCCCCTCCCTGCTCCCTAAAGCCTTAAAATCATAAAGAGGGTTTGCTTCTGGGAATAGTAGATATGCTTTTTCGTGGAAACTTCCAAGTAGTTCCTAGTATTTCTACTAAGGACAAAAGTACAAGTTTGATTTTTATGTAAAATATTCTCTAAAATTGACATTGCAAGGCAGTTTAGGTCAAAAATGTAGGTTTCATTATTGGGTAGGAGGCTTACAAAATCGCATAAAACTATTTCTACTAGGGCTGTCAATTAATAGCGATTAACTCAAAACAAATTAACTCGATTAAAAAAATCTCGCTTAATCGTAGTTTTAATCGCATTGTTAATAGAATACCAAATTAAATTTATAATAAATATTTTGGATGTTTTTCTACATTTTCAAATATGTTGATCGCCATTACAACGCAATACAAAATGTACAGTGCTCACTTTATATTATTTTTATCACAAATCTTTGCACTGTAAAAATAAAAGAAATAGCATTTTTCAATTCACCTCATACAAGTACTGTAGTACGGTCTCTTTATTGTGAAAGTGCAACTTACAAATATAGAAATTTTTTTGTTACATAACTGCACTCAAAAATAAAACAATGTAAAACTTTAGAGCCTACAAGTCCACTCAGTACTATTTCTTGTTCAGCCAATTGCTAAGACAAACAAGTATTTTTGTTATTTACAGGAGATAATGCTGCCCTCTTCTTATTAACAGTGTCACCTGAAAGTGAGAACAGGCGTTCACGTGGCACTTTTGTAGCTGGCATTGCAAGGTATTTACATGTCAGATATGCTAAACATTCGTACGCCCCTTCATGCTTCAGCCACCGTTCCAGAGGACATGCTTCCATGCTAATGATACTCATTTTAAAAAAAAATGTGTTGATTAAATTTGTGACTGAACTCCTTGGGGAGAATTGTATGTCTCCTGCTCCATGGTTTTACCCTCATTCTGCCATATATTTCATATTATGGTAGTCTTGGGTGATGACCCAGCATATCTTGTTCAATTTAAGAACACTTTCATTGCAGATTTGACAAAACCCGAAGAAGGTACCATATGAGATGTCTAAATAGCTACAGCACTCAACCCAAGGTTTAAGAATCTGAAGTGCTTTACAAAATCTGAGAGGAATGAAATGTAGAACATGCGGTCAGAAGTTTTAAAAGAGCAACACTCCAATTCAGAAACTGTAGAACTTGAACCACCAAAAAAGAAAATCAACCTTCTGTTGGTGGCATCTGACTGAGATGATGAAAATGAACATGTCAGTCCGCACTGCTTTGGATGTTATCAAGCAGAATCCATCATCAGCATGGACGCATGTCCTCTGGAAACATGGTCGAAACATGAAGTGGCATACAAATGTTTAGCATATCTGGCACGTAAATTCCTTGAAATGCTAGCTATAACAGTGCCATGCAAACACCTGTTCTCACTTTCAGGTGACGTAAATAAGAAGTAGGCAGCATTATTGCCGGTAAATTTATTTAAATTTAATTTGTCTTGGCGATTGGCTGAACAAGAAGTAGGCTCTGAAGTTTTACATTGTTTTATTTTTGAGTGCAGTTTCGGAAAAAAAAATTCTACATTTGTAACTTGAACTTTCATGATAGAGACTGCATTATAGTACTTGTATGAGGTGAATTGAAAAATACTATTTCTTTTGTTTATATTTTTAAAGTGCAAATATTTGTAATAAAAAATATAAGGTGAGCACTGTATACTTTGATTTCAATTACAACACAATACAATGTATTTGAAAATGTAGAAAACATCAAAATATTTAAATAAGTGGTGTTCTATTGTTTAACAGTGCAATTAATTTTTTTAATCATTTGACAGCCCTGTTTTCTATTAAAAAAAAAAATTACGTGAAAAGATGAGCATTGCCCTGCAGTGCTTGTATCCAAACAGTGTTGTTGCTGCTGGTATGGGAATCAGAAAGTGAAACTGACTAAAGGAGATTAGAATAGTTTCATTATTCTAGATGAGCAAGCTGGAAAACATCAACAGCATAAATAATGAAAAGTAAACTAGCATTTAAGTAATTACGTTAATCTACTGTAGTGGTAATAGCACAGGTAAGGAGGAATTTGAGTATATGATTTTTAAACTGATAAGAAGTTTTAACTATCAGGAATTCAAATGAATACACACACATGTAAGCATTATGAATGTTAACCTGAATTCTTAATATTGCATTTTGAAAAAGCTCTATTATTTTGTTTCTAATGATAAAGTAATTTATGTAGTCTTTTCATTTGTAGGACTTGACTTTGGGATATATTTAGGCACTCGCTGACTTACAACGGTGTATATCTTGAAGTTCTGAATCAGCTACTGCTGTTCATGTGGGTTATGTTGCATGTATGTCAGTAGCATACCAGCCTCTGGTACAATATAGTATTGAATGTAATGCATGCTTGTTTTAGCATATATGATCTGTATATCGTATTTCAATGTTTTTCCTTTTTTTGTTTTTGCTCAGACAGGGGATTTGTCTTCTGTACAATTAGCAGGAACTCCAAATAGATGGGAGGTTTTGTCTGCAGCTCCTACCACTATAAAGGATGAAGCTGGTAATATAGTACAGATTCCAGGTGCTGCCACAGTAACTTCAAGTGGACAGTATGTCCTTCCCATTCAGAGTTTGCAAAATCAACAAATATTTTCTGTAGCACCAGGATCAGATTCATCAAATGGTACAGTGTCTAACGTACAATATCAAGTAATACCCCAGATCCAGACGGCCGATGGTCAGCAGGTTCAGCTTGGCTTTGCAACCTCTTCTGATAATGGTGGTATAAATCAAGAAACTGGTCAAATTCAGATCATTCCTGGCTCTAATCAAACCATAATTGCCTCTGGAACACCTTCAGCAAATATTCAGAATCTCTTATCACAGACTGGTCAAGTTCAGGTTCAGGGAGTTGCAATTGGTGGTTCTTCCTTTCCTGGCCAAGCACAAGTAGTTGCTAATGTCCCTCTTGGACTACCAGGAAATATTACTTTTGTACCCATCAATAGTGTTGATCTAGATTCTCTGGGACTCAACAGTGGTTCTCAAACCATGACTGCAGGCATTAATGCAGATGGACATTTGATAAATACTGGACAGGCCATGGATAGTTCAGACACTTCTGAAAGGACTGGTGAACAAGTTTCTCCTGAAATTACAGAAACTACCACTGATAATGACTTATTTGTGCCAACATCATCTTCATCACAACTGCCTGTTACCATAGACAGTACAAGTATATTGGAACAAAATGCAAACAGCTTGACCACAAATAGTGGGCAAGTACATAGTTCTGACCTTCAGGGAAATTACATCCAGACATCAGTCTCTGATGACACACAGGCTCAGAATATTCAGGTCTCCACAGCACAGCCTATTGTACAACACATACAACTTCAGGAGTCTCAGCAACCAACCAGTCAAGCCCAAATTGTACAAGGTATTGCGCAACAGACAATCCATGGTGTGCAAGCAAGTCAAGGTATATCGCAACAGGCTCTACAAAATCTTCAGCTGCAGCTCAATCCTGGAACTTTTTTAATTCAGGCACAAACAGTGACCCCTTCTGGGCAGATCACTTGGCAGACATTTCAGGTGCAAGGTGTCCAAAACTTGCAAAACTTGCAGATTCAGAATGCACCTGGTCAACAAATAACTCTAACACCTGTGCAGACTCTTACTCTTGGTCAAGTTGCAGCAGGTGGGGCCTTGACTTCAACTCCAGTTAGTCTGAGTACTGCTCAATTGCCAAATCTGCAGACAGTTACAGTAAACTCTATAGATTCTGCTGGTATTCAGCTGCACCCAGGAGAAAATGCTGACAGTCCTGCAGGTATTTATCTTACTCTAACTCTTTGTGAAAAATGGCTTTTTTTTTTTTTTGCTGTATGTAGTTTGTTGAACAGTGATAATCATAACTACATTGTTTTGCTGAGGATGCATACAAAATACAGTTAGCTGATCAAGCTATACTAGTACTTTGAACAACTGATTCGCAAGAAACTATTGTTGCAGAACCTAGTCAAATATACTCTCTAAAATGTAAGTTACTGTGAATTTTCAACTATTCAAATTTAAAGTAGTCAACATTAGCACCTTCTAAAATGGTGTCTCTATGCTTCTAAGTTTTCTGAAGCAGAGGACCTCTCTTCTAAATTGCTGGGAATCTGACCATCAGATTTACAGGGCAGCAGTGCCGTTACCTTATCTCCCTCCTAGCAGGGACCCTCATCGTATAGTCTATCGTGTTTTATAGGAAAAATCCAAATGCTTCTGAGGATACCACTCCTACTTCTCTGAAAACGTTCATGGACCCCAATGTGTCATGTATCAGAGGTTGAGAGCCTCTGCCATTATTGATCTACCATTTTGTTAATCTTGTTTCCTACCAATTTAATTTGAACAAAACTATGGTTACAGAACTTGTATAAGTAGAAGGGAAACAAATGCACAAACATCTAAATGGTAGCTATGTTTAAGAATGAGTGACTTTACTTTCCAGTACAGCTTGTTTGCACAATGTTTATTATACATACCGCTTATAAGTTTATTATAACTTACCGCTTTGTAAGTTATAAACAGCTAACGGCTTGTAAGATGATCCTTGTAGATATCAAAAGTTAGAATGTTTGACATTTATCTCCATAGGTAAGATAAGAATTTAATTATTTCAGAAAAATGTCTTTCCAACAATGAATTAAAAATCCAAACTTGAAGACCATTTACTCTTAGCCTATGTGATTTAAGATAATCATGTTAATTAAGGCTCTGATTCAGCATGGTACTTAAGCACACATGTTAACTTTAAGTGCATGAGTACGTCCAATTAAATCAGTTGGACTTCTCATGGGCTTAAAGATAAATGTGTGCTTAAGTTCTATGCTGAATCAGGGCCCAAGTGTCAAAGACTTGGTAGTTTTGGGCTTGAATGGTTATTACTATTGTGTATCCAGCAATTTTGCTTTCCATTCAGAATCCAAAATTTCATTCTAAAATAATAAACCATAATGCTTTCTTCTAATTCGTGTCCTTGTGAAGATGGCCTCAAATTCATGTGCTGTTGCACCATTAAGTTATTAAGGAAAATTGTCTAGACCAACAATAGCCGAGTAAAATATAGCCTCCATCCATGATCTTATATTACATAGAAATATAAATTTCTAACAGGGATCAGAACTGCTTTATTTCTGTAAAGTTTTACATTTGGTACAGGATCATGTAGACTCTGCTGATGCTTCTGGAATAGTACTAGAAACATGATCCTGGGTGAGAGAGAAGAGATGAGAAGGGAAAGCATACAGAAACTAAAAGAGAAAAATATGCACACAAGGAGTGAAAAATGAAGACTGTCATGTTATAGTGCCAGTATCAGTTAGTTTAGCCCCTTGCTTTCTGGGCCATTTCAGGAGGGGAATGGCTTGCATCACAAAGTTTGAATGCCGTCTGAATGGCTACAGGGATAACTCATCAAGCCTTCCCTGACAGTATTTCTGCTATGGCCAGGGAAGGGAGATAAGTAAAGGGGGCAATGTGGACAAAGTTCACAGAAATAATGGATTATGGGAGAAGGAAATTGTATTTAAACTGGTGGATCAGCAAAATTTGATTATAATTGAGACTGAGTGGAGATAATAGTTGAGGTTTTCGCTGTCTTTCTGATAATGGTAAATGGGCTAGTAGTTTTTTTCCAAAGTCCCTTCCCTACACTTTTTGGGAACTTAATCTGTCCCTCCTGCACATATCACACCACTCCTTTCCCCCAAAATCACAAATAAAAAAATTTAAATCCATTTTATTTGGTGCATGTCTCCACAGAAACTTTCAACATAGAGTTTCTTCAAACCAGTAGAATCAGATTGAATATTCACCTCCAATATTTCAGATTTACCGCACAGATCTGATATTGTGTATTAAAATGGCTAAATTCTGTCTCCATTCACCACAGCCTTCTACTGCTGTAATATAGTGTTCCATTCCTCCCTTTTTATTTATAACTCTTTGTAGCTTTTGCAATATCATAGATTTCCTCTATTTTAGAGGATATGCATAAAAAATAGGTATGGGGAATAATCACTAGGATTGGAGAAGAAATTATGCTTATCAGGCCTAAAAAAGGGAGAAAAAAAGCTTAGTTTTTTTTTTGTTTTTTTTTTTTTTTTTTTTTTTTTAAATGAAAGGGGAAGAGATGAGGAACGAATAATAGAACAAGAGAAGGTAAATCAATAAGATACATGTGACAGGTTATTTTATTTTGGGCAGTAGGAAGGATCCCTCTTCACCACATATGAGGAGGATTGCAAAATTTTAAGGTGAGGTGAGGGGAAATGTTTTCTTTGCATTTCTTTATTTTACTAGACAAACTGAAGCACTAAAGCTCCTCCTTTCCCAGAAGGCATAATTAGGTTGTATTCCGCTTATACTCTTTAAAGTTTTCCCTTTGGGGTTGATAGCCCTAGGAAAAATAAAAGCTGCTTATGCTTTGTCTCAGGCCAGAACTGATTGGTATGTGTGAAGTTTGAATAAAATCATGTGAGCTGTCACGCAGTTGTGAAGTATGTAGGTCAATTAGAACTTGGTCCTTCAACCTTGATTTACTGTTAAGAGGTGCTCTTCTCTACCTTGGTTTCAAGGTAATCTGAAGAGGACATCTTTACTGCTGAGAGAGATTTAGTCAGCATGAGACAAAAATGCCTCATGAGTAAACAAAGTGGTGAATCAAAAGGAAAAACAGTCAGGTACTGCAAAATAAGTTAAGTCTAGTGAGAAAGGGACCATTTGTCACTTTACTTGAAAAATAGGTTGTTACTGCTTTTAGTTCAAACAGTGTGTACAATACCTTGCATATATGCAGAACCTTCCATTATACTGAATCAATTCTGAAGGAAAGTCTTCATCTTAAATTAGTTAACATTCTGTTTTGGGATGTTTACAAGAGCTCATGTTACCCCCTTCCATGCTTATTATTGTCCGGAGTGGGGAAAAGCAATTAGTAGACAGTCAGGTCTGAAGCTATCTAGATCTGAGGAGTGCAGAACAAAGTACAGCAAATTTCCAAAATGTCAAATACTGTCAAAAAGGTAGTTTGCTCACCTAGGTTCTGGGTTCAGATCCTGATGCTCTTACTAGAAGTTAACCATAAGGAAAGATCTCTAGCAGCTTTCTCCTTTTACCTGCACTTATCCAGGAGCGCCGCCAGCTTTTCTGCCGCCCTAGGTGGCGGAAGGTCCCGCCCTGAAATGCCACCCCCCGCAGAGGCGGCGGAAGGTCCCACCGCCAAAATACCACTGCAGTCGCTGCCCCCCAAATTGTAGCGCCCTAGGCAACGGCCTAGGTCGTCTAATGGGTTGTGCCGACCCTGCACTTATCAATGACATATTGCATGCCTGCTGTAAAAACAAGAGGCTAGGTGCACATGACTCGTATTTGAAGGCTACATTACTGCTTAGCTGTCCCCCAAAAATATTCAGTTTGTTACATAATATAATTTCTCCTTATCCAAACGTAGACTTTAGTTGTTGCATTGCTTTTGGAGACACTTAAAACTTAAACTTAAAAAAAAAAAAAAGACAATGTACGTTAGCTCCTCTGAAGACATTTCTCTAGATAATTGATAAATTGCATAGAATCTAATTTTAAAGGCTTCTCAAATTAGTTTGTTAATTATTGAATCCCACTTAAGGGTGGTTACTCCCCATAACAAATATAACTTGATTAGTTCTGATCAGGATTTCTTCATTAGAAGCTGGATTTAGTTTTATGATGGTACAGTACTTTTGGTTCCCAAAAGTAATGTGTAGAAAACTGATAAAGCAGTTGGAATAGTAGTGCTCTAGCCAAGGGAATGTGCACATCTGGGTTGATATTGCACATCTGTCAGGTTCAGCTTATATTTAAAAAAAAAAATCCAGAAGTGAAGGTCTATAAACATTTTGCTGACTATATCCAAATATAATTCCAGCTATAATTCCAAAGTAAATTATATAATGTAAAGCTTGTTTAATTTAAGATCTCTTGAGGAAGGAGTTCTGAGTCCCAGTCCTTTTTTTCTCCTGACAGTGTCTTCCTGTAGAGCTATATAAACAGCTGCTCAGAGAATTAGGTACCTGCTGCCAGTGAAGCTCATCATCATTCATACCTTATAATCAACTCATGCTGGTTATTAGAGAGCAGGAGAGGTGGTCTGTTCATGAAGGAGATTTAATCCATACATGCCAGAGCCTTAGGTCCTTATCACACTGACATAAATGTAGCATAATGTAGTAATTTTAAATTTGGCCTTAAAAGGGCCAAATAGTTTTCTGGATAAATACTTGCCCAAGTGACAAACTTTAATATCTTGCCAGGTATCTTTCACCTCCAAGAGAACTACACCACATTAATATAAAACTTTTCTGGCATCTTTCTTGCGTAAACTGGCTGAAACAAATAAGAGGTTGAGGGCTAACATATGAAATGTGGTTTTCAAAAAACTAAACATTTTAACATCTTGGTAATGACCAAAGAACAGAATACACACATTTGTAGCCCTCAGGTTAATTCTCAGAAAACTTTAGTATTTCTGGTGAAATACTGTGAACCATTGTTTATAAAGGAACTGTCGGTATGAATTTTTGAACTTGACTCATTTCACATCAGCAGTTTTCTTCTCCCATGTTATTTAGAAAAAATTTGTGTATGGGCCTCAGATCAGAAACGCCAAACATGCTTAGGCCTTTCTGTTTATGCTCCTGCTTGCTGCCTAATAAGTTTTACTTTCAGCTTTGCTGCTTCTATTACTAAGAGCCACCTTGACAAGTTAGAGCTTGTTCCAGGGGCCTCTGGTTGTCTTGGGTAACTTCCCCACATCAGAGATACTTAAAACAGCAATGTGAAGCTTGATCCTCACCTTTACCACTCACTTATTCCTTGGTGCAAGCCTCCAGTTTGGATGTTCGTTTTGTAGGGCAGTTGTATACTACTTTTCAAGCAGGCCTCCATTCACTCACATCCTAGCACAGGTAGCACTGTTTGATGGTCACCAAGACAATCACTTGAGGATGAGAGAGTGGCTTACTGGTTCTTTGAGGTGTGTTGTCCATACAGATTCTATGACCTGTCCTCCATCTCTGCTGATCAGAGCCCTTCTCGTATGGAATTTTTATGGGGAACAAACTGAGTGAGAGTTGTGGCCATCCCAGTTTTTATGCCTTCAGTTTTGGGGCATGAGTGTGCATACATGGCATAGATAGGGCTCAGTGAACACCGCTATTAAAAAAAAAATCTGATCTCACATGCGCACCAAGAGTGGAATCTGCATGGATAACCTATCTCGAAGAACCATAATTACTATATGGTAAGTATTCTTTGCCACATAATATGTATTGTGATACTGACTTAAGCTCTATTAAGACTATTTTTAAATGACTGACTGACTGAAGCAATACATGTGGTCCTTTAAAACAGGTATTCCGTGGCACACTTTGCAAGAATGGTTTTAACTGCATTTTTGCTGATCTTGGTGATTGATACAGTACTTTAATACTCATTACTTTAATTGTGAAATGAAAGACTGCCTACCAAGACCTGAGTTTAGCATTTTGGGTTTCTATTCTCCATGCAACAACTGATGATTTTAATAAATTAAGGCTTGATTTAAAGCCAGTTAAAGAGAGTGGTATACTTTCCATTGAGTTCAGTGGGCATTGGATCAGGCCCCGAAGTATTGCAGGAGTGATATACTCTAAAATTCCTTCCATTGGTTTAGGATTTAATGTTGTAGGAGAAATACATAACCTTGAACAGAGGTCTTGGCAGGAAAATCATAAAGAGTTCCTGTTCTGAAGAGTTTAGTCTGAGACACAGAAGACTACTGCTATTGGGAGACTTGGAGGAGAAAGTTAGTTTAGATTAGCACAAACAAAAATCTCACCCAAGAAATCTGACTCTTGCCTAATATGATTCAGCAGAGTTTCTTCCCATCCAGAAGTATAAGTAAGGAAAGCTATGACGTTGAGAGGAGCTGTATTGTACATAGAGATGTGGAGGACATTGCTGCATTGCAGAAAAAGAGAGAGACTGAATCACAGAGACCTGACATCCTATAAGAGGACAAGGTGGTGCCTTTTGTCTTGCTTATTTAAAAAGTTCTCAGACTTTCAAAGGGACCCAGCTATATAGAATGAGTTAATGGGAAATGCAAGTTGAATGTCTGCACTCTTAAGACCTCTCTATGACTTAACTGTGATATTCATGAGGAAGTTGACTTAGGTATACCAGAGGGCCATTGCAGAATCTATATGGTGTCTGTTAGAACCATAATTCTACCTCTCTGATGGGAGACATGTAAAGCTTAACTGAGTAGGTAGACTGGATGATTTTGGTGTCCAGGGGAAGAGGCTGCATTTGGGTTAATATTTGCAATTATACAGCTCATCAGATCCAGTGATGCTTCCTGAAAGTGTTTGTGGATGGATGGATTACATCAACGGTGTGGGGGCATCCCCCCCTTCCCTACAGTAATGGGGAGATCACCTGAAGTAAGGACTAAAATGACCAGATTAATTCTTAAGTAGTTTAATAATAATTCTGCATAAATAGAAGTACTCAAGCAGAAACCATGAAGTAGACAGATTCTTCCTCTCAGTACCTTCTGGGGTTTAAGATCGTGTCTGTGACACTACTGGGGAAAAGCAGCAGATCCACCACTCTGGTCACAGTAATTTCAGGTAAATGCCACAGGCACACTTACATATGGGGACTGTGCCAATTTTGATAGCCTTTGACTCTCTCCAGCCTATCACTTCATTAACTCAGAAGGCATGAAGCCATAGGAAGAAAATGAAGGGAGGAGAGAGAAAGTGAAAAAACTGTGGGCCAGTAGAGCCAAGTCTCTCCCTTGCTGGGCTCGGGAGCCTTAGAGCCCCAGGATACCGTTAAAGGTGTTGCACAATCTGTAAAAGTGGTAGGAACAAACTTTTAAAATAAATCAGTGGATGTTTTACCTGAAGAAAGTCTCTGCATAGTTTGTCTGGAAAGAGGCAGGAATGGAGCACGCCCCTGCCACAGTGTCCCAGATATTGACAGGATCGGAAGTAGCAACTGTCTCATTAGTGGACTAGAAGATAAAGAGTTTGATAAGAATTCAAATGTTTAACAACTCTTCATAGACTTCTACAGACCGATTATCATTGCTAACCTTTCAGCTGTGCTAAAAGTCCTGATCTTGATGGTTGTATTAAACGGTCTAATGTAGCTGCATTCTGGAAAGTAGATTGCTGATTTGCTCATCTTAACAGTGAGGAGGCTGGTTTGAGGAGCTAGCTTGTACTTATGCTTTTATAAAAGCCTTGGTTCTGAGACAAACTACTTTTAGGCAGAATTGCCAAGAAATTAATAAGTGAGCAGAATTTCATTAATATATTTTTCTGTACCACTGGACAGGTTCACCAGACTTTGAAAACCACAGATATCTTTGCAATAGTATCAGTTGACAGTCCTGCAGGCAGGAAAGGTAGATAAACCAAAAATTAGTTGAATGAAACTCTCAATTTCTCATTTTAAAAAAAATAATGCAGGAGTATACTACTTTAAATTCAGTTGAGGCAGAACAGGAATGGGAATTTAAGAGAGAAGGGCCAGAGCCTTTTGCCTTAATTCTGGTCCAGTTTGACTGACGCTTTTGTCATGTGATCTGAGAAGCAAATGGCCCAGTGGTACCAGACTGAGATATTCGAAACTTTAGAAAAATCCTCTCCATATTAGATTACCCAGTCATGGTAGCTTCAATAGCAAACCATGCTTAAGGACAGTTTTCAAACATGGCATTTACATCTGCTCATTTTCACCCCATTACTGGACTAGATGAACTCTCGAGGTCCCTTCCAGTGCACTTTTAGAAACTGGAAACAATTAGCTTTTGAGTTTGTGAACTGCTCATTTCATCTTAATAAGATATACTCCTTTACCCCGATGTAACATGAATTCAGATATAACTCGGTAAAGCAGCGCTCCGGAGGAGCGGGGCTGCGCACTCCGGTGGATCAAAGCAAGTTCAATATAACGTGGTTTCACCTATAACGCAGTAAGATTTTTTTTTTTTTTTTTTTTGGGCTCCCAAGGACAGCGTTGAAACTGAAAGCAAGCGGACAGTGTGAAATAGAATAGAAGCATAAAAATGCAGTGGATATGATTGCTGGCACTACTCGTTTCATGCTTAATAAAAACCTGTATATTTAAAAAAATGTATTTGAAGCTGCCACAGAATTTCCACCAGTTTGCCATAGAATCTAGGGACCTCGCAACAGAATTTAGGTCCAGCTTGTCACAGAGTACAAAAGGGCCATGTCCACAAGTCAGGCCTCAGAACTGTAATTCGTTGGAGCACCAAAAGGCAACTATGGAAATACAATACCAACATTCAGTGTTGTGGCATACTAAAACGTATGTGAGGGCATTTTGATTAGTTTTTATATGTCTGACTCTTTCCTGCCTGGTTTCCCCTTGGTTTTCTTCCTAGTCCTTGAAGCACAATTAACTGAACAAAAAACTGAATGAAGGTTATATTCCTAAATTTTAGCCCTTGCCCTTGGCTCTTCTCACACGCATTTGAGGACGAGAATGATGATCAGTTTGTGGTAGGGAGTTTTCTTTTGAAAAACCCTTTATTTGTGGAGTTTTTTTGCATAGTCCTATTTGTAAATTATAATTTTTATTATGTTTGTGTATGTGCTCAGAACTTAGGATGGTCTCATTCTTAAAAAAATCTAAAGAAATGGTTATAATTTACAAAAATGCAAACAATACTGAAATACTTGTTTTGACTTCAGTTTCTAGGGGTTTTGTTTTAGATAAAAATTTAAACCCCAAGATGATACAGTAAATTATTGCAGGTTCATGGCAACTGTTTTATTTTTTCCCCTGTGTCTTTAGCGCTTTCCGAACTGCCCTTTGTGGGGAGATGTGCAAGACACTGCTTAAAGATAGCTGTTAATTTAAAGAAACAAGAACTTTGCTGTGTTTACAGATTTATTTTTAATAAAACCTAACTGAAAAGGTCTTCAAATGCAGAAAATTGTTATCCTGAAAAAGTTTTCCCCCGTTTCTCACTCACCTGCCGCTACTCAGGTTCAGGTTTGTGCAGTTTCTTTCTTGCACATATTGAAATTACAAACGCTTTCCTAATACTGCTTTAAACTCCATTTTCTGATGTACTTGTTCAGGGTGGTGGTCTGTCTTGCAGAAGCTCTGAACTTGGTTCTCACGGTTTATAAAACAAACACTGAATCTTTCAGTTTACCTTTAAAATGTGTCGTTTTAAAATTGCAGATACATGCATTCAGATAATGTAACATCTTTAGTAGTTTTGTATTTATTTTTCAAGCATTTTAATTTACCTTTTACCATTCACTAAGTTTCTGAATAAATGTAGTATTAACATTTTTTAACTTTAGGCTTTGTCTGCATGGAAAGTTGTACCAGTTTAACTTTAACTATATCAGTTTAAAAACAGATTTAAGGCTGTGCAAACCCCTGTAAGGACTCCACTCGCTGAACCCCAACCAAAAGAAATGGTCTTGGTGGCCGTCTCTACCAAGAACAGTTCAAACTTTAAGTTTTAGACGTATTCTAGTTTTGGCTTGCTCTTTGAAAGGTAAAGTTAAATACACTTTTTAAATATGGAATAGGCTACAAGGGCACAGCAGCAATGTCAGTATGCACTAAAAACTGTTGACTTCAGAATGACACACAGTGCTCTTTGCAGTAGAGATTTCATCATTATGGTTTGCTTCTCTCTGTTTAATGGGCTATTACGGATCTATGTTTTGTTCTTTTCCTTAGATATTAGGATTAAAGAAGAGGAGCCTGATCCAGAAGAGTGGCAGCTCAGTGGCGATTCTACACTAAATACCAATGATCTATCACATTTGAGAGTACAGGTGGTAGATGAGGAAGGGGACCAAGCACATCAAGAAGGAAAAAGATTGCGACGAGTTGCTTGCACCTGTCCCAACTGTAAAGAAGGTGGTGGGAGGTATGCTACTATTTAGGGTCCATATAATACTTGTTATGCGGAAAATAAATAATGAGAAAAAATAAGAAACTCAATTATGAACTTCTTGACTGTAGCTATTGGAGATCTTCGGGCACTGAGCTTATGCAGTAAAACGTCTCCAGCTCTTGTTTTGTGTTTATGGGGAAAGGTCAGAATCTGCAGTCTAGTGAGACAAATTTTACTCCATGCTTGTTGAATTGTCCTACTGAAATGAATGGGACTATTCAACATGAGTATAGGTTGGCAGAACAAGGCCCTAAATAATATGAAAGTGTTGAATTTCTATATATGCAGATCTGAGATTGACTTTCTACCATATCTCAATTTTTAAGGATTTGATTAAGTCCTGTGTTTGTGTATTTCATGATTGATTAAACAAAAGCTTTGTCTCCTATAGTGAAGGGAATGGTATGAAAACCTGAGACAGCCTGGATTTTTTTCTACTTATAACATTTTTACTCTTTAGAGACCTATTGTGTTTTGACATATTTTCAGTAAAGGATTTTGTTATGGGCGTCAGAAACTGGAGGAGGAGGGAAGAAATTGTTGGCTTTCTGAAATGGAAATATCTAGGATAGCATTATTGTATTTGAAACTATTGTATGTTGGAAAATAGCCTTTGTACTAGAATTTTCATGTCCATTTTGGCAATCTTATGTAGGTAACCATTTTAAATGGGCACCTAGTTTATTTGAAAATCAAATATAAACTTTTTGATTCTGTTTTGAGGACATATTGACATCCTAAGGTTCTACAAACCTGTTACTGTCTAAGGATTGTAAGAGGCTAGCTAAGTCTGGCTGCCCCTGTTGCTTCCACGTCCTCTCTGTTGGTTTGTTGATGTGCTTGCAAGGAAAGTACCTAAAACAGACAGCTAAAGTATTTCCTGGCAAAATGATACAGTAGAACTTAATTATGGGAAGACCTGTTAGCAGTGTTTATAGTTAAATTAGCTTCAACACTTTGTATTATAAAACCCTATTTTCAGTTGCTTATAACTTTGCTGGACTCTAACCATTTGGGCTGAAGTTTTCTATCCCTGGTATCTGCCTCAGGCTGACCACTTTTTTATTTTTTTATTTTTAATGTTTCAGAAAAACTGGTTCAGTAGTTTCTGATAACATAGTTAAGTTAAAATATGTTGATTTGCCCACCTTAAACTTATATCTGTTTCACTGAGAAACTTTATCACCTTCACGCTTTGGAGTTGGGACTTGAAATTTGGCAAGGGGGTTGCCTTGTTGCCAGTGATGTGCCTTTTTGAGTCTCTCCCCCTCCTCCCCCCCCCCCCCCCCTGTGAAAATCTCAGATTTGGACAAATAAGCTTCTGAAAAATCAGATTTAGCACATGCTCAGTAAAGGTTTGCTATAGGCCGGCAGCTAAATTCTCTGAAGGTTTCTTCTGCAATGGTCATGCTCCTGTATGCCAGCTAGATATTGCATGCACCATCCTCACAGTGTGACTGAGCTTGATTCATCTGAGTGCTGCAGGGGCTAAGAAGGACTTTCCCTACAAATGCTCCTCCCAGTGGTGGGTTGCTCTGGCACCAGGCATCAAAACTGAGAGCAGGAATACCATCTTTCCTGTGCTTTTAGTGTTCCTTCTGCAATCTGCACCAGCCCAGTCAGCATGGAAAAAGTAGCCTGGCTGGACTTTAGAGGGTGGTAGGTGGGAGAGTCCGAGACAGGAGCTCAGGGAGAGGTGAGAAAAAACAGAGTGGTACTGGTTTGGGGGAAGGGAAAGGGGAAGACTGAGACAAGGGGGAGGAAAGGGTAGGTAAGAGGAACACTGGGACAGGAACCAGGGGTGTGAGGAGGACTGGTTTGAGGGTGGAGCTGTCTAACCAATAGAGTGCACTCTCCTCCAGAGCCTGGAGTTACACGCAGGATTTTTGAGTTTCAGTAGTCGGATGCTGTCTAGTAAATAACTGCATATCTACTGACAAAATGTATGTCTGTTCCACCTCTAATGACTCGTGACCATTTAAAACAGCCTACTACTGCTACCAATTCCTCAGTTAGCTCCAGTGGTCAAGGTCTGTACTGATGGTCTAAAGTCCCAACCTCACTGATGACTCATAGGGGACCAGCATAGTTCTACATCGGGGTGGCCAATCTGTGGCTCCAGAGCCACATGCGGCTCTTCAGAAGTTAATATGCGGCTCCTTGTATAGGCACCGACTCTGGGGCTGGAGCTACAGGCGCCAACTTTCCAGTGTGCCAAGGGGTGCTCACTGCTCAACCCCTGGCTCTGCCACAGGCCCTGCCTCCGCTCCTCCCCCTTCCCCCACGAAACAGCTGATCAGGAGGCTCTGGAAGCGGGGAGTGGAGCTGGGGGGGGGGGTGGGGGCGGCTGCTGACGTATTACTGTGGCTCTTTGGCAATGTACATTAGTAAATTCAGGCTCCTTCTCAGGCTCAGGTTGGCCACCCCTGTTCTGCATTATGGAGTTTGCTTTTGTAAAAACTTAGGAAAATACATTTTTAAAAGAATGTTAGCGTTGCAAAGTCAAGTGCTCAAAAGTTAAAAATGCCAGAATTAAGGTTGTCTGTGCAACCTTAATTTGGCCCCTTATGTGCATGCATTATCATAAAGTGTTCAATACATGATCACATACTATTTTTTCCACAGGACCCTTGACTTATTCAGAGCATAGAATGGCCTATGCTCAGGGAATTAATTGGGTTTGTGTAGTGAATGGTGTTATTGTCTGTGGACCCCTGCTTCATTTGTGGCAGAAGTTGGAAGGCGCCTAGTGAATGAGAAAAGATGGTGTCATGGTTAAGGCAATTGAATGCCTTAGAATTGGATTCTGTCCCTGTCTCTGCCACAAAGTTCCTCTGTGATGCTGGGCAAGCCACTAAAACCAAACTTTTCACAGGTAGCCACTAATTCTCTCTGCCCAATTTGAGACATCTGAGGCTAATTTTCACAATTGTGGAGCACTCAAACTCACAACTGCAACTGAAGTCAATTGGAGCTGTGCTTTGAACTTATAAAGTACTCTGAAAAATAAGGTCTTTGGTATCTCAAGCTAGGCATTCATAATCGGTGAATGCTTGACAGTTTTGGCTTTAATCTCCCTATCTGTACAATGGGGTCATTTAATATCAATTTACTTGTTTGAAGAGCTCAGATAATACAGTGATGAATGTGCATGATGAACAAAGCCCATTAGGAATTTAATAATTCTATATTTAATATAGGTTTTAAATGGTTAGGGACTAAATAAGGTGTGGAACCATACCTTGAATGGTACATATGTAGAAAAAGTATTGAATAGCTTCCCATTCAGTGAATGCTGTCCTTCCTCTACACTGAATAAGACAGGTATCCTGTGGAAAAGGTAGACTGTGACTCTGTAGTTACAGTCTGTATCATAATCCAGATTCTTGTGCATATTTGTTAAGGTTGTATAGGCAATCTTAACGCTGGCATTTTCTACCTTAGGTACTTATCTGGTCCCCATCACATAGTATCCAGTTGTCTCACAATCTTTATTGTATTTAATGAAGCACTATTTATCCCCATTTCAAATCAATTTCATTGAAATCAAATAGGACTTATATGCCTAAATACCTGTGAGGCTCTGGGCCTATGTGACTTACCATGGGTCACACAAGATGTTTGGCACAGCAGGAATTGAACCCATGTTTCCACAGTCCAGGTTAGTGCTCTAACCACTGGACCATCCTTCCTCATATGCTTCTGAGTGTTTGACTACGCAGCCTTAACATTCTTCTAATGAAATCTTTTTGAATATAATTGTATGTCTTACACAGACACTCTCCCAAAATGTTTTAGTGTTAATTACAAGATAGGGAGATAGAATGTGGCATATGTTGCTGAACAGTGGTGTAAAGATAAAGTATACAAAACATATCAAACTATTGGATTGTAAGATCAGTAAGTAGTGTGGAAGGCATAAGCAAGGGGTGAACATGTCTTGTGATTATATGAAATAAGAATAATGATCAGAGGTGGCAAGAGCTTTCAGAGAATACTTCCACCTGCCATGACAATACTCGGGGTAGGGTGTGGGGGAGGAGGAGGAATACGTACAAAAGGCAAGTGCTAGACACTCAGCGAACCAGCACTTAGGGGAGAAAAGAGAGACAGACTGGAACAAGTAAAGAATAAGGGGTTTTCAAAACAAAGGCGGTCTTGAACTGGATCCTGAAATGAAGGTGGATCCATTGAGTTGAGGATTGAGGGAGCATGGTCATATTAAAAGGTGACGAGGAATAGAGTAGGTAGGTCTCTTTCTTGAAGTCAGGCTACTTTCAGCTGATGGATGAGTCAATATGGAATTTTTGCAGGCAGCATAAGTTACTTACACTATGAGCTACTGTGGTTCCCAGCCATCTTCAGGATCTGGGCAATTAATTTTTTTTCTAAAGTTAGGTTTCTAAATCCCTTTGGAATCAGCTGAATACTCTGCTCTATTGAAAATCGGTCTGTTTATTTGGGTGACTTAATACAGGTTTAGAAGCCTAACTTTAGACACTTTAAAAAAAATCTTAACCCGCAGAGAAAGTGGTGAGCTAAGGATATATCTACACAGCACCATTACCCCATGGCAGCAAGTCTCAGAGCCTGGGTTAACTGACGCGGGCTCATGGGATTTCACTCTGCAGGGCTAAAAATAGTAGTGTAGATGTTCCGGCTCAGACTGGAACCCAGGCTCTGAAACCCTGCACAGGAGGTGCTGGAGTCTGAGCCTGGACTCCAGCCTGAACCTGAACGTCTGCCCTGATCTTTTTAGCCCCTCATTGTGAACCCAAGTCAGGTGACCTGCACCCTTCGACTTGCTGCTTGCCAGTCTTCTTTTTGCTGTGTAGACATATCCTCGCAGCCAAAGTTGAAACTAAAGTTAGGGGCAAATGGAAGGACTCAGTTGAGATTTGAAGTAGAAGAGAGAGATGTTTGAGATGTTCCTGTTCGCCAGAAAAACTACGTTTCACTTTGGATATTTAATTGAAAAATGAAGATGAAGCAAGAAGTGTTCTTGGTCAAGACTGGTGGAGATGGAAGAGTCAATTCTGTCAAAAGATATGTACAACTTGGTATCATAAGCATAAAAGTAACAAGTAAGTTGATCTAAGAGGGACAAGGAAGAAAAAAAGTACAAGGCAGAGAACCTAACTTTGTATGATGCTGTAAGGGTTAGAGGTGTCTCCAGCAAGAGTGATTTGATGGATGGGAGTAGACATGTGACTGGGAACCAAATAGGCCCATATGGCTATGGAATTGATTCAGGAACATTGTTATGCCATTTTCTCTTTGATTGAATTGCTGCAATGCATTATATTCTGAGCCCTGTGTATTCGTAGTTTTACAGCTATTGGATTTCTTGTGGTGTCAAACCACTTTTACAGAATTGTTCTCTGGAATTGAAGCATTCATTTAAAAAAACGGGGAAGGGGAAAAGGGGTGCAATTCTGCCTTCATTTTTGTGAGGAAATCTTGAAAACACTAACAAAGTGCAAAACAATTCCATTCCCCCCCCCCCCCCCCCCAAGTCATGGACAGCCTGAAATGATAACTTAGGTATAGATAGATTGATCCATTGATCTCATCTGGCTTTAAGTCTGACAATTTAAATGTCAAAATCATTAATCATTTCACTTCTGCTCATTTTAGCAGAAACTTGTGTGACAGGAGAGAAGAAGTTTGTCTGTCCGGAATGTTCAAAACGCTTTATGAGGAGTGACCACCTTGCCAAACACATAGCAGAAACATTCAGCTAATTTTTTTATTTTACAATCTGAAATAGCATTCTGTGCCTCCCTAAGGTGCCAAAAGCCCTATCTGTCCCCTTCCCAGCTGCCAAAATCTCCAGCTTCCCCTTTCACAACTTCAACAGTGCAGTTGTTCTTTGTGAATACACAAGTCTTTGCAATATTAAAATCCTGAAAATATGGGGATTATAAATGGACTTTCTGCTATCTATTTATATATTGGGCTACACGAATGATTGTATTTTTCAATTTCATATTTCTTTAAAAGCCTGCACTTTGTCATTTCAATGAAGTTACTGCTGAATTTTCAGTCTACTGCATTAAAGTGCTGCAGAATCCAGGAACTGTGCTGCAGAATTTAGATCCAGCTTCCTGTGGAGTACACAGGGCTTTCATTAGATGTGTAGTTACTCTGAAAATCCACTCAGATTAACATACGGAACTATTTAGATACATTTTTCCAAATGGTACAAAATATCTATTGTTTAGGAGAAATAACTTAGATTTGCTGAATAATTTTAGTATTTGTTTTTTTTAAACAGAGGCTCTAATTTGGGAAAAAAGAAACAACACATCTGTCACATCCCAGGGTGTGGGAAAGTTTATGGGAAGACTTCACATTTGAGAGCTCATCTCCGCTGGCATTCTGGAGAGCGCCCATTTGTTTGTACTTGGATGTTCTGTGGTAAAAGGTTCACTCGCAGTGATGAGTTACAGCGACACAGAAGAACACATACAGGTTATCAATGTTTGATTTTTGGCAAATTTGATTGGAGGAATATGAATGATAAAAATTTCTTAAAATCGGCCAAATTTTTCCTCTGATTATTCTTCCACTGACTTCATGAAAGTTGTGCTAGTGTATCTGAGAGCAAAGTTGGTCTGTGATCTGTTTATTTTGTAATAATAATGAGATGTCCCCCTCCCCATATTAAATACCAAATATTTAATTTTGAAATCTGTTTCTATTAAAAATAACTTTTTCTACAATATCTAATACATCATGAAGTGGTAGGGGCTTCAGAACTCTAGAGCTTAAAGGGACACTGAGAACGTAAAAATCACAGTACCATTTGAAAATCGTGCACATACTGTTGTTACAAGTGACCCATGGATTACGATAACTGAAAGCAATTTAAAAAAATCTATTTTTAAAATAGCTTATTTTATGCTTTTGATAGTTTTCTGTATAATTAATGTACCTACTAGTCATGTGCATCAGTCTCAAGCCCCACTCTGGGGGAACTCATCTGCACTCTGTTTTCCATACCTGGCAAGAGGTTACAGCAGCATTGAAACTGAAGAGGCAGCAAATGGGTCCAAGCATGTTGGTTGATGTCAAAAAACCCTTTGTAACCTCACCAAAGGAACAGAAAAATGCTTTTAAAAAAAAATCTTTTTAAAGTGTGTGGAGGAGAAGGGTGTGTTTGTGTGTGAAAGAGAGAAAACCATGTCCTTTTAACAAAAAATAAGTTGACAGTGTCCCACTAGTGCACCTTGCTCATCAACGTGATCTATGGATATATGGTTTATTGTTCATAAAAATAATTTCTCTTTGTTATCTTGTGTGACAGGAGAGAAGAAGTTTGTCTGTCCGGAATGTTCAAAACGCTTTATGAGGAGTGACCACCTTGCCAAACACATTAAAACACATCAGAATAAAAAAGGTATTCACTCTAGCAGTACAGTGTTGGCATCAGTAGAAGCAACACCTGATGATACTTTGATTACTGCAGGAGGAACAACACTTATCCTTGCAAATATTCAACAAGGTTCTGTTTCGGGAATAGGGACTGTTAATACATCTGGCACCAGCAATCAAGATATTCTTACCAACACTGAAATACCTTTACAGCTTGTCACAGTTTCTGGAAATGAGACAATGGAATAAATATTACACAAGATACCTATTAATTGTGGTTATTTTTATACAGTAGTGAGAAAAATATTGTTCCTAAGTTCTTAGATATCTTTTTATTGATGTGCAAAAATTTTTGGATTGACAGTAACTTGGTTATACATGACACTGAAATGCCTTACTTTGTATGATATTCCATAGTATATTAAAATGGTAAAATTGCATGGGTTTTGTAGGTACTTTTGGAATCTAGAAGAGATGAAATTTTACCAAGTTATATTAAAAAATGAATTTAATGATGGGAATGGTAGTCTAACCAAATGCATCAATCCTGTGTGGTTTAGTGTAAAAATGAGAACATGTTGGTATTTATCTATTGTAAGATAAAAAGAAGTTGATGGGTGAAAAGAAATCATGTTATGATAAAAGAAATTTTGTAATTTTCTTGATGACTGGAATTTTTATTATGCATAACTGACAAATCAAGTTTCCAAGCAAATGTTACATAGTGTAGGCTTTACTTAGCTCATCAGCTTGTCATTTTGAAGCTAATTATTTTAATTAGGTTAACTATGTACAATATTTTAAGCATTACTCTTGTAAGATTTTGAAAACTACATTTTAACATGGAACTCTAGGGATAGTCACCTTTTAAATCCTGTTGAAAAGCCATGTTTAAGATTTAATTTGCCAAAATGATGTCTTGTTAATATTCTTTCAATAACCAAGTTGGGCAATATAACCAATGTTAAAAAAAAAAAGTTTAAAATGTTTAAAAAAATGTATAGGTTGAGGCATTTGGGTGGTAAGGCAAATGTTATAGTGAAATATATCCCTTTCCTTGAACACTGGAGGACCAAAAATTAGGTGTATTGCGTCTCAGCAGTGATTTTTATCAAATCTTGTTTCCAAAAACATCTGTCTGCCAGGGCCTTAAAAGCCATCATGTAATTTACCAGTAAAAATATAACATATGCAAATATAACAGAAAATCACTTCCATAGTGACAATACTCCCAACCATATGGATATTAGTCATAGTGAACTAGGGGTTTTACAAGGTTTTTTTTAATTTGTTGTTTAGCTTTTGGTTAGTCAATCTGCATTTAAATATCAACCATCTTTCCTTTTTCGCTTCTTCCCTTAAATTGTATGTATCAAGTACATTTAACTGATAAACATATATGTTTTTTATTATGCTGAATTTTCTTTTTATTTTTAATTACTGTTTATATTTTCAATTATAGAAAATGTACAAAATAAAGTTACTTAGCCAGTCTGTAAGTTCTATACCATTTTCCAGAAATGTACAACAATAATTACAGCAGTTCACCTATTTACAAACATTTGGAAATCTGTTCGTTATCCTTAAAACCACCTCAAATTTAAAGGCTACCTTATTGTACGTTTAAAGTGTATTATAACAGTGTGGTAGTTAATAAAACACTATTTTTTTTCTTTTGACTTGGTGTTTACTGCATTCCTTTGTGCTACGTTACAAGGTGTGATATGCTAACACATGTTTAATAGCTCCAGTTTTTCTTCAACAAACTTCATAATGAAAATAGTTGTATTTTTTTCTGACCTTGCTCTGATATAGTTGACCCTTTAAATTCCTGTTGCGCAAGGGAAGGGTCAACAATGGAAAGAGGATGTGACAATGGCCTCGGTGAAAAGGAAGAGGAGTTGCAGAAGAATACTGAGCTTATGAGTTCTGAGTAACAGAGAGGATGGTGTTTTCAGCTGCAGCAAGGAGGTGGAGAGCTCATAGGAAAGAGCAGTTTTTTAACTATGTTGTGAGAGTTGGTGGCAGGACATGCAGGAAGATGTCTCAATCAGCAGTGCATGACTAGACTGGGGAGAGGTTGGGGTGCCAAGATAGATTTGGGATGCTGATCTGGGGGAGAGTGTAGAAGAAGAGATGAATAGAAGAGTGAGACCTACAGAGCGTGGGAGATGTTAGGTGGTAGAGATACTGAAAAAGGCGGTGGAGAAGGTAATAGAGTATAGAGTCCAGGAATCCAACAGAGGGGATGGGGTTCAGCACAAGAATGGTGATGCCAAATGTAGCAGAAAAATCAGAGGATGATCATGAAGAATCCTTGGATTTGGCCAGGAATAGGTCATTTGTGACTTTTTAAGGCAGCTTTGGTGGAGTAAAGTTGGGCAAAAGTCAAAGTGCTGTGAGTGACAGGAACAGTCCAAGCGTTTAATTGGGTCGCCCTTAAGAGAGTTCAGGAGCCAGCCCGTTTTCTCAGATGAATGAATTGCAGCTCAACACTGAAAAGCGTTCTTAAAAATGATGTTTTGGGTTATTTTGTGACTTGCACATCAAATCTGTTTTAGTTTACAAGTAAAAAGATGTTTTCTGTCTGGCCTGTAAAGTCAACCTGGAATCTACAGGTCATTCTGGATTCTTTCTACCTTGCACTTGAACAGCAATAAAGATTCTGCAGTTGGGGCGTAATTAATATTAATCTGTTGATGATGCTTGAGTCAGAACAGAAACTAGTTCTCTCCAATAGCTGTATTGGCTTTGTAACAAAAATGTATTTTAATTATTGAACAGGTATGACTTATTGCATACATGGAACAGATCTGCTGAGTAAGAAGGTGCCATATTTACATAACCATTTTTCAGAGCAGAACTGCACATTAAAATGTGACTTTCTAGTCTATAATTAGAACAAACATCTTTGAGGAACTATTCATGTGTCCTTTCTGTTCTCCTAAAAAAGAAGTAAATTGAACCCAAAGCAGTATGATCAGTGGTGATGCAGGTCATAGTAAATCTTTGTAGAAGGTTCTTCAGTATGTTTGTATGACAGCCAGTCAAAGTGCATGATATCAGAATTTTCAAAAGCTCATTTTTATGAGTGGGGGGGAAGGGGGTCTTTTCCTGCCAAACAATATTGATATTAATGTCATAGTTTGCACTGTAATTTTGCTTTTACCATTGTTAATGCTTCCTGATCGCCAAAACCTGAAGAGGGATCAGTTCATTTGTGCGCTCAGGATGGCGGTAGAACGTTTCTGGCAGATGGAAGGAGGATTGTGAATCAGAAGACATCTCAATGGCTGTTCAGTGACTAATTCCTGCTGAATTTCACGTAATGTAAAATGAAAACTTCTATGAGCAGTACAGTAAAGAGTTATGCACAGCCAAGCTCTTTTATCTGAGGCTGTAATTTATATTCTCTAAAGACGCCATCTGTGCAGGATTCTCATTCTTGGGCCCTGTGTCTCCACTGCAAATCATGTAGGAATCTCCCCTAGCTTGTAAGATTTTTGGCTCTGATACATCCGTAGCCCTGTGTGAGGGGTTCTGCCTTTTGGAGTATGCACTATTAAATCCCAAGAAAATTCTAGGTACTTTTTTTGAGACTGCAGTCAGCACAGGCATTTCCCAGAGAAGCTGACTTGTGTAGTTTTGGTTCTATCTGGCTTAGCAGCTAAAGGGGTTGGGGTTTTCCATTCCAATTTCTAACCAGTGTTCTAGTTCACTGAGCCTGGTAACCTGGCTTTTTTCAGCACATACTTTTTTATGTTTTCTTCTGTTTCCTCTGCAGATCCGCTTGAGGTGTCATCACCATAGCCAAAGATTGCCTGGATATGACTTGAGCTCCCAGCAGAAACCCATTGGGAGACTGTTCATGTATCATTATTTGCAGAACTGGATTAAAATTTTCCATCAAAACTGTTTTTTGGTGGAAAATTGGGTTTTCAGCTAAACAAGAATTTTTATCTAAATAAATTTTCAGTGAAAATTTCAATATTTCATTGAAAAACTGAAATATGTTGACCAACAATTAAAATATTTTGATTCAAAATAGCACTCCCATTCTCCTCCACGGATAGTGCTCTCTGGCTAGATTCCCATGATGCACCATGGCCAGGGACTCCTATGGTGCACCCCCTCTACTCACCAAGAGTGGAGAAATTGGTGCATCATAGGAAATGTGGTTTGGTCAGAAAGGCAGGCCCACAGAGAAGAATGGGAGCATAAGGCACTAGAACTACAACTCCCAAGAAGCACTGCAGCATGAGTTTGAATCAAAATATTTTGGGGGTTGGCCAAAACATTTAGCCAGGAAGTCAAAATTTTCTGGAGAGAAGAATAATCCCTGTTTTCTGACCAGGTCTAATTATTTGGGATCCTGGCAGAAAGGGCTGTTGACAGACCTGTGTCCACTGGATCTCCAGTCTCATTTGATACTATATTAGGCTTCTCTTAGAAGGTACTGTGAGGATCAGTATCACAGAATCCATTTCAGCCTGGGGACATTTGTATCTTGTGGAGAATTTTGGTATCTGAAAACTTAACATCTTGTAGCTGAAAACTTTGGTATTTTGATATATCAACACCTTGAGGCTGCACACAGATGGCTCTGAATCCTGTCCGCCTCATCACCATAGCCAGTGTCTGAGTGACTTGGAGTATTTTTGGTGTCTTGGCACCTGACCACAGAGAGAGCATAAAGTCCTGTAATATATAAGTTCTTCTGGACACTTGCATTCACAACATGTCAATATTCTGCTAACTGGGCCCACTTGCCTACTACCACAGAATGGCGTTAAAAACCCTTTGCCTCTCAAGATGTGTTGCTGGAAACAGTGTAGGATGCAGGAACAGGGAAGCATGATGATGATGTCATGCCTGTTGAGAGATGGGAAGGCAACAGAAAGCCTTCTGGTATATTGGGCTGTATTAGTAGGAGCATTGCCAGCAGATCGAGGGAAGTGATTATTCCCCTCTATTCGACACTGGTGAGGCCACATGTGGAGCATTGCGTCCAGTTTTGGTCTCCCAACTACAGAAGGGATGTGGACAAATTGGAGAGAGTCCAGCGGAGGGCAACAAAAATGATAGGGAGCTGGGGCACATGACCTACAAGGAGAGACTGAGGCAACTGGGGTTATTTAGTCTGCAGAAGAGAAGAATGAGGAGGGATTTGATAGCAGCCTTCAACTACCTGAAGGGGGGATCCAAAGAGGATGGAGCTTAGCTGTTCTCAGTGGTGGCAAATGACAGAATAAGAAGCAATGGTCTCAAGTTGCAGTGGGGAAAGTCTAGGTTGGATATTAGGAAACACTATTTCACTAGGAGAGTGGTGAAGCACTGGAATGGGTTACCTAAGGAGGTGGTGGAATCTCCATCCTTAGAAGTTTTTAAGGCCCAGCTTGACAAAGCCTTGGCTGGGATGATTTAGTTGGTGTGATCCTGCTTTGAGCAGGGGATTAGAGTAGATGACCTCCTGAGGTCTCTTTCAACCCTAATAGTTTACGATTCTATGAACAGGAAAAGGTGCACAAAACCTTCCTTCTGCTCGAAAGCAGCTTTTCTTCCTCCACAGCATGACTGGGTGGTGGTGGTCCAGGTATGTAAGATTTTTTTTTGTTTTCTCTGTCATCCCAGAATCAATCATCTTTAGATTCATATTGCCACCTCTACTTACTAGTACTCATCTGTATCCCACTGTACTTTAAAGTAATTTCTGGCTCTTAGGATACTTGCCAAATATTGGACACCTCCCATGGAGGGAAATGGCAAGATTATTTTTGTGTTTTGCCTCTTCAACTGGCATCACTACAGTATTCTCCTAAATAGTGTGGCAGTAGGCCTATCCTACCTGCACAAACTTGCAGTGCATCTGTTCTTCAGTTGGACTGTTTATTGAATAAATAACATCACTTTGAGATCTGATGCACAGTCCTTATCAAGCTGAGTGTTGCAGGCCCTAGTTAGCCTGAGTCACAACTTGCCCCTGGTGGGCAATTGGTTTGGACACTATAGAAAGCCTACCTGAGGCTGCCCATCTATGATCCTCTTATCTCAGGTCACCACAAGTTGCTGAAAATGTTACTGAAGAGTGAAATGGATAGTTGTTTGGTCCTGCTTACCAGGACTTCCTTTTGTTGCTAATGTGTTGGTACTTACCATAGTATATTATCATATTATGCTTCCTAAACTGAGTTCCCAGTGGAGGATGGAAGTCACAAGATTCTTCCATTGTCACTCACAGGGATATAAAGGTGACCTGGATTTCGTATCTGGGGTGCAGTTCAGAATAATTTCTAATTAGTAAGGTTCTCTGAGACTGCCCTTAAAACTGGCTGGGCTGGAGACCAGGTCTATACTTAAGAGATGAAAGAGACTTATGTGACTAAGCTTCAACACTCAGGGTGCTTATTTACAATAAGTACAAGACCTATATGCCCATGTGCTTGGACCTTGGCATTCCTGAATGTACTAATGACACGTGGAATCCTGTCAGATTACAGGCTTCTTGTGATTATCTCAGACAAAAACAGGTTCTAGCCATTTCTGTTAGCTGCTTGCCTAGCAGAGAGGAAATGTGATCACAAAGATAATGATGTAATCACTGTAACACTCATATGGAGGATCTCTGATGGGGGGGATGAAGGTTCAGACTTTCCTCTGGGAAAGGAGCTAGAGAGAGCTCATCTGAGCAACAGTTATCAATCTTTCGCTCAGGGCATTTAGAAGAGTCAGTGTTAGCTAATTATTCTTTGAGTAGTGTCCCTATGGGTGCTCCTCTGTAGGTGTGCTTGCGCCGCTGATCAGAGAACTTGGGAAGCAGTGTCTGTTAGGCCTGCACCTGAGGCTAGTCAGCGTGGGTGGGCTAAACCCTCTCCCCCCCCCCCCCCCCACATCAGTTCCTTCTCAAGTGCCCCTGGCTAGAAATGGAGCTATTCGTAGTTTTTTTTATTTTTATTTTCGTTCTCTCTCAATAAATAAATAAATTAAATAAAATTTATTTTTCCTGCTTTTTCTTCACTGGGGACCCTTTCCATAATGGGTATGACCGGTTCACTGGGCTTCAGAAGTGCCTTTCTCGCCAAGAGGCGATCCCCGTTGTAGACCAGCACTGCCAGTGCATAAGCTGCCTCAGGGAAGACCACATTCAGCAGTTGTGTGATCTCTGCCAGCACCTCAAGCCCAGGTCTCGTAAGGATAGAGAGCTCAGACGGATCATAATTGAGGCCGTTCTCCGACCCTCTCTGGACATGCGCTATGAGTCACCTGGCAGACGTGAGTTTCTCTGCAGCCCTCAACATCTAAAGGCTATGCGTCAAAGAAACAAGCTGCTGACTCCTAATAAATCATCGAAAAAAATAGCAGGAATTCCTCACAGGGAGCCCTGAGATGACTGCAAACGATCTCTGGCATACTCGGTATCCTTGATATCATCGGCACTGGGACAATCCCACCCCGGTACGTATGGCTCACGGAAATCTACAGAGGCAGATACCATTGACGAGCCTACAGACTTGATGGGCGTGGGTACCAAGTCAACGGCACTGAGGGACCAGAACAGGAGTAAGCACTCCACTAAGAAGGCATTGCCAGTATGCAATTCTCTATCGGTATTGCCATCAACACATCATCCGGCACCAGAATGACTGGTATGGGCGGGATCTCCATCTCTCCCGGTACCGCCAATGGCACCACGTTGGTCGGTACTGTCTGAATTCCAGCACTTGAAAGACCTCCATGTATTCAACATACCGGAGTTCCTCTTCTTGGCACGAGGACCCCTGCACTGAGTCATTGCCCAGCCTGGGAGTCTTCCCCGCTGCCCTCCCATGCTCCCCCATTCTCTAGTGAGGGCTCAGATAGTGAACTGGAGGAAGTGGCATCACATTACTCCTCCCTAGCTCCTTATGGTGCCCAGTATCAACAGGGGCCCTAAGCATACCCTCAGATGGCTCCACCACCACCACCTTGGTACAGCCACCCATGGGCACCACCAACGAGCTCTATGCCAACACCATCCCAGTGGCCATACTGCGACCCTTGGGCTGCATATTGCCACCATATCTCTTGAGCATCTAGTGCTCCCCACCCTCCCAAGACCCCTCGAGGCACACCTCTTTGTGGCATCCAGAGCTTCGGAACCTCCAGAAAAAATTGTGGAGAAACAGGAGGGCGGTGCTCAGAAAGAGGTGAACCTAAGGACCATATTCTCCTCCTCCACCATCTCTGGCTGATTACTTATGCCTCTTCCAGGACCTAACGTAGAAAGTGTCAGACACTCTTCAAATACCACTAGAAGAAGTCAAAGACACCCACCATCATCTCCTTGACTTACACCATTCATCTGCATCCTCAAAAATCTTGCTACACATTAATAAGGCCATTCTGGCCCCTGCAAAAATCATTTGGCAGACCCCAGCATTGGTGGCACCTACCTAGCAAGGGAGACTGAATGCCTCTTCTCCAAACCTCCACCCAACTCCATTGTGATGGATGTGGTAAATTCCCACAGCTGTCAACACCCAGATGAGGTCCACTTCCTATGATAGCAACTGGAAGTGTTTGGTCCTTTTCAGGAGGAAGGCATACTTCTCAGCCACTCTTCAGTTTCGAATCACCAATTACTAAGTCCTGATGGCGAAATACAACTACGTAAACTATTAAAAACTGAATTATTTTATTGAGCAGTTGCCTGAGTAGCATCACAACCAATTTAAGGCCATCATCCAAGAGGGACAGTTAGTTGCCAAGACAACACTACAGTCTGCCAGTGATTCAGCTGACACAGCAGTCAGGTCCATCTCCATGGCTGTGGTAATGCGACGTGCGTCATGGCTCCATATGTCAGGCTTCCAGAAGGAGGTACAGTCGACCATTGAAGACCTTTCCTTTGAAGGCACTAAGCTCTTTGTGGAGAAGACTGATGCCTCTCTTCACACCCTGAAGGATTCTAGGGCTGCTCTCCATTCATGAAAAAAGAACAAGGAGTACTTGTGGCATCTTTGAGACTAACAAATTTATTTGGGCATAAGCTTTCGTGGGCTAAAACCCACTTCATCAGATGCATGCAGTGGAAAATACAGTCGGAAAATATATATAATACACACACCATGAAAAAATGGGAGTTGCCATAACAACTCTAAATCTACATGCCAGGACAAAAGAGAAAATTTAGTCCACAGCCCCAGCACAAACCATGCACCTCCCAATACCTGGCTCAGCATTACTACAAGCCACACAGAAAGAAAAATAGATTTTTGAGGTGTAAACCTTCTGGCCTGCAATCTTCCTTGTTTCAGCCATCCATGTCCAAGTACCAATTTTGATGTGTTGGTCAAGGCGTCAATAGACCACTCCCCACAACCTCTACTGCTGACCACTGCTATCCCATGGGGAAGGGAGATTGGAGACCCATACTAGACGTCAAAGCTCAAAAATTCAAGATGGTCACTCTAGCAATGATCATTCCAGCATTGGAACAGGAAGACTGGTTTTTGGCCCTTGACCTTCAGAATGCCTACTTTCATATCTCAATCCTACCGACTCAGACAATTCCTCAGATTCACTCCATGACGAGACCATTACCAGGACAGGGTACTCCCCTTTGGGCAATCATCAGCCCTGAGAGTATTTTCCAAGGTGTTCTTAGTAGTGACTGCACGCTTATGCTCCCAGGGGATCATGATTTACCCTTATCTCGACTATTGCATCTTCAGAGCCCAGTCTCTCCAAGAGGCTTGCCAAGTCACCAAAGCTGCAATGCACTTGTTCATAGAACTGGGCCTACTGATCAATGCCCAGAAATCAACCCTTATTCCAATGCAACACCCAGAATTCATAAGCACCGACCTCGACTCTTTACAAGCCAGAGCTCTCCTACCTCAGCACAGATTCGTCTCCCTGGCCACACTCATAAAGATTGTTCAAGCAGTCTGCAAATATCAACCAGATGCTACTTCCAACTCTTGCGGCATATGGCAGAAGGCACAGCGATAATACCTCACGCCAGATTGGTTCAGCTCAGCGTACAGACCAAACAGGGACCGACTAGACAAACCCCTGTCACTGCGTAGCAGGACCAAAAACTCCTTAGACTGGTGGAAAGACCCAGACAGCATTTATAAAGGGACCCCCAATTGTGGGGAGTGCATCTAAATGACCGCATGACACAAGTCACGTAGTCACCCACAGGGAGATCCTTTCACATCAACCTCCTGATTTCTGCTTTTGTCCCCTCCTCTCCCATATAAATTGAAGGCATTTTATAAACTTTCATGATATTCTCTCTCTTTCCAAAAGGTTGATCTTTACCAAATCATTCTCCTGAGGTTTTCTAAAGCATTATACTTCAAAATAGTTTTCATTTATATAGTGTTTCCCATGACTGTCTCCATCTTTCATTCTATTTACGTGTTGTTGCCGTAATATCCCACATAGGAAGTAGCAGTTACACATGGTATAGAATGAACTGGGTTGTTTTTTGGAGACGGGAAGGTGTTAAATTGCTCCTTATTTCCCTACTCAGTTGCTTTCCTAAGTGACTAGTTCTATTCAATAAGAATGTAATTAACAACAGCCTCATGGACATGGTTCATTCTCTGTGTACTATACACTCCAACCAGCAGTATCACTTCTATCCCACAGGCCACAATGTAGTATCTCCATTTTTTAAACAGTTCACTTGTCTGCTTATGCTGGATGCTTTATATTCTGATGTTCAGCCTTGCCCCTCTATATTTTAGACCTGAAATTCTCAGTCTGTGCTGGAATGTGCTGGAGTTAGTAGGCTGTTCTCTGCTACATTTCTTTTTAAAAGATTACTTAACTATTTACCTGAGGGATTGAAATGGCCCGATTTTCAGTCAGGAAATTAATGCCAATTTTATTCTTTCAAAATAGCCAATTATATATTTACTCATCCTTGAGAGCCAGTAAATACATGAAAAAAGAACAGGAGTACTTGTGGCACCTTAGAGACTAACACATTTATTTGAGCATAAGCTTTCGTGGGCTACAGCCCACTTCATCAGATGCATAGAAGGGAACATATAGTAAGAAGATATATATACATACAGAGAACATGAAAAAGTGGAAGTAGCCATACCAACTGTAAGAGGCTAATTCATTAAGATGAGCCATTATCTTCTGTTGTCACGCAAGCACATAAAACCATATTATTGTGGACATTGCTCCACCCATCAAGACTCGGGTTAACAATGTCATCCTGTAGACCTTTTGCACATTGCTCAATTTCTCTTTCATACACTTTATCCAGCAATTTGCCTGTGACATCTGCTCTGTTGGGTGGACTGTATCTTGGTCTTAATGACTGAACCAGTTAATGAAGTGTGGATTCTCAATCATATGGAAAGGAGAGTTTGTTGCATAAACAAACCGGGCAATTTTTTCATCAATTACCTCTTTTTGTAATCTGTTGGTTCTAATCACAAACTAATCTATGGTTGTTTCTGGATGACGGAGATTTTTTTATTTTTTTTATTTTTGCTACAGGTGATGTACTGTAGCTATGTGACATACATGATGTGACTGAAACACTACCATTTGCAGAGAACTGTGAAACTATAGAAAATGATGGTGATCTTGAAGGTCGATATTCTTCAGAATCCTGTAGGTTGAGGATGGATTCTCCTAAACAAAATAAGGCAATGCAGTTATTTAATTATTACCACCATACTGCTCATTTAGTATGTCTCATTGCATTCACTGACACTCAGAACTACTTTAAAGGTGAAATTGTGAAAGGAAGATCTGCCTATTTCAGCTATTTATTTTTTGTCACGCCTGCATCTAAAGTGATAGTAACATAGAGTAACAACTATATTTTTTGCTCAAACATGAGAATTCAAGAATAGTCCAGAAAGAAGACAGGCAGTCCTTAAGAAAGAAGTATGAAATAAAAAAGTTTGCCAACCCGAAGACCCTGTATGTTCAGACATGTTCCTTTCATCATCTTCAATGCCGCTTCCTCCTGAGAAGAAACACTTCTGATGACGTTGTTTCATTCGGGTAACCACGCCTTGCATTTCTGCGTTGCACTGTTTGCATTTTGCACACATGCCTGTCTTACCCACAGGTAGAGGAATATTCCCAAACTGGGTCTCTTTTACGGCCTGCTGCCATTATAGGTTTTCCCTTCTAGTGAGAATGGTATGGTAGATATCAAATCAATGAAGGCTACACTCAGAAGGACTCAAGACTTCTGGAATATGCTGCTCAAACCGTTTCACTTTTGTTTCTACTGCCTGTCCCTCCCTTCTCACATATATCTCCAGACTGCTTCTCCTTGTCCAGATCTATTCCGCCCCCAACAATCTTCTATTCATTGTACTTTTTGAAACTTTGCACTTTAGAGAGAGGTAAGGGATTGATTCTGTGTATACAAATTTGCAGAGGGACAATAGGGTTGAGGTCTGCTATTTCTCACCTCTATATATTATTTATTTATTTAAAAATATTTTTGCTGTTAACAAGCACGTTATCTCTGGAGACACACATCCACAGTTTGAGACCTTCAAAACTAAGCATCTCTGATGGTATCTTCTAGACTGAGCACTGAGTCCCATTGCAGAGTTAGAAAGATTAACCTAAATAATCTATACAGAAGCCCCTGGAACCTCATCAGAATAGGTCCCTAATTCATGAATTATTGGAACTCAATTACAAAACTTTTCTTAAACATTACATGAATATATATTCTCATACTATGGGATTATAAATTCTAATTCTTATTCCATGATGAGATATCTTTGAGCTATAATGTATCTTAATTAAACTCTCTTTAGATAGGTTTTTTCCTCAAAAAGCATTTTATCAAAAAAATCTGATTTAAATAAAACTGATTTTTTTAAATCGATTTTTATCCACCCTGTTTGTGTGACCTTAGACAAATCTCTGTGCCTCTGCCTCAGTTTCCCCATCTGTAAGTGGAAATGATACTTTCTTTGTAAATTGCTTTGAGATCTATTAACACACACAAAGTGCTATATCAGAGCTAACTATGAGTATTTCTTGGAGAGATTATTTCTTTCACAGCTGTCTATTGTATTCTATTTAAGTTCTTATGCTGTGCTCAACCCTGTGATATTGAATGGCCTTTCCAGCTAACAGTGTATCCTTATCTACTCTCTACTCTTTTCCATCTTATTTCTTAACAGCAGGAGTTAAGGGAACAATGTCTGTCCCAGCTTGAGTTTCGTGGAGTTCTTTGTTGGATTTAAGATGACAGCACTGAGCTAATTAGCCAGACATTCCTTGTTGTACAAGCCTTATGGTAACTGCTTCCTGTATTGCCTAGGTTTTCTCCTAAGCTTCAAGACTATCACTCACTAAAGTTTGTGTCAGAAAATGTAATTTAATGTGGTTTTTAGTACTTAATAGTGCTCTATAATTGATATAATTGTCCTCTGGTAAGACAACGCCTTTACTCCACACCCTGGTTTTCCTTTGGGCTGTGACAACAATTACTGATCAGGCCTCGTCTACACTAGAAAGGGTGTGCTATACTCGTATAGCTATACCAGCAAACGCTCCTAACACAGTTGCAGTTTATGCTGGCAAGAGAGTTCTTTTGCTGGTATAGCTCATAGCAATTCCCTGGAGGGGGGTGGGAAAGCTATGCCAACAAAAGCACTTTTTGCTGGTATGACTGTCTACACCAAGGCCTTTGTCAATGTAAAAAAAAAAAAAAAAATCACACCCCTGAACACCATGACTGTTCATAAGGTCTCTCCCTGACTTGCACAAACATAGGTGTCATTTGCAGTAATAATAATGAAAGAAAATGCAGTGCAACCTAAGGCGACTGCCTTTCTTTGGATGCAGCTAGAGACAGGTGTCACGTTACTCGACTGCCATTGTTTGCTCAGACACAGGTAGCTCAATTTACTGCTGTCAGTTCCTAGGAGCAGGTGACACTGATGGCACAGTGAGGGAGGTGTTCAATCCTTTTTCGGGAAGCTTGAACACCAGCATCAGAGCTGTAGTTACTGCAGTGAAGTCTTGCCAGCCAGCAGTCCTCCCTGTGTCTCTTTCACCTTTCAGCAAAATGCTTGCAGCCACCCCTTCTCCAAATGCTAGTGTAGCCACTGTGCATTGCATGGAAGTCAGAGTGCCTGCTGCTTTGGCTGACCCTGAAAAGCAACGAGAGTGGAGTCGTACTGCATCGTATGAATGTTCTCCGCAGGCACCAGCTACAACAGTGCAGCATAGGGGGCTCCTCAGGGCACAGTGGCCCAAACACCATTCAAATACTACCCAGATACACCTTTCAAAAGCCAGTGCTCCCACCACCAACGCTAACTCAAGTGCACAGACTATTTACAGGACAGGAGCAAGCCTTGAAGGCCCTGAGACTGAAGGCGGAAAAATGGAATTGCTTTATTTCGGCTGAAGAAAACGAAATGCTCTTCCTGGATAATGGCCAACAACAGCAGCTAATCATTGTCACTGGAGCTGGGGCAACCTGTATGCAGGTGATGGGCAGATACCAATGCTGTGCAATAGGCATCGGAGGGTGAAATCCTGACCCTCTTTCATTGACTTCAGGGGAGGCAGGATTTCACAGGTCAGATAAGGGAGGGGTTTGTGTGCTCATTTTGGCATTTATTAGGCACACGTTACTCTTTTTGACCCAAGCTGTTAGCCAATATTTGGGATCTTGTGGATTGTTTGCGTTAAGAGATGGATGATAAAGTCAGGAATTTCTTTAATGCAGTCCTATTTATTTACAAAGAATGTACAAAATCCTGTGTCCTTGCACAAAGTAGGACTCAGACAGGAGGGAGTTTCTTCGCTCAAGATTCCAAGTCTCTTTTTCCAGCGTGCACTCTACCCAAAAAGCTCCCTCTGTCAGCTTTTTCTCTAAATCATACTACAAGAGCTTCTCTCGCTGTCTTTGGCTTTCTGCTGCCTCCTCTGTCTGCTTCTGCACATGTACCCAATGCACCTCTGCCAAAACAATACCATCCCCTTTGTGTTTGCATTCAGCCCACAGTGGAAATCCTTCACCCACACAGCTCAGCTCCTGAGTCCTGACTAACCTTGCATGTGGCCTGAGTTTTGGGCAGTAGCTCCCACTGTTTCAGCTATCCAACTGGCGCTTAACTGCTTCTTACATTTATCTGGAATGAAGGGCACCTATTACACCCACCAGCTTCAGTGAGGTTGTATCCTATTCCCAACTTAACAAAATAATGCTACAGTTAAACACAAAATGGGGTCCATTTTTGTAATCCCTATTTTCACTCACTCATCGCTTTCTGAAAAATATTCCCTTGGGCTGAATCTCATGATGCTTTCTTTGTGTCAAATGTGAATTTCTTTGTGAAAAATATGAAGAAAAGTGTTTAGTTTGCTAGAGAGAGTGTGGCCCTGGCTTGTTTGTAGGTACCATTCTTTCCCACACAATTACATTGCAATTACAATGGTTGGCCGAGGAGAGTGTTGGGGGATGTATGAAAGGATGTTGAAAGCTAAAAAGTAAAAAAAAAAAAAATGTGCTGCATGGATTGATAGCAGGAAAACCATGCTTATTCTTCCCCGCATATACAGAAAACCTTGATGAAATTCCTATGTAAGTATCTTTAATACATGTACAACTGGAATATTTAGCCAATCCATACACGAAAGCATATATATACACACACACACACACACACACAATTAGGAAAAGTTCACATTCTCTTATACTACATTTTCTCATAAAAATCAAGATATTTTTATAAAACAAGCTTTTCATGGGTTTAGTTCAGAGTGATGATGCACAACTTTACTACATGGCAATAGTAATGGGGCACTGTTTTACTGAAAGCATAAAAAGGGGAAATGATCTTCATTTTGTGCCATTAATAATTTTTCTTTCAAAAAAGACACTAGTTTTCACACAACTCTGAAAAAGCTGAACTTTGAAACTCCGCCTCCAAATTGCAGGATTGGCGCACTAGCATGGAAATAGTTCTTGAGGATTTTGACCGAGTTAAAAAAGAAAAGGGTTAGAAATTAGTTATGAAAGCTTGCAAATTGCATACGGAACTTATGCAATGTAAAACATTACAAAATCAGAGTTAGCTTGTCTGTGCATTCATACCTTTCTTTATAAAAGTGCATAGGTTTCAGTGTATTAGAGACACCTTCAGCTTAAAAGGTGATAATTCTCTCTGAAATTTTTTAAACCAGCTATCAGTATAAGATACATTTGAGATAACTATAATTAAAAAAGGCCAGAGAGAACAAACATTTCTATTGTTGTTAGTTTGTTTACATTATGCATTTGAGAACATGTGCACAGTTTAACTGTTTCCTCTGCACAGTCTATTAATTAATGAGTTCTCCTTTTGTTTGTGTGGATTTTCACATGGTTACAGGAGAGTTACAATTTCTGTCAATTTCTGCAGTTTTAAAAACAGGGATGGGGTGTTATTTCACTGAGGGTGAGGCTTGTGTGTTGTGAGGTTTTCTTAAGACCGGGTCCCCGTTGTACTAGGTGCTGTACTCATTCTTATCTTTTGCCCCACCAAAAATAGAAGATGCAAAATGTACTGTATTAAGCCTTTCAGTGCAAGTTTTAATTCCTCAAGTCTGCAGGAATGTTGTACAGTAATACACTGATTTATTATAGACTCCCCTCAACCCAGCCCCTACCACTTCATGATGTATTAGATATTGTAGAAAAAAAGTTATTCATTGTAATCTGGGCTAGTTTATTTCTTTTAAAATGGATTTTGAATGCTGGAGCATCACAAGATTAAGGTAGTTTAGCCTTCTGAGCTGACTGATACTTCTGATTTACAGCGGCAACATCAGTGGCAGATCAGAATCTGGCCCAGGGGAAGCTCATGTCCCACATTATTCAACTATGTGAAATATTAATTTCTTCAAATATTGTGATCCATGCTGAAAGACATCTGACTTTTAGCCGTCATTAAAATTTAGTTTCGGAAATGTGACAAAAAAAAAAAAATACTAAGTCAAGTAATCCCACCCTCTGCACAGAAAACTACCAGTCTGGCACTTCTGCTAATAAGGCTATTTCTAATACTTTAAAAGCATATCTACAGAGATTGCAGACATATGTTTATATTCTGATGACAAATACTAGATCAAGAACTGAGTAGAATCAGGGGAGGAATGCTTCTCTCAATTGGATGGTGCAGTGATTACACAGTACATCATGAAGACAGAAATAAAACACAAATTGGCATAATGTCAACAAGACTCTTGTGTGATGGTGACTGTCTTAAAGGAAATAATTTTAGATTTGTAGTCTTCCCTGAAAGACTGAAGGAAGAAAAAGGTTTATTTTGTGATTATTATAATAATAAATATGGGGCAGCTTGCTCCATTGGCAGTAGGGAGACAATGAAAGAGAAAAGCTTTTACCAAGAGTAAAAAAATTATGGAGAAAGTGGTTCAAATCCTCTACTGAACCCTACATAAGATAACCCTGAGAGATGCTTAGGTGGTTATTCATACTGAATGGGAATATTACAAGAGATAGGGAATTCCTGGAGAGAACTTTCATCCCTTATCTAGATTAAATAGTTTGGTCAGCCCATGAACCTGTTATGATGACTGTCCGTCTGGGCTTATGGTGAAGCTCAGAAAATCTTGTTACTACATGATATGTTAAGATATCGTATTAGCCTGTGAAAGAAGAGGTTACACTACCTGGAAAATGGAGATTCTAAAGACGACATTGTTTGTGAGATGCTTATAAAGATATAATGAAAGACAAACTTATCAGCTTTGTCTTTGGCAGTGAAAGGGAGGGGAAAGCTGATCGACACAAATTATGAGATGAAATAAAAAAAAAACTTGGCAAAACAGCAGAGAAACAGATTCTGAAAGAACCTTCAAGCAGCATATTACCCTTAAAGGCCAATTAAATGTGAGTCCGTCAGGAAAGATAGAGCCCTCCTCAGGCCTAATGAAAATTTATACGAGAGGGAAATAAAGCCCCCAGATCATTGGCATATAAATTTAGAATTCTAAGAGAAACAGGCTATCTTGGTTATGAGGGATACAATGAGTGATAGTTACATTTAGAAGAAAATATATTTGTAAGGTATTTTTGAAGTCTTCTATGTCCATCTGTATATCAAAACAAACAAAAAAAGCCCTGTTCTCATTGACAAAGTACATATGATGCCCAAGCTTCCAGCTACCCAAATCACCATTTTTAGCCATTTGAATCAGAAGAAATCAGAAATCATCTAAAAGATGCCAGTGGGAAAAGCATTTAGCTCAGTCAGCGTTTTCTGTGAGTACCCATAGATACCCTACCTGAAAATGTGCATTATTCTCTAGTATATTAGATAGCAAATGGCTCCCATATTGGGGAAACTAATGCATCAAACATTTATAAACTTGCCAAAGATGAAGTGGAACATGACACTCACAGACCCAATTTTTTCTTAACGTACTGTAAGTAAAAGGTCCTAGCTTGTAGGCTAGGGTAGCTGTTACTGCAGATTGTAAACAGGGATCAGACTGGCTTTCCGTAGGGGTGACAGATGACTGACAACACTGAGATTCCTGGACATGATCCATTTATTCCAGTCACGAGGCTAGTCTAGCATGTGGTCCTCCTTAAGTGCAGAGAAGTTTTTGACTGTATCAAGTGGGATTATCTGAGAAGGCATGATAGGAGGTAGGCTTAGGAGCAAAACAATCTGCTGGATAGATGTACACTACAGCATGTAAATTACAAACCAATAGGGAGAGCAGATGTGTTTATTTCCGAAGATAGAGTAGGCAAGGATTCTGCATTAGCTCTCCTCTTCCCTCTTATTTCACTTAGAGACTTAGGAGCAACATGGAAATACATAGCTCACATCAATTGACAAGGTGGGTAAAATTATCAAAAAGCACTTATGTGATTTAGGAGCTTATGTCCCATTTTCAAAAGGGACTTCAGGCACTTAGGAGCCTAAAGATTGGTCAGAGACCAAGTGATCTTCCCATAGATCCAGTCATAACAGTACTGCCTCAGATTTTTCTCAATTGGCCTTAAACCCAGTGATCTTGCAAAATGCCTTTTCTCCTGCATAAAAAAGGGATGGAGGATCAGGAACCATTAATATGACTGGCATATAGGGTAAAATTTTCAAAAGTGCCTAAGTCACTTTTGAAACCGGGACAAAGGGCTTGTCTACACTGGGAAGTTAGTGTGGCATAAGCTAAGGTGTGAATGTAAAGTGCAATAGCTATTCCCACTAACTCCCCAGGTGGACACTCTTCTTCTGTACTGCCAGTGCCTTTTCTCAGTTTAGCTTAGGCCACTTTGGACAAGACCATAGGCTCCTAAGTTACTTTGATGCTTTTGAAAAAAGTTACCCTATATGTCAGTCTTATTAATGGTTTCTGATTCCTTTCTTAAGCAGAAGATAAAAAATTTGGTGTGATCACCAGGTTTGAGGTCATTTGTGCAAGATCTGAGGCAATGGATCTAATAATGGAACTATGGCAATAGAAGAAATTATACAATCCTTCCTCCTTAAACAGCTATAATGTCATCAACTTACCAAACTCTAGCCTATGCCTCTTACAGTGGAAAACAGAACCAGGACCGTCCAAGTCCTTCAGACACAATTTTCTAGGTTTTCAGGCATCCCCCTTGCATGTATCTGAAACCACACACTTCCAGGGATGAGCGCAAGTGCTATTGTGTACAGAAGTTCCCCTTGCTCACCCTCTCTGAGGTGCCTAGTGTAACCCACACACCTTCTGGGTGTGTGGTGTTCTGTCCCATCTAGTGGCACCAACACCACTTAGAGAGAGTTAAATGAGTCTGCTCTACAGCCTTAGCTAACAGCCAGTTGGCTTTTAGAGGCAGTAGTAGAGGCTCATGCACTAAGCTCCAGTGGTCCCTAGTTCAATTCTGCTTGCTGACAGCATTACACTAGCACTGATGATAACATTCTCACTCTACCATGCCTCATGTTCTGGGAGTGCAAGCCTCCCAGAAGGTGCACAAGAGTAGGTGGAAAAGAGGGACCCAGTGCCTTCAGCTCACCATCCTCATTAGCTGTGCATCCAGCCTGGACAGCAAAAGTCTGGCAATATGTTCTATTGCAGAGGTCAGCAACATGTCCAAATTATACAGACAAAGTGTCTGTGGTAAAAATGTTGAGGTCCGTGGTAATTTCTCAAAAACGTGAATGACTGAATGACATAACCCCCACCTCCCCAATGTCCATCACTAAGTACAGTAATTTTGTCAAGTGTCCACCGCGCAACATGATGGTTCCAACCCTTGTTCTATTGAGCAAATGTTGTTTTATTGGTATAGAAATTTCAATGAGCAAATAGAGCCCCCAAATGAATTCTGAAAAGAAAGCGTATTCTATTAGTATCCCTAAAGCCTGGAGAGTCATGCAGAAAAATAAACTTGAAGCGTTTCTAGTTTGTGGTTAAAACCCATCCTCTCCCATCACAAACATTTAAGTTCAGACTATTCAGCTAAAATATTCACTGAAGCAACTACTAGTCTTGAAAATTGTACATGGTATGGGGTTGATAGGCCCTAAAGATTTCTTGCATTCACTGGGCGCTGATCCCCAGAGTGCAGGGCTTCAGATGGGCTCAGCATGTGGAGAACTCAAGAAAACGAATTTTAAAACACCGTTTAAATAAAACTGTCATTGATAAAAACTAAGCTATAATTGTCTAAAAATAAACACCAACATCATATCTCAGGCCCCATTGATTTGTTTCTGCATAGTTAGGGGAAAGCCAGGCTTATGATCTTCATTCAGTGGAGCAAGTCCCCATCCGATTTGCTTGTCCTCGTTTGCAGTACTTTTGTATCTTGTATAGGATTTTATATATTTCAATTTTAGGTTTTTATCACCAGCCTGTACTGCTGCTTGTTTCACAATTACAAAATGTCTAACTTTCTGAAGTCAAAAGCAACTTCTGCATATTTTGGGCAACTTGTCTTCTATCTGTATTGAAGTACATTCTTTTGTTACAAATATATGCTAATCATATTTTTCCATGTTCCAAGATCATTGAGGCTGCTCTTAGAAGTAATATGTAAATAACAGAATAAGTTCTTAGCAGATTTTTTTAAAAATAGATATTACTTTACACAAACAGCCGTAACACTCAAAATTGGAATGATAATGATTGCTCTTGGGCCTGCTGTTCTGTTCCTTAGGTATCCAATATCCCTTCTTTTTCCATTCCCTTACCATTGACTTTAACGTGGGTTCAAGGAATGCAGGGGTGGATCCAAATATGTTAGGTCCGCCTCTTAGTGAAGTCATTGGCAAAGGGTTGGGTGCTCCAATCCATATAGTGGAGTTTCTCAAATCCCCGGGAATTGTCGTTCGTTAAATAAAAATAGGTTGTTATAAAGACTGTTGAGTCAGCAATCTCTTGTAATGGGTATCTTGCCAAAATTAACTACATCTGAGAAAATGGATGTCATCACTAAGCAAATATTTTACTGACAGTGAAAACTAATTCTTCACTTTTGACAAGAACTTAAGATAGTAAAAAAAAAAAAAAAAAAAAAAAGCACTCCGTGGTAAAATACAGCAGCTAATAGATTTGTGAGATATTGAGCATATATGCTATCACAAAACAATCAGAACATAAAGAATATAAAGATTTCAACAAATTCATAATTATGTAAATACCTAAATTGGAGGTTTTAATAAATGCATTATCATTTTCTATATTCTGTCATTACTGACTTATTTGATTTTTTTTTCATACTGAAAATGATTTTTTTTCTCCTCAGATTCTAATTTCAGCACCTCATCTTTGATTCACTTAAACTGGTTGGCAGGTCCTGGTTACCATTCTTTCCAACCCAAACAATTCCGATGGTTGGGTAAGAATAATGTTGGAGGATGTAAGGAAGCATGTTGAATGGCTGATAAGCAAAGTTTTTGTTCTGAGAGGACTTGTAGAAGGAAAACTTACTTCTCCCTGCACACATATACAGAAAACCTTGATGAAACTGATGTGTAAGTATGCTTTGTGTGTATGATAATTTGTATAAATTGCAGATTCACATAATAAAACAAGCATATGACAAGACTATAGGTGCAAAATTCTCATTATACTAACTTTTTTTTAAAGAAACCAAAGACGAATTTTTTAAATAAAGAAACTGTAGTTCTTTTTCCTGGATTTAGTCTCTTAATGACGCAAAAACCATGTTTCAAGATTGCAATGACAATGCTGCTGCTGCTATTTCAGTATAAATAGATATTAGAATTATGCTAAGTGGGTATTTTTAATATAAAGTAGTAATAAGGGGCTAATGATTTCTTTATTTTGAATAATGAATGCTAACCTCTTTCTTCAAAGATAAATTTAAAATAGATGTTAAACTGTTTATGATCTAGTTTTATTTTACAACTGGAATTAAAATACCTGATGGTTATAAACTATTAAAACTCAGATCAGCCCTCATTATTTTTATCTTGTTCATCCCATCAGACTTCCTATGTGCGAGCTAGAGAAACAGGGTCCCAAATTAGGCCCAGTTGTTGTTCGTTCTTTATAACTTAGCCATCTAAATGGTTCACCTTTTTCTCATGTGGCTGTATGATAGGGATATTTTGGCTGTATGCATCCTGGATGGTGCAGGCAGGAGAGTAATTGGGTTTAGAAAGCCCCAGGGTTCAGTTCTATATGGGGAGGCAAGGGTTAACCAGTCAGCCTGAAACAGCTGCAGTGTGTTAGCTTTAGAGGAAACCCAGCCTGGAGAGACAGTGCAAACTAGCAGCAGGGGTCTGGGAATGGCTAAGTAACTCAGTGGTGGGACTGGAGAACTGTGCTTCCTGGTGGGGTAACACTACTAACTTCAGCATAACTTTGTTTTCCTTTAAAACTGAGAGCCTAATCCAAAGCCTACTGAAGTGAACAGGAGTCTTTCCATTGACTAGAAGTTCTGGATCAGCCCCTGTGGTTCTTTTGAGACTGCTTTTGTTTACAAGCTTTACTTTCTCCTTGCTCTGAAGAGGAAAAGGACTGTGGGGCTTTAGGCCCATTTGAAGGCTTTAGTTCTCACTCAGTCCCAAAGAGAGTAAGTGAAGCAGAAGATTTGCTTTGCTGAGGAAGAGGAAACAGTCTCAGGAAGACAAGCAAGTGTGGGGAGCAAGGGTGGAATGGAGTTTCTCTCTCTTTAGCACTGAGGGACTGCTGAGACAGTACTCTGGAACCAGGGTGGATAAAAATTGATTCTAGTTTTTAAAAAAATTGTTTTTATTACATTTTATTTTTTTAAATTTAAATTAAGTATAGGTTTATTTTTCAAAAAATAAAACTATTTAAAATTAAATTTGAAACTGAAAACCTATGTTAAGGCATTAAATTACCTATTAAGATCATTTAAATTAAATACAAAAATAATATTAAGCAGTACAAGTTTGCTGCCAAGTTTTAAAGAAAGTCAAATCACTAAACTGGTGAAAGTCACTGGCTAAGCACCTGGAACCGGACTTGTTTGTTGAAGAGCTCAATCAGCATTTGACAGGAGTAGCCTGTTTTCCTCTTCCAATCTATGAATAAAAGCTAGGTATGAAAGGCTGAGATTTACTAGTTCTAAAATCTTGAAGGGCATAGGGAACAGAACCAATCAGTTCAATTTACTAACTAGAGATAATACTTCCTTTGTTTAATACATCCATTAGTTTTAAATGCACAATATATTTTAATAAGGAAAAAAGCTTATGTACCCAATACTTTTAAGATAGTTTTATTTAATAAAAAAATACTGTCTTATGAATTTTAATTTAATTTGAATTTCCACGTGAACAGAGCTTGGGGGAAAAAAATCACAAGTAAAAATTTCATCATCTACTAAATAAGAACCGTATTATTCACCATTCTCTAACAAAAATGTAAAAATTTAAGAATCTGAGTAAAATGTCAGTTAAACTATATAAGTGCTTCAGTAAGTGTATACTTATAGTGTATCCTCCTGGTTAGCAAATCAGAGCAGTAAATTTAGGGCTTGTCTACACAGACTTGGCTACACTTGTGAGTTACAGCGCTGTAAAGCCACCTCCAGCGCTGTAACTCACTCCCTGTCCACACTGGCAAGGCATTTGCAGCACCAGACAGGACATACGTGAATCTGTGATTGCACAGTTCCCCACTCCACCCCCTTGCCCTTTCTGATTCCCAAGCAGTTGTTTCTTTTCAATAAATGGATTTTTTGCCTTTGAAAACATTCTTTATTATTGCATAAAGTAAAAGATTCCTTAGCCCTGCAAGTCTGCTTAGCAAACACTGATTCCTAAAAATTGGAACTACTGCACTTCACTCCCGTGCAGGGCACCAGATATCACTGCACAGCCTCAAATTGCTCCCTCAAGACATCCCTAATCCTTGCAGCCCCGCGCTGGGCCCCTGTAATAGCCCTGCTCTCTGGCTGTGCAAATTCAGCCTCCAGGTGTTCAACCTCAGAGGTCCATGCCTGAGTGAAGCTTTCACCCTTGTCTTCACAAATATTATGGAGGGTACAGCACGCGGATATAACCGCGGGGATGCTGTGTTTAGCCAAGTCCAGCTTCTCATACAGAGATCGCTAGTGGCCCTTTAAACGGCCAAAGGCATACTCCACAGTCATTCGGCACCGGCTCAGCCTGTAGTTGAACCGTTCCTTGCTGCTGTCAAGGCTCCCTGTGTAGGGTTTCATGAGTCACGGCTTTAACGGGTAAGCGGGATCTCCAAGGATCACAATAGGCATTTCAACTTCTCCTACTGTGATCTTCCGCTCTGGGAAAAAAGTCCCAGCCTGCAGCTTCCTGAACAGTCAAGTGTTCTGAAAGATGCGTGCGTCATGCACCTTTCCGGGCCAGCCTGTGTTAATGTCAATGAAATGCTCACGGTGATCCACAAGCACCTGGAGAACCATAGAGAAATACCCCTTCCGATTAACATACTTGGATGCTAGGTGGGGTGGTGCCAGAATAGGAATGTGTGTCCCATCTATCGCCCCTCCACAGGCAGGGAAACCCATTTGTGCAAAGCCATCCACTATGTCCTGCACGTTACCCAGAGTCACGGTTCTTCTGAGTAGGATGCGATTAATGGCCCTGCAAACTTGCATCAACACGATTCCGGCGGTCGACTTTCCCACTCCAAACTGGTTTGCGACTGACCGGAAGCTGGCTAGAGTTGTCAGCTTCCAGATTGCAATAGCCACCCGCTTCTCCACTGGCAGGGCAGCTCTCAATCTCATGTGCTTGCGCCTCAGGGTGGGGGCAAGCTCCTCACACAGTCCCATGAAAGTGGCTTTTCTCATCCGAAAGTTCTGCAGCCACTGCTCATCATCCCAGACTTCCATGACGATGTGATCCCACCACTCAGTGCTTGTTTCCCGAGCCCAAAAGCGGCGTTCCACGGTGCTGAGCATGTCCATGAATGCCACAAGCTATTTTGTGTCGTACACGTTACGCGGCTCGATAGCATCATCGGACTCCTCACTCTCACTGTCACTTTGGATCTTAAGGAATAGTTCAGCCAAACATGATGTGCTGGCGAGGCTCGTCAGCATATGCCTCAGCAGTTTGGACTCCATTTCCCGCAGATAGATCACGCTGCACAGAAACTGTTGAAAGATGGTGCCAAAGGTGGATGGAAACAAAGGGATTTCTGGGATGCAAAGCGATGCATCACGGGGCGCTGGGACAGGACCCAGAATCCCCCGCACCCACGCCCCCTTCCCACAACCCACGGCGCCAGAATGGGAAGAGGTGATCTGTGGGATAGTTGCCCATAATGCACCGCTCCCAATGGCGCTGCAATTGCCGCAAATGTGGCCACGCCAGTGCGCTGGGCAGCTGTCAGTGTGGACGGACTGCAGCGCTTTCCCTACTCAGCTGTACGAAGACAGGTTTAACTCACAGCGCTGTACATCTGCAAGTGTAGCCAAGGCCTAAATCTGTGGCAAGTGTGTTGTGAATCTACCATGCACTAGTCTGCTGCAGACTATCCATGTTAACCCTATTGACACACATTAACAGTTTGTTAATGCACTTTGGTTTAAAGGACTAGATCAAACCACATTAACAAACTGTTAATGTGTCAGCCAGTGCATACAGGTAGTTAGTCCCTGGCAGGCTAGTGCTGGGATACACATCCCAGCTTTGTTCCTGTAGGCAAGCCAAAGTGTATAGGCTATGTTTAGTTGCAAATCAACATATTTTAATAGTTCTCAGCTAATGAGACTCAACCGTTCTTCAGGAAAATAACTAAAAACTACAAATGAAAATCAAAGTTTCCTGCTTGCTGATTTAAATTAATCCACCCTGCTTGGAACAGGCTACTGTTTATACATATCACATCTCTGTCAGAAATAGGCCATAACCGAAGCCCTGGGTCTAAACACTGAACCATTGAATAATCGTTTTGTTTTTTAAAAATATGGATCTAAAGTTTGCTGTGTGAGTTAAATGTTCCTTTTTGGGGGTGAGCTGTTGCTTTTTGGCTTATTTAATATGTGAACTATGCTAGATCCGTTATGTATCTATTAGAGTGAGAATTCATGGTATACTGTTAATAATATAAACACATTTTTCAGTTTTATGATACTGTAATTGGAGGAATGAAATCCAAACTCTGTTTATAAAATTTTTTAATAGAAAATAAGGTTAAATCTTTATTTGTTTTCATTATGAATGGTGAAAATCTGGTATTTTTGTTCCAAGATACTTTCCATTTAAACCACTCCACTATATTCTATTGGCATTATGGTAATCCAGTGGAGTCATCAGATATGTGATGTTTTAAGACAAGATTCAGCACAAATTATTTTACCGGGAGAAACCTCTGGATCTTCTACAGAAACAGAGATTTGGCAAATCCAAAAGGAAAACTTATTTGGTTTTTATGATCAGGTAAAATATAACTTTTCAAAAGAACTTGCAGTCTGCTTTGGAACTTTCATAACAGTAAAATAATAAACCATGACAGGGATTAATTGGCTTGATTTGAATAGGAAATGTGCCAAATTACCAACTTGATGAGATTGATGTTTTTGGTTAAAACTAGAATGAATGTACGATTGACTCCTAGCAGCAGTAACTTTATTTTCCAGGATTACAGCATTAATACTGTGAAGTTTCTTAATTGTTTTAGCCATGTGTGGCCAGCTCACCAGTTCTACATCACTGGGCAACTAAACAACAGAGTCTGTGTTTCATACAGTATGTCTCTCTTTGATCTTTTTATTTTTTACCCTCAAAGCACAGATGACAATAATTGTGTAATGTAATCCCCAAACTAAAATGACTTGCACAGTTGGAATCAGTGCATCTGCGCTGAGTTAGGGCCCAATCCTGCAAACACTTGTGCACAGGCATGACTTTGCTCATGCGTGTTGGCAGGAGCAGGCCCTCGGAAAGTAGGTCTCTGAAATGTCTCTTCTCAGTGATTCCCATTGCTCTGCACAAGATAATTGGTTTCAGTAGTGGCTAACCACTGCCAGCTTGCCTTGTATCAGCAGACACGTGCTGCAGCTCTACCTGCTATGTGATATTTGGTTTTCTATATACCCCTTTACATTGCATAGACCAATGAGAATAATAGTGTTATGTATGCATGTTTGTATCTCAGTTACTGTGTGCAAGGCTGCATGACATACAGCAAAGTGACATACATACAAGGTATACCCTTGTATCTGTCGCTTTGCTATACTAAATATCTTTTTTAACAATTTTACCATAGTTATAAAATCCAAAGATCCATAAGATAAGGGGGGAGATAAGGGAGAAGGAATAGCTCAGTGGTTTGAGCATTGGCCTGCTAAACCCAGGGTTGTGAGTTCAATCCTTGAGGGGGCCACTTAGGGATCTGGGGCAAAATCAGTACCTGGTCCTGCTAGTGAAGGCAGGGAGCTGGACTCGATGACCTTTCAGAATCCCTTCTAGTTCTATGAGATAGGTATATCTCCATATTATAATAGAGATCCTAAAAAGATCAAGAAGCAGCTATTATCTCAGTTTCAAACAATTTATCTTAACGGTTGAGAAGATATGAGGTATTGATTTTTTTTTATATATACGTGCTCATTTGCAAAGCATACAAAGGAATTTAGATTACATATTAAGAGTTGATATGTTTTGATGCTAAATTTCATTAATCTTTCTCAATAATACAGTTGTCTGAATCAATTTAGAAAAATGTTTTCATCCCTATTATTCTTTTTTACATCTTTTAGCAGTTTCAGAGGCTCAGGATATTGATTTGTATCTTGGCCTTAAAAGGTTACATTACCTTCTTGGAAGAATCAAACTTCCCAGATATTGAAAGTCTCACTGAACCCCTTTGCCATGCCATCTGTCTGGTCTGGACCCATTCCAAATACTACTGCTTTCCTGAGAGAATGGTTGTCTTGCTACAAGAGTTTTGCAATCTTTTAATTGACAAGGTAAGGAAAATGCACTTTGTTTCCGCTAACAAGTCGTATGTTTCTTTCATAGAGGATTTAAATACTGACATATGCCCACATAAATTTGCAGTTTATGGATCCCAAGTTGCACACACAAAATCTCTCGCTGTTCATCAGCAATTCCAAATTGTACTTTATCTCATTGAAAAGCTGACATTCATTGATAAAAAATGTTTGTATTTTCTGTCAGTATGTTACATATTACTTTGTTTATGATCACAGTGATTTTATTATGGTATCTGTTTATTCTTACAGTACAGATGTTTTGAAATCTGGTTGGCTGATTAAAGAAAAGTTCCAGATTATATGCAGCCTGATAAAAATGTTAATTAAATACAAAGACTAATGGCCATAATTTTCAAAAGCGAAGAGTAATTTTGGGAGCCAACTTGAAACACATTAAGGATAAGCACCTGGCCTCTGGAAATTGGGGCCCTTTACAGGTTTCAAGTTGGGTACCCAAAATCACTAACTTTTAAAAAACGTAGCCAACATCTTGACTATTCAGCAAGAAGCCTTAGTCTTATTTAAATGGTATAAAGTAGGCCATATATCACCCTCAGCTGGTGTGCAGCATTTCCATAGATATCCAGGGGAGATGTATGAACAGAGGAAAGGTAGCACATAGATCTAAGAGAATGGGTTGCACCATTAAAGACCTACGTAAAGGAATACTTACACGTGAAGTAAACTCACTATATTTTTATATAGACAAAAAACATGAATTATTTAAAAGATGAGGTCTTATTTACATTCCTGCCTCTTATGCTGAAAGTGCTTCCAGACTAGTAAATATAGTGCCTTTTACATTGAGCAACTATAACATAGGCCCATCAGACACACACAACTTCCTGTAAGAAAAGCGTGCTATGTTACTGTTCAAAACTACATAGATTGACTCTGGACTATGTTAGGATTTCTTGGCAAACAACAACTCCACAAATCCCAGTAGACCCTAGACAAAATCTTTTTCTTCTGGTTTTCTTCTTCTTTTTTCTTATCTATCATCAGTTTAAGAGAACCTAAGTCTGTCTTCTTGGCTGCAGTCTGAGAGAGAAGTACTATAGCATTCTAGGCTGCTTGCTGTATTAGCAGAGCTTTCTATCCCTAGAATTTACAAAGATGGGTAAATATTAGCAGGCAGGCAATATTGTACTGATGGTGAAACTAGGACGGAGAGAGTTTGAGTGACTTGGTCAAGGTCACTCAGTGACATGACTAGAACCCAGCTCTCTGGTTTCCCATTGTGGGGCCATGTCCATTGGATCATGCTGCCTGGCGAGGGACAATTCCAAATTCCTGCCCAGGGATTTGAAACAACTAACACAGGCATGAGATTGAACCTGTCCCAAGAGAATCAGTCCCAGTGAGTTCACTGTATGCTGGGACAGAAGATTGGGAGCTTAGTCAGCTCTGTGTGAGTGTACCTATGTGGTGAAATTCACCATGATGCACAGGGCCAGTCACAAGGCCGCTCTACCATTTAAGTCTCACTTAAGCCCTGTTTTGAGGATAGAATGCCTGACTTTCTTTTACATTAAGGCCACTTGCCACTGCTCTGGCAGTGGAAAAAGTGCCTGAAAGTGTGTGCAAATGTAACTTCCCCCTGCTTTAAGGCAAGTAGACTTCAGTGTAAATGAGAATCAGGCCCTGAAGCATTACATAGGTGGTGCTAATGCCTTGGGCTGGCTCTTTGCAGAGAGGCGAATTTCACCCAAAATGCAGACGTGTTCAATAAAACTCACAGGTTAAATATTTTGCTACTGAGTCTCTGTGCCTTGATGAATGAAAGGACTCCCTGATGACATAGGACATAGTATTCATTTTCTGTTCTTCCGCTTGAATTGCAGAAAGGCATATTTCTATCATTAGTGTTGGTTTCTGTTACAAGAAAAATCTGCTGTTAGTGGTGAATATGTGAAGTTTTAAAAGCATTTTACAGTTTTCTGAAGTTTACTCATTTTCATTGGTGCTGTGCTGATACAGTATTTGCAAGATTCTTTTTAAATGAGTGGCATTCAGTGTAACTTGATGGAGTCCTGTCTGGATTCTATTTGATGGAGTCATGATATTGCTTTACTGTGTTTTCTTAACGAAATAGACATTCAACACCTTATGGTACAGGGATTGTATTACAGCCAATGCTGACTACCAGATGATATTTGTTGCTCTAAAAAGCTATTTTGGGGGTGGGGGAGGGAGGGATATTGTTTTTATTGTTTTTTATATGAACTTGAATATAGTCTCATGCAAATTCCACAAAGAGAAATTGGCAGAAGTAACAAGTATGAAAATATGGAGGAGAGTCTGTTTTTGCTCCTTTTGCGCACTCTGCCAAAGTCTGTCCCCAGGCCTCAGAGCAGATTTGTTGCAGGGTAGTATTTTGTTTTTACTGTGAAACAGATGTATGTTGCCTGACCTGGTTCCCAGATACTGTATGTATTATGTATGAACAAAATAGGATCAATCTTTCTCTAGCTAACCTCAATGAGAGATTTGCCATTGGCTTCTATGAGAGGAGAATCAGGTCCTGTATTATAAGAGAATCTACTTTATTTTGCTGATATGAATATGATCTAAGAGCACAAATCACTGACGTCTGTGTATTGACAAATGGTTGAGATGGAGTGGAGTAGTGATTTTTGAATGTATTGTTTTAAGGGGTAGTCAGTAGTGTTGTAACACAGTCCTGATCCTTATTCTTCATGGGACAAATCACGTGATTACAAAAAATTTGCTTACAGGGGAAATTTAGCTGAAAAGGGGTTTCAACCAAATAAGTATTTTATCTTTTATTTTGCAAAAGGGAGTGGAGATTTTTTGGGGGGGGGGGGGGGGGGGGGGGGGGAAATAGTGGTTTAGTTAGTTATGGACTTGTAACAAATGCAGACATTTACCAGTGTTAGATGCTTTTCTAGGATCCTAAATGTAATGGAATTTGACAAGTGATTAATCCATAACATGGTCTTCTTGCTGTATTACTGCTATGGTAGTGCTTGGAGACCCTGATCTGTACTGGGGCTCTGTTGTCCAAGGCCTTACAAAAATTCCTATTTATTTTTGGAAAAAGACTTCCAAGTGGGGAAGAAGTCCAAGTGCCGATGGGATTTTTATATGGATTTTTATTGCTGAAGATGTAGCCTAAGTCAATGTGCTGGAGTAGTGGGTGTGGAACTAAATCCTCGCCCCCAGGTTGTGTAGTGGTAGTAGACCTGCTCTCAACAGCTATTATTACAGCCTCAGGTAATAGTCCTGCATCCATCCCCGGATGGGGAATTCAGCATGGTTCCATTGTTCATTACCCCCACTTTCAAAACACCCCTTCACTGCAATGGTTGAAGCTCCAGGGAGCACCGTTCTGCAGCAAGCAGGGTGTTGCACATCCCTGCCCTCCTGCATTCCAAGTCCCTCCTCCTCAGCAGAACTTTGTTACCTAGGCTAGGTCTACACTACCCGCCTGAATCGGCGGGTAGAAATCGATCTCTCGGGGATCGAATTATCGCATCTCGTCAGGACGCAACAATCGATCCCCGAATCGATGCTCTTACTCCACCAGTGGAGGTGGGAGTAAGCGCCGTCGACAGGGAGCCGCGGAGGTCGATTTTGCCGCCGTCCTCACAGCGGGGTAAGTCGGCTGCGATACGTCGAATTCAGCTACGCTATTCGCGTAACTGAATTTGCGTATCTTAAATCGACCCCCCCCGTAGTGAAGACCTGCCCCTAGTCAGTTGTGTGTGCTGCTGAGGCAGGGATCTTCACTAGGAGCTCAGTCATACCCTCTTATACCAAGAGAATACAGGTCTTAGGTGCATTTAACATATGTGATTTCAGCTTTACGCGGTCGGCAAAAACAAAACAACAAAAAAGAGAAAAATAACAATTTAAATACTGTTTCTGTAGTGCGGGCGATTCTGCCCGCCATTACACTCAATGTAATTTTGACTATAGGCGATTTTCGCTTTAGACGCTGACTGCGGAACGTAATCCCAGTGTAAGATGAGACAGACCGTACCTGTACTTTGGGCCCGATCATGCAAACACACATGCACATACTTTAAGCATGTGAATAGCCCCACTGAAGTCAATGGGATTGCTCACCATGCATAAAGTCCAACTCTGCTAAGAGCTTGGCGGATCAGGATTTTCTTTTTAAAATCAGCTGTGCTTATGCTTGGTTTGGGTTCCAAAGAATTCTTAGAGAGAAATGCCTCTCACAGCTGGAGCCATTGCTGTGTATCATCTGAAAAGCCAGCACAGCGCAGCAAGTCAGTGCTGCTGACATCTGTGAAAATTTCACACTTATGCAAGCAGATCCTTGAAAGGGCAGAATTTGGCCATAATACTCTTCCATACTTTTGTTCTCCCATCCCTTGCCTTTTTTGTTTCTTTAACTGTCTTTGGTAAAATAACATTTAAAACCACAAATTAAATGAAGTTTGTAAACAACAGGAGGGGGCAGGCTTAAACTAACAAGATTGGGAAATCAGACTTGCTTTAAGTCTGAAACTCACTGTACATGCCAGAAATGCAGTACATATTGCATGTAAAATTACCTAGTGTTAGTGATCCCTGGTGCACCGTGGCACAATGGAGAAAAGGACAGAGATTCAGATTGTAACCCTCAGTTGTCTGGTATAGATTAGTTTTAAACCAGACCCCCATGCTGGTTTATATTTTACAATTGAAAGATATTAAAAAATAGGATTTCTATCAATTGCTATCATGTTAATACAAAAATTTAGTTTGGCTCTGAAAAGAATTACTATGATGTAAAATGATCACTGTAGCATAAAGAAGAAATATACAGTGATGTAATTGCCATATTTCCTACAATAATCAAAATCAAATATTGTTATAGTGACACAAGGCTACATACAGCTCTTTGCTAAAGATGTTTCTGATCTAACGCTTTGCACTGATCACTGTAACAGGGTGGCTGGCCTGGGGCTAAGCCATCCCTGATTACAGGATGAGCCACACCTGGGTTGAATCAGGTGATGCAGGGTAAAAAGAGCAGGCAGTTGCAGTAAAGGGGGAGGGTTGCCAGGTGTCCAGTTTTCAACTGAACACCCAGTCGAAAAGGGACCTTCCCTAACCCAGTGAAAATGGGCGAGAGAGTGAGGGTGGGGGAAAGCGAGTGACAGAGGGAGTGGGCGGGGCCTCAGAGAAGGGGCTAGGCAGAAAGTTGGAGAAAGCTCTTCAGGCAGGGAGGGCGGGGGACCTTGTCCAAGCATGGAGAGAGACTACAAAGGCTGAACTTGAAAGGCCTATGAAGAAGGACAAACTCCAGGTGGAAGTTACTGGGAAGCAGACAGGCAGACCCTCAGGAAGGAGTGGCTGAGTCCAGCTGAAACTGGGGTAAAGAGTGTGAAAAAGTTTGTTTTATTTTCAACTTTGTGTTATTTTGGACTCTTGGAGGGGGGGAGAGTGAACTAGGGTTGGAGGGGGAAGTGTGTTCAGTGGCCTAAATAAATAGGACCCCTTATGGAGAGTGTTTGAATGACTTTTGAACTGTGAGTTCTTAGAAGACCCTGTAGAAGTGAGGGGGAAAACAGAGGCAGGGTGCTAATAGACCAGTGGTCTGGTTTTCAACCTTTTTGTTTTTTTTTTTTCATTTGTGGACCCCTAAAAATTTCAACTAAGGTGTGGACCCCTTTGGAAATCTTAGATATAGTCTGCAAACCCTCAGGGATCCATGGGCCACAGGTTGAAAACCGCTGCTGTAGCACAACCTTTGGCCACAAGTGGGGCTGGGGTGGGGCGTGGGGGGGACTGCACTGCTACAATCACCCTTTTAAGTGAGCATCTCAGTGTGCTTTATAGACATTAAATAAGCTTCACAAAACTCTTTTAAGATGAGCTAAACCATATTATACATATTTTACAGTGGGGTAAATTGATGCACAGGGAAATCCAAGTGATTTCCCCAATCTCTCACGCAGAGTCGTGAGGGGAGGTAGAACTCAGGAATTCTTAGAGCCTTGAAAAGCCACTACACATTACTACCTCACAGCCATTAAAACTTGGACACATTTCCAGTCAGTTTTTCTGTTATGATTTTTTTGTATGTTGCATGCACTTCTAGGACAAAATATTAATGATCTTAGTTATTGTGCATCAAGCTCTGAAGCACAAAACAACATATATTTTTGTTTCATCTTATCATAATATAATCACAAACATGACACTACACAGCCATCCGATTAAGTGATGTAGTATCTTTTAACTATGTTATGTTAAAAGTAAGATTTCAAAATATGGTCTTAGAAATAATTAAATTTGTTTTGTTGAAACAGGAATTAGAAACATGAAAGCCTGAGGAGATTTTCAAAGGGGATCTAGAAGAAGGAATGGAAAAATCACAGCAAACAATACATATGTTCAGAAGCTTTAAGAAGACTTTCTTTGTTTATCAGGAGAAAACTGCTCAAGATCAAAAAATGGCGAAGATATAAAGCTATGGGACTTTCCCTCTCAGCTGTTTACTTCTACGACAAAATCCTTGAGTTGTTGCACATCAAGGTAGCAGCTTAATTCTGAAGACTGATTTATAGCTAAACAATTGAATAGGACACTCAATTTAATTTTGTTCTTATTTTTAAAAAAGTAAAATGGCAGTGAACAAGGCGCACAGTACACCGTCAGTCACCTGCATTGTGACAGGGGACAAGTATGTTCAGATAACCAAGATTTTTTGAAATTGGGGGTGTTTTTAGTATGATTAACTGAAGCTGTAGGGACGTAATTTATTTCTGCGAATGGGCTGTTTTAAGAGAGTTGAAAATGGATAATCAAAGTTGTGCTGTAATCAGACTGGCATCTAGCAATCTGTTTTTAAGAGCAGCTTCAGTTCATGCCACGTTGGTTTCTAAGGTGCTCTTAAGGGTTTGAAGACTAGACCCCATTTCAGCAAAGCATTTAAGCATGTGCTCAACTGTAAGCAGGTGAGTAGTCCCAAGTCAGTCTAGACTGTAAGTCTGTTGAGTTTTGTGGGACTACTCACCTGCTTACAGTTGAGCACATGCTTACTTGTTTTGGATTGGAGCCTGCGTGCTGGAAATGAAGAAGTAGTTGGTTCAGGATTATAAATGATGAGCATTTTATTTGCATTTAAAATGATTTCAAACATTTCATTTTAAAATGCAGCTATTGAATAGATATCTTTGGGAAATAAGAGCAGATACATGCAAATGTAAATAGAAAACCTAGAGAGGAGCCAAACCTCAAGCCTCTGATCACAGTATTTCTAATTTTGGTGGGGATACTGGATTAAAATTCTTGGATCTGAATCCATCATTAGTCCATGATTCCATGTCAGATCCAAGTCTGGATGGGCTTGTTTTCTGGTTCTGGTTTGGATGTAGCTGTAATCTTCCTAGAATATCTGATTTTGTGAGACTTCCACCAGACCTTGACACCAGCGAATGAACTCTGAATGAATGAAACCTGAACTCTGGCTCCAGTACACCTGCAAAGCTACACCCCAAATCCTGGTCTGAAACCAGCCTGTCTGAGCATAAGCGCCTTAGTTTATCTTTCATGAAATCAGATAAACTAGAGGTTCACACACTTGGTTGCTTCTATTGGCTGAGCTCATTGCACATTCCATTCCCGCACTTGCCCCGCAAGCTCCTTGCTTTCTTCCATTCTCTCATAGGCTGCCTTCTGCCACCTTCCCATCCCTTTCCATTTCTGGTACTACCTGCAACCTCCCCACAATGGCAGGGGCTCAGTGTACCACCTGGCAGGCAGTTCTATGTCCCCCCTTCTACCATTGTCTCCCTTTCTTCCTCCTTACACCAGGCATTCTGTGTGCCCTCCATTCCTCTTCCCAATCAGGCACGAGGACTTGCAGGTGTGCCTGCTCAGTCTCTGGGTGGCCTAGGTGCACAGCTCAGCCATAGCAGGGCTGCCTTATTGACCACTTTGCCTGGTTGCCCAGGGAAGTCAGCAAGCCTGCTCTTAAACCCAGCAGTGACCACTGATCTCTGGCTGCTCGACGCACATGCCTGCAGCTGCGAACTCTCCTCTGCTTACCTTGCTTTAGTCCTGATCCAGCCTTGCTCCTGTCCCGCTCCCCTGCTTGGTTCCTGACTCTGGCTTGGACCTTCAGTGCTATTTCTGGCATCTGACTCCAGTTCTGACCACTAGGCATGACTGCCCAGTCCTGGTTTGTGACAATTCTCTATCATACTAGGGTCCCCCATTCTCTTCCCCCAGCCAGGGGCTCTGTGTGCCTCCTTCCCCCATACTCCCCATTTTCTCCCCCAATCATTCAGAGGGCTTGTCCCTATCTTGAATTAGTGCACGGCAAGCCAGGGGGTGACTCTACAGAGCACCAGCTTGCCGCTCACTAGCTCGCCATGTAGACAAGCCTTTATTTCTTTTCAGTCTGGGAGGTAAGTCATTCATGGGCACAGCTGACGTGGTGGTGTGCATGTGTTTTGCTGGAAGGTGTAAGGGCCGTCATCAACTGGTTCTTTGATCTGTAGATAGTTACAGTTGTGGTTGAAACTGCTGGGTCTGCTAGCCAGACGCGAAGGGCTGTGTGTTGGCATCCCCCCACCACCAATTTTTCCCTTCCAGTGCTCACCAAAATCAATGAGGTTCTGCTCATTACTGCCTAGAACATGCCCTGAAATTTTGGAATTGGTTGCATGCAGCATTCCAATTATTGTATCACATACAAACAGAGAAATGCAGTCGAGTGTAGGGCCTCACTTTGCTCAGCCAATGAAAGATATTTAGTGTACAATACCTTCAAGTCCATTTTAATATAATATTTCTATAACGGACTTCGCTTCTGCATTAACATCTGAGCAACTGAACACTGACACATGTAGAGTTCATAACATACAACCCATAAAAAAGGACATCACTTTCACTTATAAGAGACAGAGGAAAAAGCCTAGAAATTGTTTTGGTTTTTTTTGTGCCATGATTAGAACTAGTAGATTGTTTTCAGTAAAAAAGCTATTTCAGTGGTAAATGACAATTGTAGAAATGGATGAACTCCTGTTTTCAATGAAATTTTTTGGTCACTTTTTTGGAGAGAGGGGACAACTGAAAATGGCAACATTTTGGATGGTTAGGTGAACTTTTTGGCGTCTAAAAAGTATTTTTTCTTTAATTTCAGTTTTTGGTTGTCAAAAACAGAAAAAAACAAAAACAAACTGCTTTTCACTGAAAACTGAAATTTTGATGAACACAACAAATTTTCACTGAAATCTTTTTTTACAAGGAGCAATAAATCATTTCCGGACCCATTATAACTATGATATTTGACATGATAGCTATTATTGATATGTAAGAATTTAGCACTTGGTGCATACATAAATAGGACTAAATAACAGTATGGAAGTGCAGTTAAGTGTCAGAAGTCCCTGGATAGAATGAAGAGTGTGTGTGTGTGTGTGTGTGTGTGTGTGTAAAGTTATGGAACCCTTGGGTGAAATTCTGGTTTCATTGAAGTTAGTAGGGGTTCTGCCATTAATTTCAATATGGTCAGGATTTCACCCCTTGATTCCAAGACAAAACTCTAGCCTCAGTTATGAAATTGAGCAAGTTATTCATAAATAATAAACCTGAAAACCCTGGCCTGACTCCCAGTATTTACAGTAAATTGTAACTTGTGTAGTAAGCTCAACTCAAGGGTAGGAGAATTGAGAACTTTGGTGGTAAATGGGTGAAATTCTATGGCCTCTGTTATATAGATAATTTAGTAGTCTTTTCTGGCCTTAAAATTTATTAATCTTGTTTTTTGTACGATCATTTAGTATATAGAAATAGAGAACCATTGATTCAAACTCTTTTTGTTTAAAGGAGCCCACTGACTTTCTCAAGTTATAGAAAACAGAGGTTGGGGGGGCTGAGGGGAAAGATTCTCCGTGAAGAAATCACTGCATGAATCAAGAATTTCATGAAAGCTTGGAGGGAAGCAGTGCAAGTACAGCAGTCTTGTCCGGTACACCATATCAGCAAGATATTTATAGCCGGTACGCTGTACTGGAAAGACACAAGAGGAGCAGAACGGCTCTGCTCCCTGCCCTTCCACGGAGCTACGTCTCCTCCCTCTGTACAGCAGCAGCCCCACCGGAGGAGCTGCCGGCGTTCTTCTCCTTTTCCCGTTGCGCTTAGCGAGGAAAGGAGCAGAATACCGGCAGCTCCTCTGGCACAGCTGTACCAGCCCTACCCTCCTAGCTCTGTCCTCCAGTGGGGCTGCTGCTGTATAGACGGAGAAGACACAGCTCTGTGGAAGGTCAGGGAGCAGGGTTGGGGGGCGATAGAGCTGTGCCGGGGGAGCTGCCCAGTGGCCCCACGTTCTGCTCCTTTCCCCACTGCAGTTCCAAAGTCTCTGGCACAGGAGGAGGAGGACAGTGCCTCCCCCACCAGGTAACATAGGATGGATCATGGGGAGGGGAGGAGAAGAGCGTGGGGGGCCCGGGCTGGGGGCGGGGTGGGGAGGAGTCACATGGAGAGTCACCTGCCCCTCCTTTGTCTGTCTCCCCCCCCGCCACCAGTAAGAAATGTTGGATGGTCATGCAAGAAAGTAAATACAACTCACTGGATTAAAGCAATATGGTAAATATACACGTGCAGTACTTCAAGATGATGCTTTTTGCATTGTACTAATTTATCATTTTTAATTATAATTACTTTAGCTACCCCTTTGTGCTTTCAGCTTGCTTTGCAAATATTAATTAAGGTTCTTCGAGGTAGGTAAAATCGTTAAAACAGATTAAGATTAATTAAGATTTCAGAAAATCTGAAACAGATGTCCAAGATCAACAGAACAAGTCAGTCATTGCCACAGCTGGGATTAGGACTCAGGAGTTTCTAGCTTCCAGCCTATGCTCAGAAGACTAGGCCCTGGCCTTCTTTATAGTAAACACTCTTTCATCTCTTAGGACTAATTATGCATTTATGATTAACATCACTTCTTTAGCTCACAAGGGTGTTGAGAATTAAGAGGGCCCCTCTAACTCCCAATGAATTCACATTGGCAAAACTCACATAGACATCACTGGGAGTCCACCCAGGGCTGATTTTTGTAAAACACTTTGGGATCCTCTGATGAGAGGCCCTATATCCGAGTGAATTGCTGCTGCTGCTAGTTGCATATGGATAATCTCTGTGCATTGGGGTGAAAACATAACTCAAAGTGTTTCTTTAACCTCTTGATGCCAGGATTTGGATTTTCTCAGCTTGCAATCTGTTGCAGATAGAAAATCAGTCTGGGCACAGGGAGTTGAAATACTTTTCTCTTTGCAAGTGTCACATTTTCTGCTGCTTTTGTTATACACCCATATAAAATTGTAAAAGGTTAAATAGACACTGTCAACAATACAAGGAATATCGACATGAAAGAATAAGCTGCTGTACCTGAGCACTTTTTAGATACTTTATTATTTCTATTCTGACAAATTCAAGGGTGTGGGTTGGCAGATAAACTCACAGCCAAATAAATCGATCTCCTAGCTGGCAGTATTTCATATCTCTGAAGTAGAGTGATGAGAAGAGGGTTACATCTTACAACCTCCCTCTTCACCATTGAAGTAATTACATTAGAGGAGTCTTATTTAGATGGAAGGTAAAATAGCAAAATATTTGCTTAAAGTCAGGCTGTTCCTCTAGGAGGAGACCAGTACAGATTAATGGGCATTTTCAACTTTCTCTAACGTCCTAGCTGGCAACCTTATTTGTGAAATTGACTAGGTGCAGTTATTAAGTTTGATGGCACTACAATAATACACATAGTAATAATAATAGCACACAGGTGCAAGTTCCAGAAGTGAGAAAAAGCATGATACTACTTCATTGTATCCAATATAATACTAGCATGTCTGCTTTTTCCCCACCAACACATTTTGTGATACCAGCTTACACCTAAAAGCAAGAACCCTTAGCCATAACCCTTTATTGTAAGAGTCCAAACTTTTCAATATTGAGTGCTGTGTAGGCAAATTGCCAGGACTCCAAGAGGCACACTGAATTTTCATAGGTATTTGCATATTGCTTTTATCACAGATTCATGCACAGTAGCATATTATTTGTTTGTACTTAGGTATTTACTGAACGATGAAAGGAAATTCGTTTTTTTTACTAGCAACAAAAACCTGCAGTTGATTTCTCCCCACCCCCACCCCCAGATCCCTTTCATTTATGGGGAGAGGTTTGTAGGATTCTGTGAGACACAGTTAGCCCTCAGACTTTAAGCATTCCTGGACAGCTGTGCCAGTACTCATGCCCCTTTATACTTGTATAGTTGGTAAAATAATCCAAAATCAATTTAGAAAGATACATTTCCATCTTTTGTACCAAGACCAGTTTGAACGTACTCTAGTTTACTATTTATTGACATAATTGACGCTAGTCCACTTTTATTCTGTAGATTTTTATCTATGTAGCTTGTAACAACTCCTATGAAGCTGTCACACAATCTGTTGTATCAAAACTTACTTACAGGCGCTGTCGTTCAGGGATCATTAAAATGATAGACTGTTACGGTCTTTCCTAGTAATGTGTGCTTAGGGAGTCCTTCATTTACATGATACACTTATGCAATTTTTGGTGAAAAGTAGTTATTAATCCTGCACAGAAGACACATTTTCAATTTAGATAAGACTTGCTATTTTAAACAAAATGTCTAAAAGGTAATTTATCCATCTCAGGATGGTAGTATGCAGTACAGAGTTCACCCTTAAAAACCCTAACACCTTAGATAATTAAGTACTTTTACCTCAGTATTGAAATATAAGTACTTCATATAAGCCTAGAGTGTGGAGCTACCATGAGCCCTGAGTCAGGGGCAGCTGCCTCAGAAGCAAACCACCACTGAATAGTGTCAGAGTTGTGGTTAAGTCCTTGCTCCCCCCATGTGCTAGTGTGGGGAAGTAAGCGCTGACAGCTCCAGATTACTGCCCTTTCTGTACCAGCTCAGTCTGCTCACGTGTGCGGGAGTGGGAATCCTCTCCTATCTCAAGCCCATGCAAGAAAGTAAGGGGTGTCTTCTGAGCCCCTTAGCATCTCTATTTGGGATGATAACACAGCTTATTATGAGTAATAAATATAAGACTATTCGAGGTCAGTGCTACTCCTATTGGACCAGTCAATAATATTTTCAATTAACTCCCTCTCCTAGGGTATAGTTGGTTACAACTATGCATAGGTGCTGGAGCTAAGGGTGTTGGGGGTCCTGTAGCACCCCCTGGTTTGAAGTCGTTTTCATTATATACAGGTTTTACAGTTTGGTTCAATGGCTCTCAGCACCCCCACTATACAAATTGTTCCAGCACTCCTGCAACTATGCAGTGCTGGTTTTAGAGCCCAGTTCTGTGGGGCATTGAGGTTCCTCTACATCCATTGCAGTCTGTGACAGCTGAGAGCGCTTGGCACCATGGACTTCGGTCCATAGAGTTTTTTCACTAACTCATTTGTAAAAAGGAAACTGGGGGCCTGATTTTGCAACCCTTTCTCACCTGAGTACTCCTTTGTCAAGCAGATAGTCCTCTTGTCTTTAATGAGACTACTATCTGAGTCAGCACAAGTGTGATTAAGTTGCTGTAGGATCAGGGCCTTCAGGGAGAAACCTAGACTAGTAAATTATCGGCCTGGTCCAGCAACTGTCATCTCAATCTCATTGCCTCTAATGGGACTACTCATGAATACAGCATATTTGCCTGAGTAGTAATTGTAGCATTGGGCCATATAACTATATGTAGTTATTGCCCTAAACAAAGATCTTTGCTAATTTGTTTAATAGACATAGCATCTTCCATTTACCCCCAATGTCTTAACCTTATCTTAACAATGACTGGTGCCTTAACTTTTCCAGAACTATTTTGTTTTAATTTCTTACCAAAAAAATTAGGTTTTCTTTTTGTAATTTAAATATGGCCAAGGATGACATTTTCTTCTAACATTGCAATTGAAATTCATAGACAGAGATCTTATATGCCAGGTTTTTTTTGCTAGACTCGGAGCGAATTTGCGTCTCAAATTTCAAACCCCATTTAAGGTAATTGGACTGGCAAATGGCTCGGGACCAATGAGGAGAGGGACAGACATCTAGAATTTTGGCCAAGCAGCTACAACTTATTTATCTGTAACTCAGACAGGATAACTCTTGGAAGGCAGCTTGTCCTGACAGCAGAAGGAGAGGAGGAGAGTGGATGCTGCCCAAACTATCCCTGTCCCTCCTCAGTAGAGGCTTGAATCCAGAGCCTCTCAAATTCTTAGGGCATAACCAATCCACCTTAACATTGGCTCATGCAAGCCCATTTACTCTGGGATCTTCCAGGCTTGCAACCTGGTTAGGCTGCTAGCCAGAAAACATCACTGAGCCCTGTGAAAGTGCTTGTGGATCTCTGACTCCAATCTCTTCCTCCCCTTTGGTGACCATGGTCCTTACTTTTTCGCTCTTTGACCCATGCACCACCTGTTACCTGCCATCCCTGAAAAAGGGAAAGGCTAAAGCTCCGTTGCCAGGATCCATCATTGAAATCCTGTGACGTGATAAATGCGTAACAATGCCTAGGACCCTCACCAAATCTTTACCCAGACACAAACATATAGACTGACCAGATCCATCCATAAAGTCAGAACATGAAGCCAGGGAACTAAACAGACAGAGGATTCAGGTAAGTTAACCTAGGACATGCTCCAAAACTCATCGTGGGAGAGGAGGGCCCTTTGGGAAAGCAGTGTAGTGAGAGATGCAGGATTCATGTGTGGGTAGTTGCTATTTTTATTAGCTTAGCTAACAGTGTTCTATGGAGTGATGTTGTAGCTATGTTGGTCCCAGGATATTAGAGACATAAAGTGGGTGAGGTAATATCTTTTATTGGACCAACTTCTGTTGGTGAGACAGACAAGCTTTTGAGACGATGCAGAGCTCTTCCCCAGGACTGATATTACCTCATGTACCTTTGTCTCTGATAGTATTATGACAGCCTACAGCAGATTTGCGTTGAGCAGTCTTTAGATTCATGCATGATTTTCTATATTTTGTTGGCATAAAAGCACCTAGAACTACAGAGAGGAGCTTCAAAGACATAAAGCAAATGGATGGTATTAGTCAATTTTAGTGAATACATTGAGCCTATCTTGCAGTCTTTATTTGCATGAATAATTCTTAGTCACACAAACAGTCCTATTGATTTCAATGGGACTATTTGCATGAAGAAGCGTTATGGGAGTATAAGTTTCAGAATTGGCTCATATTTTTAAAACGGGTGTATACAGCAACAGAGCATGCAATAATTTGGTTATACCTTTAAGTGTGATCTGAAATTAAAACGCTTTATTTTGGAACTGTTGCTCTGAGTAGAAAGTGTGGATATTTGTAAATGAATTTTGAGATAGAACATCCAATGTATCAACATGTAGGAATTTCTCTCTGACTGTGAGATACACTCAGCAGAAGAATGACTTTGATCCCCACTCTGGAACAATATTAAATCATTCATTTCAAGAGCCAAAGGGACTGGAATCTGCTTTTTAAGGTAAAATATTTAATTCATTTTCTTTCTCAACATTCAACTTTCTGTAGTCTGAGGTGCCTAAACTGAGAAACATTTCAAATATTTGAGTATGTGACATGATTAATTTGTATTTTAATCGTACTTTGATCTAGCATAATTGACTTCAGGGGGACTACTTGAGAGTAAGGCCCCGATCCTGAAAACTGTTCCACGGGCACAGACTTCCAGTAAAGGCTTCACCTGCATGGAACAGTGTGCAGGACTGGGAGCTAAAATACTACTTCGTGTGAGGAAGGGTGGCAGAATGATAGTAAATCTGTCTTCTGCCAACATAATTTCCATGCCTACAACTTTGGAAACGTTAGGGTTTTTTCCGCTTTGTACATATGACGCTGGAATTTCTTCTTTGCACTTGGTTCACTTTCAGTTTTAGCATTCAGATAATTGAATATAAAATCAGGGGAAATGAATTATTTCAGAGGATATTCCATTTTTCGGTCCACAAGCTATTGGTTATGCATAAAAGCTCTCAGCATTTAAGATGGTAGAATGTTCTCATGTGAGTGTCCTCTGAGACAAGAAAAATTGCAAAGCAGGAAAAGAAATTCTGAAAAATATAAACAGATGAATGAAGTGTCCCTCCCAAAAAGCCAAAACTTATGCTAGCAGTTGAAAAACGTTCTGCATCAGAGCTGTATAGTAGCATTAATGCACGTTGGCATAATAAGTATCAGTCAGGAGAAGTGCATTGTGAATGAAACTCTCTCCTGTTTACTTCCAGGGACATTGACTTCAATTAGATCCTGTTTGAGTAAGGCGTGGGTGCAACTAGAGGGCTAGATCATGCTATTTGCACACAGCCCATAATAAGGAACGTGCATAGGCACCCCACCCCAGGGGGAACACACAGAGGCACAACTCCTTCTTGGGCATCTGTGTGCTCCACCCAATGCCTTTATGGAGAGCTGCTTACTCTCCTTCATGGCGCGCAGCTTTCCAGGCTAGCATATAGAAGGTGAAACTGTGGCTCTGCCTAATCTCTGCTCCTCCCTACTCAATTGCACCTGGGGATAAAACATCAGGGCTGCAATTTTACCACATCGGGGGGTAAATCCTTACTAGTTCCTATTTCCCTGTGCAGTTGCATAAGGGCTTGTCATAGTCTTGTCCTAAATGAGGATCTAAGGGTTTAACCTGCACTCAATATGGAATTTCACATTAGGAATATTCAGCAACCACCTGGCTTAACCTGAAAAACAAATGTGGTAACTAGCTAAACACCATTGTTTTCAGTTCTAGTGGCTTTCACAAATCCATAGTAAAAGGTTAGCTGTGTGGAATGAAAAACAGATAATAAAAATCACTAGGCTTGGAGCCGCTACCTTTAGGTTCAAACCAGGCTAATTTGTAGCTTAAAACCACTGCTAGGAGAAAGCAGATTGCTTAGCTGACTAAGTACACCAATTAATTGTAGTCCTGATTTGGTTGGGAAAAATTGAACAGAATTAAGATATAGAAACACTTGTGGAAAATGACAGAAATAATGTCTGACACTTTGAGTAAAAATGGGAATTTTCTCTTGAATGAATTAACGACAGTCTGGCAGAGTTAGATAATAGTCTTAGCTTCATTATTAATTTCTGTTAGAATTTAGAGAATTTAAATTGATATGTCCAAATATTGTAATGAAGAACTAGATTTAGATATTTTTGATAGCAAAGTCATACATTCTTCAAGATTTGTACACAGAATCAGAAGGCAGGAGACCACTGGATGTAAAGATAAAACCAAGGGCAAAATCTAGCCACGTCTCAAGGGAGGTAAATGACTAATCTTTATCAATTTCTTATAAGACAGGAAACAGGGCTCAAATGCTCAAACTTACATGAAAATCTCTTCTTCCACCCCACCAGGTATTCGAAGCCATAATGGTGTGAGATCATGAAAGAAAGAGTTTAGCCTTGAATATGTTCTTCTTTTAAAGAAGAGAGTCTAGATTCTGTTATAAAGAAGGAACAAAACATAATTTAGGGTCTCGGCTATTATTATTTATCAGAGTTGCCTGGGATTTAGCCACACAACTCCCATTAAAGTCAGTGGGAGTTATGAAAGTCTATGTGCCTAGATGTCTTGCAAACTCTGAAAATTTAGAGGAAAATGACAATCCAGATAATGGAAAATAACAAATATAAAGTAGCAGACAAGATATTACATGAGAAAATGAGCAAAATGTCTAACAAAATGAAAAAGCTGATGGAAAAGAGAAGATGGATGGAGAAGAGATGGTTGAATACATTGAGTTATGTAAGATTGTGAGAGAGAATTCATAGGATTTCGGAAAATACAATTTCATCAGAAGCTGAAGGAAAATGAAAAGGAAGACAGCAGGTGTAATTGCTGTGAGGAGCAGCTTCCTGCTGAGACAGGAGAGTTTTACCATCAGCTCTACAAGAACACATCCAAACAAATACATTTTTTGCTATGTTTGTCGTATAATAAAATCAAGAAGGTAGGACAAAAGGGCATAAGCAGACATGCCATATACACTGGAGAAGAAGCAGAGCAAAGGTTGACTAGAATGACAGTAGGCAGAGATGTGAGAAAATGACCTGTTCATGGATATTGTACAGTAGCAGAGGAAGAAGACAAGTCGAAGATGCTCAGACTATATAAGGATAAAGAATATGGTGAACTATGTAATATATGTGCACAAGAAAAATGATGCTGGAGAACTAATCAGCATGTCCTCTGCAGTTTACATTTTTTTTTACCAAAGCATCAAGAATTTGACTCATTGCAGCATTGCATTTTAACCAACAATGGGGCTCTATAACCTTACCATTTCTATTAATCTGGGAATCTGACCTGCAATCTTAAACTGCAACAGGGGAAATTAAATGTGAGAGAAAACACTGCCTAACTTTTGATAGTTAATGTAACACATTGCAAAGTGAAGATGTGGAATTGCTATCACTGAGGATGGTCAAAAGTAGTCTAGACATTCACCATTTAGTCTAGATTAGGAATAGTGAAACCAGTGCTTCTGGAATGCCACTGGCTGGACTAGAAGGTCTACCAGAGTTTCATTCTGACCCAATGATTCTACTATTCTAGGAATCTCTGAAGAGATTTCAAGAAGCAAGTAACAAAGATAGAATGTAGGTAAATGGAGAGGTGCTGAACCACAGACCAGTTCAATTATGAAGACACATTGGATTTACTTTTAGACAACATTAACGGTGACATTTTAGACATGAAGACGAGCTCCGTGGAGCTTGAAAGCTTGTCTCTTTCACCAACAGAAGCTGGCTCAGTAAAAGATATTACCTAATCCACCTTGTGTCTCAATTTTATTGATTAATTTAACCACCGTGTTAACCTGGCTTTACACCATAATGAGCAACTCCACAAGTCGTGCTTCACAAGTAACTAAAAACAGGTGATTTATAACTGTGTTTATCACTGGCAGTTATCCTATGGTCAGAGAGACCATTCATCAAGAAAATAGGAAATAATTTGGTGTCACTTGGCGATGGCAAAATAATTGTTACATAACGGCCTAACTCTCTAAACTAATGAATTGGGTAGCAAAAAAAAAATAAGAGACTGTTAAGGTTATAAGGCAAAACAAACTGCAAAAGACACAGAACAGTTTGCGAGAAGGACAAACAGCAGGGGACACAGGTAAAGGTTTTGAATAGATGCCAAAAACTAGTAGGCACAACAGAGATAAATAAAATACACAGTGAAGATGCAATATAATAAAATACTGTAATTTGGACTGTCAGCATGAAGGTAGAGAGTTCAGAATAGAAGAGACTGAGTTAGCTTTTATGGGCTATTTAACCATGAACCACCAGAAGTCGAAGCTGCCGCTGGTAATACATATTCAGATAAAACAAACATATTATTGACAGAAATGTTATAAAATCACCCTATAAAGTTTTTGGTTGCATTTGTTGTTTGTCCACAAAGTATCTGCAATTTATTTGTTTGAAGACTGCATTTATTGACATCAGAAAAAGTGGTAGCTGGCATGCTGTGCCCCACAATATCCCAGACAAGGACTCTACTTCTTCCTACTAAGGGACATTGTTTTGACCTGTATACACTTACATAGAAGTATATTGGATTATCATAGGGCCCCTACAGAGGAAAGACTAACACAATGATCAGGAAGCCCACTGAATAGCTCTTGCAACACTTTGTCTAAATTGTCCTATTTAGGAGCTGAGGTTAGCAAACTGTCCTGAAGAAGAGATGTGGTTCTGTTCTCTAAACCCATCAAAGATTTCTCAGGGGATCTCAGGGACAGGCACGATCTGCAGATGTCTGGTGCCTTAATACAGCTGCCCTGCTGGCCCCACTCTTCCCCTGCCAGCACAATTTCTTCTGGAGCCAGGCTGCTGCTGGCTGGCTGCCCCCATGGTTATGGAATAGCAGTCAGTGGGAGGCCCAGTTAATGTTAATGCAGTCTGAAGCAGCTTTAATTCCTGATCAAATATCCACTTGGAGATACAGAGGGCCAGCAAAAGATGCTGCTGCAAACTGTTTTTGCTCCACTATCCCACAACTGTCTGTAGAGACACTATTAATCATAGGAACACAGAACTGCAAAGGATCCCCTATTCCAGTCTGCAGAGAGTAGATCTGGACTCTCCACCACAATAATGTAGTCCATGCAAATTAGAGATGGGCAAAATTTTACAGCAATAGTCTGTCTATTCTCCCATTTCTCCAGTTAGTCTAGAATAGCTCTCTGATGTGTGTCTTTGAGTATTTTGTCCAGTCTAGTTTTAAATAATTCAAGTGATGGGACTTTCACCATTGCCACTGGGGGACTATTCCATTGTTAAGAGACCCCACTAATAATCAGCCATAATTTTTTTTTCTTGCTCAATTTTCTCCCATTATGCTAGTTATATATCCTTATAGTAAAGGTAGCAATGTTTTTTTTTTTAATATATTGGGTATACAATAGCTGACATTTAGTTTCATTCCATAGTTAAGTGCTTGTGAAAAATTCTGGATCATAGTGTCTACAACCATTTATGAAACACATTAATAATGAGTGTAAAGAGGCAATGAATTCTGTGATAAAAATAGAATGCCCCATAAAATCTATAAAGATAATCCCCCATTTGCCTTTCAAAGTTGCATATCAAAAATACTTTTCAAGGCTAACTACACATGGACACACACAAAGTATTCAGCAACAAAATTAAAAAATTGTTTTCATTTTAAATGTGTATAACAATCTAAATGTGCAACCTCCTTTCCCCAAAGGAGATAGCAACTGAGGTGGTTGTTCCTTAATGAGTTCTGTGTAGGTTGTGCTGATTTTTAATACTCTTTTGGAAAGGTCTGTCACCAGTTTTTGCCTTTAGCCAAATTTTGCTGCTGTTCTTTCAATATCTGAAGAGGCTGCTACGAACAAATACCTGCTACAAACAAATTTTTGACAATCAAAGAGAAAAAGTGGGTGTTCTTCTGTGCTCTTAATTGTTATTGTATAAGCTGTGTGTGTGTGTAATTTTTTTTTTTTTTTTTTTGGAGAGGAGTATTATAATTTTATTCTGTTTGGTGTTTTACAGAGGCATATGTCATTAATGATGCACTTAGCACTTTTTAAAAATAGGTTTTATGCTCTCTGTAGTTTGACACGCAGTCTTAGAAACTTCCTTCACAAACTGGAAACCAATTCTGTAGACTGGAAGTGTTGGTAAGGGGATTGGGCTCTTTTCACTTACAACAGAAATCCTCAAATAGAAGAAATTTGCAAGGTGAAGTTGTTTCTTACAATAGAAGTCTCCATCCCTCTTGCTGGCAAGGCATTGCTTAGTAGAGCGCTTTTCTTCCCCCAGACCACTCTGCAGTTTAGTTATGTCCTCATTTGCGTTTGCTATCCCTTCCTCTCTGAAGTCATCCATAAATGTGTTCATAGTTGAATTCATGCCAAAGGAACTTCCAATAAGACTTAAAGCAGGTAGCTAAGGTTCAGAGATGTGTTGTCTTTTTCTTCAGTAGGCCAAAATAGCTTCTGCAAGCCCAAGGAGAGCCTTGTGCTGGCCTACAGCCAGCAGAGAGCCTCACTGCTTCACCACTGTGACAAAAGCAGCTCCATGAACCAACTGAAGTGCTTCTGTGGACCACAAGTTGAGAAGCATTAAGAGTCAAAACCTGGCTTTGAAGCCAATGGGAATTTTGCCCTCTCCTGTAGTATTGTGGGCCTGAGCTTGTTCCCACTGAAGTCAATGGGCGGGGGGGGGGGGGGGGGGGGGTTACATTGAGTTGCAGATGTGGTGCAGATGTGGTGCTTTATTTGCAGGTTCCATGCAGCACTTGAGTTGTACCGGAACGTTCCAGAGCTCCGTTCCAGCACTTCTTTTGGAAGCCAGAACAGCGTTCAGGTACTTCTGATCATGACAAAGTAAACCAATTATTAGCACTTTTTCAAAAATCTGGAACCCTCCCCCCCCTGTTAGTTCAAAATTTTCTTCTTGTTGAAATGGTTATGTCCCAGCACTTCTTTTTCTAGGGCTCGAGCACTGGTTCTGTGATGGTAAAACTGGCAGCCCATCACCATAACTGCGGCTGCTTGTTTGAGTTAAGGAATGAATGTGCTGCACTTCATGAAAACATGCCAGTGGCTGCAGGCAATACGAAATACTCTCAGGAGTATTACGAGAAAGGCTGCTGAAGCACAGAACACATTTTAGGCACATCAATCTGTACGTATTGTTGTAAAACATTGTACAATGGGGCTTAAAACACTTTGTGCCTTCTAAAGTTATAGTCACACCATGTACCTAGAAACGACATTGAGATGAAATCTCTGCTGTCTCTCTGGAATTCTCCAGATGGCGGAAACTAATTTTGTTTTCCCAATATATGAGAGCATGTTAGCATGTTGTTGGGTAGATATGATGAAGAAATTTACTTCCTGGGCACAAGATCTGAACCTTCTCTGTGTATCACAACTTAATCAACCCAGTCTCAAATGTGATGAGACTGGATTGTCCGAAGTAAATTTTAATCAAAAGGTAATACAGTGGTAAATCTTATCTGTGCTGATTTAACATTTATTTTATTTTTAACAGCTATCATTTGTATAGCAAAATTTTCCCTTGCACTACAGATAAGAGCTCCACAGTGTGGATCAGACTTGAGGATTTTGACCACAAAGTATAAACAATTATATACATTTCCACTAAAAATATTTCATGAGACACATACATATGAAAATACTTATTCTCCTGGATGCATTTGCAGATTATTTAGTTTAAAATTAAAGAAACATTGTGTAGCTTTTCTTTTCTTTTTAAAATGCGTATTATACATGCAAATATAAATGTGAATAATTTAAATATAAAGTACACTAACGGCCAAGTCTTGCATTCCTTACTGTGAGAAAACTTCTGTTGAAATCAATGGGTACTTTGCCTAAACAAATCCTGCATCATTTTACCCATGCGTGGTAATTTGAAACAGTTTCTTACTTTGTTAGATACCAACAGCTATCTTTTGAATAACAAAACGTTCAAATCTTATATATCTGTTGTAGCTTTCTGCTCTTCTCTGGGAGATGAAACATCCAGTTGTACCAGAAGCTGCAATGCACTTATATTCCAAGAGAGAAACCCTTTACAAGGTAACTACAGAAGATTCTGTATGAGAAATGTATGTGCATATAAAGACATGGAAGACAATTGACGTAACAGCACTAATCTATTTAAGTCTTCAAGTACCCTGAACCAAAACCAAAGTGTGCTCAGCTATTTTTCTGAATTATGTCTGATGGATTATAGTTACACTGTAGTTTGTAGCTAATCTTATATTTTAGTCTTAACTGAATATACCTATGTGTTCCTTTTGAATACAAAAGGGCCTGTTTCCCCCTTGATGCATTAGTTTGTGGATGTAATGGCAGAACAGACTCCTCAAATCAGCAATTTCCGAAGTTGAAGGAGCAGATGGCTTATGGAAGTGCTTCTCAACCATGGGTCTGGGGCCCACTGGGGGGCCATGAGCAAATTTCAGGAGGTCTACCAAAATAAGTCAGAGAGCAGGGCCAGTATGAGACTCACTGAGGCCCAGGGCAGAAAGCCAAATCCCAAGCCCTGATGCTTGGGGCTGAAGCCAAAGCCCGAGCCCCTCATCCCTAGGCTGAAGCCAAAGCCCAAGCAACTTAGTTTTGTGGGATTCTCTGTGGCATGAGGTCTTGGGCAGTTTCTCTGCTTGCTACCCCTAACGTCAGCCCTGGCTTGTAATCTACTGAAAAACAGTTGTTGTGCAGTGGATAGACTGTGGAATTTTTATAGCATATTGGGGTGCGGTCGGGGAGAGGGGAGGAGGGGCTTCAGAAGGAAAAAGGTTGAGAATTCCTGGCTTATGGGACTTGGGAATGAGTGATGAAGCTGTTCTCCATCACTAGTTCACATTTGGTCTAGGTCAACAGTTATCACTTTGGTCATGAAAAGCTGATTAGTGGTCTGTGTGAAATGAATTGATGATTTTAGTCCACCCACATGACGGTAGCCACTACTATGGAAAGTAGAAACTGGCAGCCTTGCTGGCAACTTCTGTTGAGACCAAAAATATGACATTTCTTAACCCTGGTCTGCAATACAAACTTATGTTGGTATAACTGTGTCGCTCAGGGGTGTGGAAATCGGAGCTATACTGACCTAACTCCTGGTGTAGACGGCACTATGTTGACAGGAGGACTTCTGCTGTTGACATAGTTACTGCCTCTCAGGGAGGTGATGAGAGAAGCTCTCCTGTGGGTGCAGATAGCATCTTCTCTATGCTCTAAAGCTGCTGCAGTGCTGTAAGTGTAGACAAGCCCTTAGAAACAGAACTTTTCTGATAGTGGAAGTTGCCCCTCAGAGCCTGACTGAGACACATTGGACTTGTCTATGCACACAAGTATGCATAGTGTGATTTTTGTACTGATTTTGCTGAACTGGTGTGACTTTGTGTATGGACATTGTTACATAGGTTTAAACTGGGCATACATTGATTCAGGGACAAGCTAAACTGATATAAGCCCAGTTTAAACCAATGTGTAGTGTCTGCACATTATGCTGCACTGGTTTAACTAAATTGGTGCAATATCACGTCATCTTTAGTTAAACTGGTACATACTTGTGTGCAGACTATGCCATTGATGAGGGCAATGTGGGGAATCACTTATGCAAAAGCAGGGTCTTATGAATAAACAGAAGTCTTCAGTTTCCAAGCTATCAATCTAGCACTTTTTGCTACCAGTAAGGGCCAGATTTTTAGCCACTGTAAATAGATGCATCTCCATTGACTTAACTGGAGCCACATTGCTTTACACTAGCTGAGAGTCTGGCCTTACATTATTTTAAAATACAAGCTGAAGTGTTTATGATTCTTGCCTGTTTTATATTTTGAGAAGATAAAAAAACCACAGTATATTTAAACATTGCATGCGAATCTACATTTCAAAGAGCGATGGAATCTGTGGTCAGAAACATTTCTGATTAATTTATAAAGAAGAATATGATATTTCTCCCCTCAGTATATTGGAAATTTAAATTTAATTACCAAGAGGTACAATAGGTTATTGAAAATCATTCTACAAGTGGAAGTAGAACTCACATTACAACAAGTAAAGCCTGCCCTGGCAGAATGAAGAACTGTGGGATTATATGGAGCAGATTAGGGATCTTGTTCAGAATGTGGACCTCAGAATCCAGAAAACCAACTGTAATTAAGTATCAGGGGGGTAGCCGTGTTACTCTGTATCCACAAAAACAACAAGGAGTCCGGTGGCACCTTAAAGACTAGCAGATTTATTTGGGCATAATCTTTCGTGGGTAAAAAACCTCACTTCTTCAGATGCAACGGATGCATCTGAAGAAGTGGGGTTTTTTACCCATGAAAGCTTATGCCCAAATAAATCTGTTAGTCTTTAAGGTGCCACCGGACTCCTTGTTGTTTTAACTGTAATTCAGTGACTGCTGTACATACTGAGGAGAACCTCCTTTTGTGTCAGGGAAAATTGTGGAAATTCTTCCCTTCTTTGTCTTGATGGTAAAAAGAGAATTTCCAAATTGCACTGGATGGTCCAAGAGACAGGATCTACCAGCTAGACCAGGTGATAATCGTTATAAATCCAGTACACTTTTGGCACTGGGAGAACCAATTGTTAATAAATAGGTTGAGATAATTGGGAAAGCTGGGATTCAGTAGTTTACAAAACTCAAATGTTTTTAAATACACTTGGCTAATGCAAATCCAACTCTAAAAGGAAATAGCTTTTAGCAATTGGTTCCAGATGTGCTTGTAAAAGTTACAATGAAAAGATAATGAAGTTGTAAATAGTGGGAAAGCTTTTCTTCATCAAAGTGAGAGTTCCTTTACTCCTGAACTGATCAATTAGCAGGGATAAAGAATCCACATAGGGAAGAGCAATTCTAAACCCTGTTGCCCATTCTGTAAATTACCTGTTTCAGGACAATCAGACCTTGCTCCAGGCAGATCCTCTTTCTGATGAATGGAAAGCCTACACTGAGTACATAGACCACATGATTTTAGATGGGCTGATCAAAGCTATCAAGTGTTCTCTTAAGTATCTGATTGAAAACACCAAGACATCATTTAAGTCCACTCCTTTATTTGAAGTGCAGCTTGTCCTTAATAGCAGTGAAACAACTTTTAAACCTTCTTTGGACCCTAATGTCAATGGCAATTTCTCTGATGTGGAGGGACTAATCAGAAACATTTACAGAATTGCATCATTTATTAACCGAATTGCCAAACAACCCGGAAAAGACACTTCCCAGGCATTATTACTAGCTAGTATCTTTCCTTAAAAAACAACCGGTTGACCCTTCCACCAGGCATTTAAATGTGATTGTTTTCCCCACCCAAGTCACCTGCATTCAGTGACTTATGGAGAAGTGAAAGGCTTTTACACGTGTATTTATTGTGAGCTGTCATTTTCTACACGCCTTAACCTCTTCCTCTTTCCTTCTTGGATTAGTGCATCCAGTACTTCCCTTCAGCCACCAGAAGGTGCTCTTGAAATTGCACTGCATGTTTGTATTTATTTAATTATTTTAACCCTCTCTAGTTTGCTTGCCCAACTTACAGCATTATGGCCAGTTCACACTGAAGTCTGGAGCTGGCTGACCTATTTGCAGAGGACAATTTCTTTAATGGATTTAGCATCTGCTTTTGTTTGTGAAGAATGCTCCTGCGGTCTTGGTGTTTACAAATGGATTCATTAATTAGACTTTTGTGAGCAATAGTTTATGCAATCATGTTTCAGCTTGTATAAGTCTTCAGAACTATTTGCTTTGCTACGGTTATTAGTGTGAGTGTGCTCTCTGTGCTGTGATTGGTCGCATAGGTCACCTGATGTTGTTTCTGCTCCCTGCTACCCACAATCCTTATTAGCATGAATGTTCACCACAGTTTCTCTTCCTACAGATAAGTATAGGTTTGTGGGAATGTTCACAGACAGTAAATCAAACTGGTCTGCAATAATATTAAAACAATTTTGTAGTTTTAATTTTAGTGAACATTTACATATGTTTTGTGCCCAACTTTGGCTTCATTTCCTTTTTCCACAATGTATTTATGGTAGTCACAAGCAAGTGCTAAAGTCCAATCTCAGATATACAGGCCACCGAGAAAGAACAGATAAAATGTAAGTAGGTTACAGCCATATAAACTGTACAGAAGCAGCAATGTTGTGAAATACATCGTGAAGGTTAAACAAAAAACGTTTAAAAAGCAACTAAATCAAGCAAAGCTGATGAGAATTGATATTTTAGGGACTAACCCTTGGTTGCAGCTAAGGAGCTTCACAGCTCAGGTTGGGCTGGGGATGTGCAAAGGTGGAATAAAGCTCACCTTTGCATTTCCCCACACCTGGCCCAACTATGTGCTGGGCCAGTCCCCTGAGTAAATTAGAACAACCTGTTTGTTGTTGTTTGGAGGCTGTTTGCGCTGAGTTGTACTGGTTCCGGAGGCCTGAATGTCAGTGGAATTGGTGGAATTTGGGAAAGATCTGGCCACATCTCCTGTTCTGCCACAATTGCCCTGATGTTGGCTGAGGTGGGAGGGATAGATGACATAAGAGCCAATAGACCAACTGTGCCACCAGAACATCCTTCACATTTTGGCCAGCTCCACAACCAGATTTCATTTGTTGAGCAGCACAAAGAAGCTGTACAGAACCCAAGAACAGTATTTTTTATTAAATTGACCTTATGTCCTTTGCTGCTGATTTGGGTATTATTTATTTATGTATTTACTTAATATATATATATTACAGTAGCCCTGAAGGGCCAGTTGAGAATAGGGCCCCATTGTGCTAGTCAGTGGCTGTTTCTGCCCTGAACAGCTTAAAATTGAAATAGATAAAACCAGTATTGCTAACCCCCACATTCAGAAATCATGAGTCAGACCCCCAAAAGTCGTGATATTGACTAAAAAATCATTTGATTATTGACAAACCCCACACACATTAGCTTCTTTTTATTTGCTGTCTGGTTTCTGAGCCTTTAGGGTGCACTTAGTCACATTTTCAAGGGTTTCTCTGCAACCATGAAGGCTTGACATTTTTTTTTAAAAAATCAGAGCTGAGATTCTCAGGCAATCTCCAGCTACCAGCAACTGGGGGTTTAAGAAAACCAGTACATGTAAAGAGATGCATTTAAACTCTGAGAACTAGCAACACTGAAAGAGAGAGACAGGGTGGGGAAAGGGCCACAACATACAAGTAGGGTAAACAATGTGATGGTTTTGAAAAGCCACATCAGTGCCAAGTGGTTTAAAGGGTTTTTGGAGGCTCTTGGAGGTTTTTAATTTGGTGGGGTGGGGTTTTGTTAGGAGAGGATGAGGTAACCAGAGAGAAGAAAGGAAAGGGGACATTTGGGAAGGGAAGGGCGGGGAAAAGAAGGGAGGGCAGCTGGAGCGTGAGTCTGAGGAGAAGAAAAGGTGAGGGAAGGGGCTTGAATACAGCCTTCAAAGCCAGTCACAGAGCGGAGCCTACAATATGGAGAGACTGAGCTTTATGGTCACCATTGTACCTGCCGTTATCGCTTCAGTCAAAATAATCTCTCACCAAGATGATGTCACATCAGTCACCCACTTTTGCTGTCTGTCTGCAGGGACTTAAACCCTGTGCTCGGGCAACAGGGAATTCTTGGTGCGGGGTCCGAGGACCCTGTCTCTGGAATTCAGTCTCTTGAGATCCAGCAGAGGCTGACTCTGGCGGCATTTAGGACTTGATTGAAATAAGGCTTTTTATGTTTTATATAGGTCAACAGCTAGGTGGGTAACATCTCAGTAGGTATTGGCAATAACAGCGGTATGTTTTGTGGTCAGTTGATGACAAATCGACACTAACTGATTTGATTTTTTTCTAAGCACTTAAAGATATTGGCCTGGTGGATAAAATAGAAATTACTAAACCCCAAGCAATCACGTTCAGTTTATTCAAGCAGCAAACCGCCAACCTGATTGCTAACTGGCATGTTAGGTTATTCACTTGCCACTGGGCTAACTTCTTGGGTCCTTGCAGGGACCTTATGGTTTGGCTTCCTGCCCACCTCTTCTTCATTTAAATTAAATCACTGGCTCCACTCACCCTTCAATTTTATTTGCACTTTAGCAAGATGTGGATCAGATGGATACCCTAGAAGAAATCATGAGCAGAGTGCAATTGGTCACTGTTAATGTTCAGGAGAATCAAAGCCACTTTAACAAATACAGCTACTTATGGATGGATGATAAATCTGAATTTATGAAGCGGTTCTTGTTCTGTGAAAGATTTCTTAATACCGAAGAGCTGGAATTGTATGCAGAATATGAGCTTCAGAAATGCTTGCCCAAGTTAGCACACTTTAAAGAACAAGTATTTGTTTTTGTGGTTTGTTGTACTTCTCTTTCTCGTGCCGATAGAACAGCTATGAAATCATTACATTATTTGGTAGATTAAATTAAAAATGCTAATTATATTTTTTCTTTAACATCAATATTTATGTAACACTGTACAAGGAAGTTAGTGAATTTGAAAATCAGACTTTCAGTGGCTGGTTCCTGGTTGATATTAAGCCTTTAGAAATATCTTGGATGAATATTATTAAAAATGGAGTTGGATATTTAAGGAACATCTGCTCAATCATGTAACTCACAGGTAAACTACTCTGCATTCTCTTAACTGGTTTTGTTGGAAATTTGATCCTTTGGCCAAAGAAGGGAGAGGAAGACTGGAAGCAGAAAAACAGAGTGACCCCAGCTCTGTCATACACTTGGTATATGACCCGAGGCAAGGGACATAACTTCTTTGTGCTTTGTGCTACCTCACCGAAGTTACTTCTTATTTATTTTTTATTCTAATGGTGTTTTAGCTTGCCACAAGTACTATGGATTTCTAATGCTTCTGCCATTTGCCTATTATGTGTTTATGGCTGAATTAATACTTAAGAGGCAGAGCCATGCTGGTGAAAGAGCGGGGGTTCACCACCTGAGCAGCAGCGGATGGAGGCATGCTGGCTAGGTACAACAAGAATACAAATAATAATAAAGGCATAATGAATGCTTTGAGTAACACAGAGAAAAGAAGTATGAGCTGACAGTTTTAAAAGGTGTAACTTGCATTCTCCCCAGCTTAATCATTCTGTATAGGGAATGGACCCTGATGTTGCACGTCCCCTCTCTAGATGCCTTTCTGGATCATTCACCACAACCGGTAGTGCTAACTAGCTCCTTCGTCCTCCACTGGAGGACTTGGAGCTAGCCCCTGGCTGCCACCTGAGCAGGTACACTGGGAGAAGAAAAAAGGGGAGGCAGGGCCAGATGGTACCACATCTTGCCCATTGAGAGAGCTGCTGTCATGCATGCGAAATGCCGTTCTCATCTTGTAAAAACTTAACACAATGCTTCTACATTTGATTTGATTGCATTTACTTGTTCATTAATATAATTGATGTGTGTGGCTTGCCTTAAGTTTTCACAGGCTCCATGCTAATTAACTGTTGACACTTTCTCACATTATATATCATTAGTGTTACTGAGCTAGAGAAATTCATTCATGAAACTGAAAAAGGTTTAGCTAAGACAGTGGAAGAAGGAGGCTACCCCATTCTGGTTGAAATACTGGGGCGTCTGATGGCTATACAGGATTGGCAGTCCACATTATAACATTTTCAAACCTTTAAAATCAACTGCTGAGCTACTCAGAACCTATGGGCAGCAGCTACCAAAACAGATCTATACAGAATTGGAGGTAAGGACTCTGTGTAACACACACAACACTTTTTGTCATACTTGTACAAAACTTTTTGTTATTTTCTACCATTGTTAGCCTAACTTTGAGAGAGATTAAACTTGGATCTGTATTTTTAAAAACCAAACAACGGATCATAGGTCAAAATGTGCAGTCCTTTGTCACAATCTGTGCAAAACTCCCCCTTACTTCAATGGGTTGGTATGTATGGGGGAGAGGGGGAAGATTCACTCCAGTGAGGATTTCCAGGATCTTGCCCTATGTTCTTCAACTTCCTTCGCCATTTTAACAGTGACCTGCTTTCCAATAGTGTTATCAGTGTATTCCAAGGATAAAGTTCAATGAATAGGTCTGTGGGTGGGTAGGTGGGATAGCTACCCAAAACAGTTATAAATTAATGGTTCACTAAAGAATTAATATATCTATTTAAAGGTGCTGTGCTCGTAGTATTAACAATGCCTCAAGTTACAGAAACAGAAAGGATTTTGAAAATGTAATGTGTTTTCAACCATTTATGCTTTTTGTTTCCCTTCTGCATTTCACTCTGCTGGAATAATTAAACTAGACTAGGTGGTTCATGAATACATAGATTTGAAGGCTAGAAAGGGACCATTAGATCATCTGACCTCCAGTATATCACAGCCCATAGACTTTCACCTGTTATCCCTGAATTGAGACCATTCACTTTCAAGTTCTAGCTCTCATGTAATCAGACAGTATTATTGTGTCTCCATTTCCAGGGCTGCAGAAGAAATTTTACATTAAAAAGCCATTGGAATTTTTTTTGTAAAAGCTGTGGGCCACTGCAGCCTCTACTGGTTGGATGGGTGCATGGTCAGTAGAGTCAAAACTCTGCCCCCCAATGCATCAGCAAGCACAGCTAAGTCTTCGCCAAGTTTGCTCCAGCTATAGTGCTGGTGCAGATTAGTTTCCCCTCTGGAGCTAAGGGGGAACCAGGAGTCCCAATCTGGTCAGCTCCTGGGGCAGCACAACTACATGGTGCCCCTTACTCGGAGATTGTACAATGATGCTCTTGGCTTTAGTGGCCATGCTGTGAACGAGGTGGGCATCTCTTCACTGTCAGGGCTGGGAGGAAGGAATTCTTCTCCCCATGACTCCCTCAGTCATTAAAGGCAGCGGAACTACTCTGAAATCCCTCTGGCTATCATGGTAGCCTTGGTATCTGGTGTGCTCCCCATCACAGACTGTAATCCATAGTGGATCTGCTTAGTCACCAGCCCTGCCAACAACCTTTCGTACACTGTGGAGCAGACAGGAAAGAACAATTCACAGCTAAAACTTTTGGACAGACCAAGGCTGCCGTGTTTGACTGTGAACTTCCCAAAGTTCTAATCAGTTAGAATAAAACCACCACAACAAATAGTTTATTGAGTTTTATGGAATTTTATTAATTCATGTAATAACAATTTTAGATTAAAAACAATTTTGATTGAAAAAAGAAAAGAGATGTATCTAGCTTTTTGTCCCCCCCCCCACATGTTCTGATTACCTCTAATAATTACTCCAAGTAATGCACTGAAATTATTACATGTAACAATAGTGTATTCAGTATAAAGTCATGTTTCACTTGTGCTGAAGAGTTTTAAAGTTCAGTATCTTAATTGTTCTGTAGTATGTTTATCAAAATAACAAAATCAGTTATTTCAAACTGAACACAAACTTTTGTGGTATTTATGTAAAAAAACTAAAAGAATTTTTGAGTTGCAAAAATGTAGAGAAACACTTGAAAAATTTAATTTCCATTTTTGTGTTTATATTTAGGTTTTAATTAAATCTTGATAAATAGGGAAAACATTTTAAAAATGTTCCAAGGCTAAGAAGTTGTGTGTTAATTTCATCTCAATGTTAATTTTTATGATAAGACACCTAGAACTCCATTTCAAAGGGGTTTCAACTTTGCTGTGGTTTTTGCAATGGGAAGTTTTCTGTGCACAACTGTTGGATTGGGCCCTGATCTTGCAAAGATGAAGTTTTGCAGGATCCGGGCACCACTTGTTTGTATATGCAAATTGAGTAAGTTGGTGCCTGATTATCTCATTTGCATGAACAAATATCTGTTTGAACACACACATGCAGAAACTGTGGATAAATGATCTGATTTTACGTGTGCTAATTGAAAGGCCACTATTTGAAAAGGTGGGCCATATTCTGTAATATAGGGGTTTGTTAAGAAAGTTTTGTGTACCAAAAGTTAAATCAGTGTGGATGTCATGATTATAATATTAGATTGGGTGTTTTACAAGTTAGAACATTCTCTGTGGAACTGGAACCTTGCTTTCATCCTCATTTTTCAAAAGATCAAAGCTTTGTGCATGAAACAGGTTCCCCCTCTCCCCCCCAGCACAATTTCCAGGAAATTTGTCGATCTGTGCTGGGTATGAAACTGAGAGACCTTTCAAACTGATTGCTTTACTTTTCAATTCTAATCTTTCAGGCAGTCTAAATACTTGTTGGAAAACATGATTTTACTATGGAAATGTGTTCTTTAATGTGCAATTTATAGACAGATTTCTTTGTGTCCTTATTTATGGATGTATTGTCAATAGATTGCTTGTGTTTATTAAGCTTGTAGCCCAGGTAAATGTCAAATCTTGCATCAAATAAGAATCAGAAACTCATTTTTCAGCAATACAACTCTGGAAAGGCAATGTGGTCTAGTTACAGTAAAGAGCTGGTAGTATGGGGTTCAAGCCAAGGTTGCTCTCAAGAGCATTGTCTGTGCGACCAAAAAAAAAAAACCCCAACAAAAAACAACAATTTGCTTTTGTGTAGCTGCCTTTAACCTGCAGGGGTTGACCATACGTAATGAAACAGTGCTAAACATGTCTCATCCTTGGGTACACTTACAGCTTATCTATGTTCAGCATTACTTCAGCTGCACCTGTTTGCTGACATCTGTTGTCAGCAACGGGTATTTTCTGTAGTGAAGATAAGGTTTGGGGATCTGTGGAACTCAGGCAAGTTATGTGACCTCTTTGGGCTAGAAGAAAAATTGAGAACAAGCAAATCGTTGCTGAAACACAGGTGAGTTTCTGGATATGGGAGGGCCAAATTCTGAAAGCACTTCTTATTGGATGTAGTGCTTACTACTGGGAGTTCATGGGAAGTACAGTAACATCCAACACCAAGTGTTTGTAGCTTTGAGCCCTAAATTATATAAACCAAATAAGTAAAAATCTGTTAGTCTTTAAAACCAACCTAATGAATAGTGTGTTGTTGTAAAATTGATGTGTTTGGTACTGCCAAAGTTTATTTTCAAAATTAAAATACATAATCATATTCTAACTAGAAAATCCAGAATATTATAAATACACTTTATTTTTGCCATAATTTATGTTTTGGAAATTACCATGAGTAATGAGTCCATGTTTGGTACTAAATAAGAAGGTGAAGAGTGAATGATCCAAAGTCAGCTAGAAAAAAGAAAAGGGGTTGGGGAGTGTGAATGTGTGTGTGTGTGTGTGTGTTTCTGTGAGGGGAGGGTTATTTGAGGTACAAACTGACACACAATATCTGTTTGTAATGTGGTTAGGCATTACCGCAAAAGTGGAAGCACCTTAAAAAAGATTGCCTTCACTGTAAAGCATGAAGTGGCACCTCTGCAGTCCAATGAAGTATCTGTTATCAGAAGAAAATGTGTACTTTTTTGAGGTGAGATCAGTTCTGTGCTCTGAACCAAATGATTTTTCGTTTTTTGTTCTGATAACAAGCTGGTGGTAAGCTTCACTGAACTGAGAAATTGTAAACTCTTAGAAAAGGCTGTCTAAAGATAACAATTCAATGTTTCTTGGTAATGTATTCTGGATGAATCTGATAATTTAAAGCCCACTTCACCAAAATGGGAGTGACGCTTGCGTCCTCTTTATCTTCAATTATGTCTAATCTGTTTCTAATTCAAACGTGGTGCTGCTGTTGTCAGATCAAATATAGATTTTAAATGTTTTATGCTTCTCCACTGGGAATGTTTTAAATGTATGCGGGCTGTCTGTCAGGGCTGTACAGGCTGAATCTAATAAAATTTTAGGTAAATTTAAAGGAAATAAAAGTGTGCTTAAAAATGAAATGATTCATGGTTCATGAGATGGAACATATTTAATGAATGGCAGCTAAGGAAAAGTTATGGGATAGTCTCCATGGATCACCTCCTTAACCTCTAAGGAGCCCTACTTCAGTAAATACATTGTATCTTTCATGTTAAACAGCATGAGTTTAGCATTAGATTTAAACATGAAGTCCTATTTAGGTTTTGCTTACAAGTATATGGATAAGGTAAAAAATATCTATTGCTTTTATAAATTACTGTGACACTTCCATCACTGTAAACAGTCTGGAAAACATAGTTGCAGCCTGCAGTCAGTATACAGCATACATTAACATCTATTGATGTACATAGCCCATTCTTTCAAGCACCCAAGTGCTTTATAGTGTAACAATAAATAATATGACACATAATTGGGTTTATCATTTAAAAACAGACCTTTAAACAAAGGGATTTACTCAAGTATCTGTGACCAGGAATGTCTGTCCCCAAGACCCTGTGGGAGAAACACTGTCTTGAAGAAGATTCCCAAATCTTTTTCTGAACTTGACAATCAGTAAATTAAGGTGACATGAATTTCTTCCTCAAAATACTGTAGTCTGTAGATTTGGAGAGGGAGAGTCTAGTTTCATTCTTTTAAAATGTTGCTATTGAAGTATGTTCCTGATTTTTAAAATAAATTTTAATTACAAGGTTGGTTGTGATATAAAGCCTAAAGGTGGACGTCTGTTATCATATCAGCGTTTCCCGCCCCCCCACCCCCTTCCAATTGGTTTGTTGCTCCAGGGTTGCTTGGGAGAATTGGGCTTCAGGTCTTGATTTATTTTTTTTTCATTGGGGCGAGGGGGGAAAGCATTTGTTTAACCCCACCCCTTCCAAGCTCCTGGGCCAAATTCTGGTTCAAAGTAGGTAAGAATCATGTATCTGCTTCTAAAGGGACAGAGTGACTGGCCCTTGCAGAGAAACTGGGAGTTGGGAGGGACAATACTTCTTGTATACTCAGTGCAAGGGTCAGTCACAATTGCCATCTCTGCACTTGAAGGGAACAACTCTGACTGTAAAAGTAGCCTCTGGAGTTGGTGGGTTCTGACTCAGCTGCATGACAGGGATGAAACACTTTGTGTCAGTGACCTGTATCATGTGGCTGGGATCTGGAAATAAATATCCATCTCTTACTGGTACTCTTGAGTGTTACACTTTTGTTAGACCCTCTGTATATCGCTATAGGTGCACCTCTTGCCAAAGGGATGAGGAAATGGTGAGTCCCTGTCCCCTTTTTCCCTCCTCATGTTTGTGTGGACCACGCCCAGTACAGTGGGGAGGCCATCTACCTCCCACCCCATAATGTTTCTCCCACTGGCAGGCACTGAATATATTGGAAGAATGACTTTTCCTGATGAAACACCTCAGTGTGATGTTCTGATCTTCCCTTTTACTCTGGGATAAGATGCAGGTCATTTTCCCATCCCCACCATGACACCTGCTCATGACATAGAAAGGTAGACAGATGGAGCAGAATTCTGGGCAAACCAATCTAGAGTCTCTTAAAAAGTATATGCAAAGCATTAGTCCACTGTTGGTAAGATGTTCTAAAATTACATCCTTATAGACCCTGAAAGACATTGCAAAACTGGAGGTTGAGTTGAAAAGTCTTCAGGAAACTTGCAGACCTTTTTGAAATAAGCGTGCCAGAATATAAACAGCTGAAACAATCCATGCTGATGTCATTCTACTGAAGTCTGTGTGGGACATGGTGTTTTTTATATACAGGTAAGGCCTCATCTCTGCAGTTGTGTTCATAATGGGAAATACAGGCGCTAATCTTAATTCTTACTTCCTGCTTCACTTAACAAAAGAGGAGAGAGAACTTCATGATATGAGTTGTGGTTTGATTTAGTTGGAATTAGGGGCCCTTTAGACCATTTTCTTAAGAATTAATAAACAAACCCTTAAATTAATCCCATTTTATTTCTATTTAGTGCCATATGGTTACTGCATGTTTTTTAAGACCATTTTTCTCATTTGAATAACGGTATATTTTTGAATGAACATGTAATCAAAAATGATTAAAAATAGATGGTGGAGAAATAAATCAATATGCTGTTTGATGATCTGTTTTTTACCTGATTTTAGAAAAAGAGGGATTCTGTACTTCTTGGTAATGAACATTCAGGAAGGAATTAAAAGAGAAGTTTTTATTTCCTTCTGTCTTTGCTTCATGTGTCTGTGCATATCTGTACTGTGTATGAGTATGTACATACATAATAATTAAATGGAAGAATAAGGGGATCTGCCTTTAGGGCAAAGCCCTCACATAGTCTGATACAATTATCCCCTTGCTTGGTCTTGCTATGGTGAGATGCAGGCATAGCTGTGTGAAGAAAGACTGTGCAGTGACTGACTTCAACTTCCAGCGTCTTTCCTTCACTTTCATGAAGACTCAAAGATTCTGACTCCTAAAAACTGATCTCTCAGGGTAGCAATAGTAATGGTATGAGGGAGACTCTGGGTCTGTTTGTCAAACTGTTTAGAGTGGCTCATGACTGAGTGCGCCTACCTCAGGGCAGACTGTCAAAGAACGGGGCACAAACTGCAAACTGGTTGTATGTTCTATAATTAGATTTCACCAACCCATTAACAAATGTGAACTCCTAAATTACTATAACAGCCTTAACATAGTGTCCCCGGGGGCACTCTGGTCTATCTTGCCACCCTGGAAAGCTTGTCTCTGTGATAAATGGTACCTTACACCAAAAATCACAATAATATTCAGGATACTCCCAGTCACTTACCCTAGGTCACTGTACTTCAGATTTCAAACCAAAGACAACGTTTGTGCCAATCATATAATAAACAATCTAAAGATTTATTAACTAGGAAAAATAAATGAGTTATTTACAAGGTTAAAGCAGATCAACATACACACAAATTAGTAGGTCTCTACCAAATTCGTGGCCATGAAAAACGTGTCACAGACTGTGAAATCAGGTCTTTTGTGTGCTTTTAGCCTATACTATACAGATTTCATGGGGGAGACCAGAGTTTCTCAAATTGGGGGTCATTTACTGTACTTTAGGGCTAACCCAAGCTAACAGCTGGGGACCCCATGCTTATGCTTACATCTTTGCCCCTCAGCCTTCATGCAGCCCAGGGATAACAATTTATCTTTAGCAGGCATTTTTATTCCCTTTCCCCAGTGTTCAAGCTGTAATGGGACAAGGGCTTGTGCATGTATCCTCTTCAGGGGTGTGGGAGAAGCAATCAACAGAGTCTTTTGTCAACAATGGCTCGGCTGATGTCTGTAGACCTTTTTTTTTGTAGGGGAGGCGATAATACCGCTTGTGGAAAACTAGTATTTCACACGTGGTAATGCTTCTCCCCTGACTGTGGGGGATTTACAGTCTTAGTGAATGTTTTTATAGTTACAGGGCAAACATTTAAACATTACCTTATAATATGGGCTACCAATGTTGTAAGTAGGCTTAATACATGCAGCATCCTAAAAGCATTTCATAAAGTTCAAACACACTCTTATAACTTCTAATATCTATTTTAACAATACTAACACTTGGGTGAGCCAGACTGGTTTCCAGCTGTGCATTTGTTACTGTTCAGTGAGGCCTGGAGACTTGGCATGAGCTGGCACCGGGTCTGCCAGCGTCACACTGTTCCTTTTCTCTAATCTATTTATTCTTTCTGACAAGAGTGGGAATGCTGAATAGGAAAAAGGACTGCCTCAGGTAGAAGCAGCTACTACTCCAGGAGCCTGATTCTTCAGCCATAGGATACAACTAACTCCCTTTGAGTTCAATGGGAATGACTCGTACCCTGTGATTGGAGAATAGGGCCCAGATGACTACATAGTGGTGTGATGTGGTCAAGACAGAAAAGAACCATATTGGTGAGCTTCGTTGAGCTGGTTTGGGTTACCCTGGCCCTGGCCCTCCCAAGGTTGCGCTCTGTCTAGTCCTATATAGCTTTAAGACTGGTTGCGGTAAGGGGCTTTCCCTCAGCCTTAACCATAGAAGAGCTGCTACTCTGCTATATGGGCCATGCAAGGCCAGGGCAGTAACTCAGAGGAGTGCAGGGATATGCCTGGAGTGCACATTTCCCCAAATAGAAGAGGTTAGAGTAGGTCATAGCCCTGCTCCCTCTCCCCCAGCACATGCACCAGTGAAGCAAGTCTGTGGCGTGGGCTGCATCATCTGGAAGGACTGTGCAACTTGTGCAATTTCTCTGTGCAGGAGGGGAGTGGCATGAGCCCTAATCCTTCCTTGAACTCCCCGTGAAATGGTGCTCACCTAATCCGGGTTGTGCTGGTTTAACCCAAAATAGCTAAACAGTTTAGAGATGGATCCAAACCAGACCGTAGCTCTTTACATCCCCAAACTATGGGACAGTTCAGATCCAGATCCAAACTCTCTGGCTTGGCGCTCTTCCTGCTACAATCCACGTTATAGCTTCTCCTCTTCTCAAAAAAGCTAGGTACATGCACCTGGCTGAGTTCTGCAGAGATTAATAATGTCTGCAATCCCACTAATTTCCAGGGCTAATTTTTTTGAAAGGACTCTAAGGCTGTGCCGTTACTAAGTAAAACATCTGTTCTTAACTCAAGTTAGCTCAGTTGAGGTAAAAATCCGAGTAGACACATGGCAGTTTGCAGGGCCGGCTCTACGTTTTTTGCTGCCCCAAGCAAAAAGATGTTTGTCTGTCCCCCACCCCAGCCCTGGGCTCTCCCCCTCCCTGTACCCCTCTGCCGCCCCAGCTCTGGGCTCCCTGCCTTCCCCTCCACCAGTACTCCCCCCACACACCTACACCCTGCTGCCCCAGCCCTGGGCTCTCCCCCCTCCACCCGCACCCCCTGCCGCCTCAGCCCTGGGCTCTCCCCCCCCAACCTGCACCCTCCTTCTGCCCCAACCCTGGGTCACTGGTAACTCGCTCCCAGGGCAGGTCGTTCAGCAGGAATTTTGGATGTGCACAGAACACAGACAGGATTGGTTCCCATATGGTTACAGAACTGCAGTAAAGGGGAACAATTTTCAGCTTGTGTGATTGGAGGATATCTGGATGCATATTATAAGACTGTCCTACATACATGAGGAAAAGTTGAGGTGCCTTTATTATTCTTTTGTTCCACTCTTTGTTTCTATGGGGAATTTGCCAATGCAATATCACTGTCTTCCTTTTAAACAAACAAAACTAAAAAAAAAAAAAAAAAAAAATGGCAATGGCAGTTGAAAATAACCACTGGGAAGCATTTCTTGCTCAATTTTATCCTACTTTTTCTACAGCAAGTTACAGTGGATCAATATATTTGATTTGGGAGAAATGAAGTAATAGCTGCCCAAATTGAGCCTGAGCACTCCTGAATTTTGAGGGTGTTCAATTCTGGAAGGCAGGTGCTAGATTCCCTTTATGAATATTAGCTAAATCTGGAAAAGAAAAGTCAATTTCTGCTTCCATGGCTCAGAAGTGGAAATCCTCCTACATGCCTGGTACTGTATCTAAAGCTGACCAGGTCCAGAGCCTCCCCTCCCTTACTTTTCATTTTAAATTCTAGTGGGATCCACCTACCTCCCTTGCTAGGCTTTGGGGGCACTGTCCATTTAGTCCACCCAATTCCTTTTTGGGGGGCTGCCAGGCGAGGTCACACCAGCATCCCTAATCCAGGCTGGGGATGTCTTCTGAAGAGGATATCTGGGGCAAAGCCTTCTACTCCTTGGGCACACTTGTTCCCCATTCACAGTGCCACCCCCTTCTAGCAGTGAGCTCTCCATTCATAGCAAGCTGCAGCATTAGGTTTCAGCTACCATACTCCCTCCCCTTCCCTTTCCCATTGATAGCGGCTAAGGGAATGCTGGGAAATGTAGTTCTTTCCCTGCTCCAGTGCTGGCTCTATAGGCAGGAGCTAATGAAGGAACTACAGCTCCCAGGGCCTCCTGTTGGTTCTCAGCTCCCTTGCTGGATCTCTGCCGGCTGCCGCCCCTGCAAATGGGCTGCCCCAAGCACCTGTTTGCTTTGCTGGTGCCTAGAGCCGCCCCTGGCAGTTTGTGGTTTTCACATGTTAGCAGGCCGAGTTAAAGACTAAGCTTCCCCCATAGTCTTTAGCGCCACCTGCTAACTCATGTGAAAACTACAATTTGCCTTGTCTTTTCTAGGATTGTTAACTCAACTTAGCTAACATGAATTTAGCTAGTTCTTTTTCCTAGTTAAGACGAGTCTAAATGTGCTTGCATAGTTATTGAACACTATCATTTCTATACTGATGATAGAATCCAAAACCTGTTTACACCCCATATGCACACACACTGAGGGTTTTATGAATGTATAGTTTATATGTAAATTTATTTGTATGCACCAGTGATAGTGAGCAAAAATTGCCCATGCAAAGCTGTGCATGTACAGATGCTACAGCCTAAAATAAGTGGTTTTGTAACCCCAAGAAATGAAATAACATAAATGAAACCCGAAGAAAAACTTTTTGTATAATTCTTGACATAAAATAGCAGTTGTTGTTTCCATTATAAATAGTCTTTCAAGATGTAATGCTCTCTGACATCTGTGATTCAGGGCCAGGCAAACTGAAAGTTTTGCACTGTTCTTTACCTGCAGACACATATTTTGGCCCATCTAATTTCTCCTCTTTGGAACACAGGATTTGCTGTTTAGGAATACACCATTGGTCCAACTTCAGTGTTCTGTGTCCAGCAATTAAGCCTACATCTGGTGCTTCATAGAAAGACAAAAATTAAAACATTTACCCACCTGCATATTGTCCCAAGAATAGATTTGGTTTCATGAATAGAAGAAGAGCAAGAATGTATTCAAAGCCAGTTAAACTCTTGTTTCCATAATAACTTTTTGCCCTACATGTCTTGTCTAATTCAAATAGCTCTTAAAAACTCACTTCTGCAGCTCTACCTGCAAAAATTAGTCCAATTAAAAGAAACCCTTTGGCCCACCAAGGCATATGTACAGTATGCTTTAACAGAGTAACTGTGTGTTCACACTTCCGTAATCTGTTTCCTTCTTTCTACTCCTCCTTACTGGCGTATGCTATAGCTTAATTTGTCTGTCATGTTTATCAATTAGATTGGAGAGCAAGTCCTTCAGGGCAGGGACCTCTCTACTCTGTGTTTTCTCCGAAGTACCTAGCACTCTTCTGGGCACTATAAAATAATCGTCTAATAGAATGTTTGGCTACTATAATAGTTTTCCAGCAAAAGTAATACAGCATTTTAACTGTGATCAAACTTTATATATTTGCATTAGAAAATACTCCAAAATCAGTGAATTGCATAGGCCTAGTCTTCACAATCTCCCCCACCCTCCATTATCTTTATGCATTACTGATCTCCACAGGCAGTTTAGGGAGTATGTAGAGTGTGAAAAGGGATGAGGGTCGGTACAGAAAGTATTATTCCTTGTTCGGAGAAGCAATGTGTACCTGAACATGTTCCATATCTCGTGCCATTTTCACCTATGAGGCTAGGCTGCTCTTCATATGAGGATTTTGCTTTCTCTAGGATTATCCGCTTTGTGCTGCTCACTCATAATATCATCAAGCCAAGGGGCATTGATGAGTGGGGCACTGACTATCTCCATTGAATCTGATTGGAACAGGCTCCAATCTTGCTACAGTACCGCCAACTTAAAGTGTATGACCCGGTAAGACCACACATAACATTGAGCTGCTGGTTTTTTCCAGGTGGGGGATTTTCCAGTTGGAAGCAATAATTTTGATTGAACAAACAAATATTATCCATGAAGATAATATTACTACTGCTAATAATACTTAGTTCGTTTGTATGGCGCTTTTCATCTGGAGATTTCAAAACAGTTTACAAAGGAAGAGGTCATTATCCCACTATTACAGATGGGTGGGGGTCACCCAGTAGGCCAATGGCAGGGCTGGGGTGTAAAAGACTAGACAGGGTTAAGCCTAGTGGATGTGTGATTAGCACTCTGTGTTGTCACATAAAAGAATCAGGTTTGATTCCTAGGTGTGTAGTCTCACTCCTTGAGTTGACAGGAACTGGGAATATTATGGAGGCATTGGAATAACTAGTAAGTATGGAGCACTGGACATATAGAGGATTCTGGACATACTGTATACCAGATGTGTAAGGCAGCATGAAGCAATTAAGGAGGTGAACATTTTTTCTAAGGCGATATATTGTATGGCTAGTTAGCCATTTCAAGTGGCCAAGGTAAAATACTGTCAAAATACAAGGTACTAAAAACAGTGATACGGGTGAAGAAGGAACTTGGAAATATGCAGTTCAGGTTTTATTCAAATATTCTGGACCTTTGGACTTAATTCTGAACTAGTCTAAGAAGCAATTATGGATGATTCCATCTGTGAACTGTACACTATTACGAGTGAAGAGTTCAAACTTGGTTGAACTTACCTTGCAAAATAAGCACTACTAGTTCATTATCGTAACCCTGGTTCAGATGAAAATGCAGTAGCGGTGTCTGCATTTGCGGCATCTGCATGAATAAGCAATGAAGAGCATTGAGAAGAAAAAGCTTCATACAGTACTGTATGCTCTTTTGGTGTCATACCGCCTGGCTGATTTTGAGCCTTTTTGGTACTTGATAGTGAGTGATTTTATCATTGCAATAGTATTCCCAGGCACTGCTAGAGTTTGGGGCATGTCATTTTCTGCATTTTGAACCACTGTATATGGCTGTCAATAGTGCCGAGGGCTGTAAAGTGTCAGGGAGGAAGCAAATTCTTTTGACCAATTTCTTGAGAACCAGTGTAATCACTTTGAAATTTAGAGAAGTTCAAAAACCAAACGCATGTTGTTATGGATTCAGACAGATAATGTTTCCCACTGGGGCTGGCTTTCTTAATGTGTCTGTTGAAGTTGTTAGGCTCTCTTGTTTTCCTGTGTGTCCAGTAACATGCATTCTTCTAGCCAGGGGAGAAGACGCTTTGAAACTCACCAGCACCACAGGAGGAATAACCTTTGCAGCACTCCAATTCTGAAGGACAAGAACTATGAAATCTGGGATTGGGCATGTTGGAGCAGAGCCCTGTAGATCTCTGTAGCGTACTGCTAGGTCACTGACCTGGCTCCCAACTTTGCGTTTATCCTGGGTTAGGAGAGACCCTATCAGTGACTCTGAGGAACCTCCTTTTCTCTTGAATTACACCTTCAGCAATCAAAGCCATACACAATCCCCTGGATATCCAGCAGTGGAAAAAACTGATTCCCGTGCCCATGAATTCTGCTCTGTAATAAGGTAGAGTTGTTGTTGTAGAGTAACATCAAACAGTCTCTTTTCTGCTTCCCATCTCCTGATGAAACAGCATTCTGCAGGTGTAGGGAGCAAGAGATCCTCCTGACTTTGGGGGAGGGGCAAACCAAACTGGTTCATGTAATTATAAGCAAGTCTGAACTTCAAACCTTTCTTAAAACTGAACCCAAATCTTTTTAAAGCTTGGTTCTCAAAATTTGATTTTCTGTAACATTCACGTATAATCATAACCCTATTGCTATTCTGACAGCAGAAAGTCAGAATTGCAGCCTCCATATACCCAAGCTGTTAAAACTCATTGGTTTTGGTTTGTGTAGATTTGTACCACTTGATTTTTACTTTGAATTTTGAATTCAAGCTACTTCTTAATCGCAAAGCAAAATTCAGCCCAGGCCTCTAACTTTCAGGAAGAATCTCCAAATGCAAACCACCAATTTACATGTGGTTTCACACAAAATCATAAATCAGTTAAGACTCACTTAAAACTTGGTCCAGGTTTGCCAGCACTAAATATGGATCCAGACAGTAACCCTGGATTGGAACACATTGACTGGGCCCTGTTGGCAGGAGGCAACCAGGACACCTTCAAAAGATTTTTAGATTAGCATCTGATGCTGTGCATTCTTATCTGACCCAAGCCTCCAAACATTTTGCAGCTTGCCCATTATGAGCCATAACTATACCCTTGATTGTTGTTGTTATAAAACCAAAAAACAGTAGATTCCCAGCTGGCATGTAAATTGGCATATCTCCCTGGAGGCTGTTGGCAGTAGCAGGGGATGTGGCCCTTATTGTGCAAGTGCTAAGTTGTGATGTTGATAAAGAATGTTTCTGAAGAAACCATTATAGTCAATCATGTCAAGAATCCACACAAGGAGTGCATAAGTAGGCCTTGATAAAATGGAGAGCATCAGCTCTAAGCCTGGAATCGTTATGGTCTATTGTGTTAATAATCTGCATGCTAAGAAGTAAAATTCCTAGGCCATGACAAAACAGATACAGATTCAGAGCCATTATGGCCTATTATGTCAATAAGACATTTGTTTGAGTCCCTAAGTATTTATTTGCATTATACTGTAGATTGCAATGGACCCTGAGGAGCTGTTATACTCTCTTGTGTGGTTTGAATCCTAAGAAGTCCTTTTGGTGCACACTGATAGGTAGATTTTCTATGGCATTGTCTACAAAGGGGAAATTGACTGGCATAGCTATTTCAAAAAAACAATTACACTATAATTCCACATAATTTAGCTATTCCAGAATAATGTCCTGGTGTGGATTTTATTCTGGAATAATTACCCCACTTCTAGGGTACATCTACACTACAGCGGGGAGTCGATTTAAGATACGCAAATTCAGCTACGTGAATAGCGTAGCTGAATTCGACGTATTACAGCCGACTTACCCCGTTGTGAGGACGGCGGCAAAATCGACTTCTGCCGCTTTTTGTCGGCGGCGCTTACTACCACCTCCGCTGGTGGAGTTAGAGCGCCGATTCGGGGATCGATTGTCGCGTCCCGACGGGACGCGATAAATCGATCCCCGAGAGGTCGATTTCTACCCGCCGATTCAGGCGGGTAGTATAGACCAGGCCCTAGAGTAGAGTAATTATGCTGGAATAAAGTCACTTTTATTTTTGAATAGTCTCCACCTGCGGAGTTATTCCAGAATAGCTATAGTGGAACATTAATTCTGGAAGAGCTACGCTGGTTAATTTCCCCATGTAGACAAGCCCTTAGATGTTTCTAGCAAGAGCTTTCCTTTTTGTCAGAGTGTGGTTAAATAAGAAAATCCATGAAAATACCTAAACCCTACATTTAATTAGATTAATGTTTAATCTTAAGCAAGGAAATTAGAGTTGAGAGAATATCCATAATTCTCCTTATATCCCTCTATTTCAGGCTTCTCCAAACTGGGTGATACAATAGTATCATACAGAATGTGCTGCAGAAAGCAGGCACAGTGTAGAGTGAAAAGAGTATTAACACCTTATCTTCAGCTATGTAGATGTGTCAAACTTTTACCTTAATTTTTTTTAAAGCTATTGGGCCAAATTCAGCTCCAATATAAACGGGAATAACTTTTTTGACCACCATGGATTTAAGCTTGCTTACATCAGTGTTGAATTTTGGATCATTCTCTTCTGAAATGTAGGCAGTGTTCTCTTTCTATAACACACAGAATATTCTAGCACACAGAATCAAGAATATAAATCCTCAGATTATATTTCAGCATGATTAGGTTTTAAATTTTGAAAACTATTTTGTTGCATTTGCTCATTATACGTATTTATACAGAAATCCGCTGAAGAGTTGGAAACCCTGCTTTCATCTTCAGCTGCCGCAGTCTGTGTTTATAGCCAATAGTGTGTTGTGGTGCTGTTTGTTTATTTTTATTTTTTTATTTTTTACACAAGTATTAAAGACTGGATGAAAACTCCATGGAAACAAATACATGTTGAGCAAATGGATAGGTAGCTAAGAAGATTTGTAAAGGGGATCATTTCCCTAATTACTATATTGCGTTACTACTTGAAATAATCTCTCGCATTCTGAGGGCCCTATTTTGTACCAGTAGCTAGCTCAACAGTGGTCCTTAAGGGGGAATTTTTGAAAGCAACTAAGAAATTTAGGAGTAAGAGTCTCAATGACTTTCCACAAGATTTGTGATTCTAAAACCATTAGGTACTTTTGAAAATCTCCTCATATTTTGTACAGATTATCAGGAATACTACACAGACCTCATAGCAGACAAGCTCCAAGATACACATGCTAGCTCCACAAGAGCAAAACATGGGAACCTTGCAAAATTCTGTATACCAATTCCTTGGGGCACATTGAGGGAATAAAATCTCTTTAGTTTTTTCATTATACTGATAAGTGCAAATGAATAGAATATGTCTAGACTGGTTTTACATGTTTGTTTTGCAAGCCTGTCAAAGGCATCCAAAATTACAAGAGACTATTTACTAGTTCTTAAGATTTCAATAATTTTTATTTACTTGATATTTTCCTATATATGATGCAGCAAACAAGTGTAGTAATTAATTGCCATAAATATGAGCCAGAAAAAGTGTGCTGAGCACTTTTGAATATCTGCCCTTTATGTTGGTGTCTAGTGGGAATTGGAGGTCTTTCGAAAATCTAAACTCAATTGTGGGCACTGAGCTCTTGAAAATCTGGCCCAGAATAATTCTGAAAAATTGACCCATAGGGTATGAAGCCTTCAGAGTCCAATAATGTTTATATTTTTTCCCTTTTGTGATTATGTCCTAACAAATGAAGACTCTTGATAAAGAAATCCAGACCTGGGATGTTAACATGAGTTTAGAATCAACTGTTAACATTTGTTGGCTTCCTTAAGGGCTGTGAATCCCTTCAGAACCCTGCCGTCAGGAACAGGCATTGGCAACAACTTATGAATTCAACAGGGGTATATGTTCTGGCATTGCAAACTGAAAGGAACATTGACGAAGCTATAGAATTTTTAAGTGTATATTTGCAGCTCAGAAACACTTACCCTGTTTCCTTAGCTTTCCTTGGCAAGGGATGTCATGAATGAAGACACCACGTTAGGGGACCTGTTAGCTCTTCAGCTGCACAGAGTGGAAGATGAAGTAAAAATACTGTGGATGAAGCAGTGAAAGAAATGGCTATAGAGGATGTAGCTGTAGTTAGTGTTGTACAATAATAATTCACTTATGAAAAAGTAGATGACAAACTGAGCCTCTCTGATGTTTCAGAGTTGTAGCCATGTTAGTCTGTATCAGCAAAAACAATGAGGAGTACTTGTGGCAAATTTGTTAGTCTCTAAGGTGCCACAAGTACTCCTAGTTGTTTGATGTTTCACAGGCTCTTGTGGAGATTAATCCGATCTAGTGTGTCATGGACATTTCATATGAACAGTATCCTAGCACAGGCACTCCTTTGGTGTAATCTGATGAAAACCTCAAAGAGACATTACCAGACAGCCAGGCAATGGTTTGGTTTTTGTATTATCCAGGATTTTCAAGAATTATTGAATGTTATTTTCGTGTTTTGGATTGTCACCCCAGTATCAAAGAGATTGGGGATAATGAAATGATATTGCTCTTTAATAATCAATTGTAGTGAAGGACATGATATAACTATGGAACATCTTGCCCTATTTTCAAACAATATACAGTATCATAAGCTAAATCCAGTGCACTAAAACTGTTTTGGTTTCACATAAGTAAGATAGGATGTAATCAAGTGCCCATTGAATTGAATTCAATTTGTTGCCCAGTCTCCCAGCTTTCCATTGATTTCAGTTGCTTTGGATCATACCAATAATAAATAAATTATAGATTCTGCTAGAGTCTGGGTGCCCTCAGCTCCCCTTGATTTCATTGATATTCAGCACCTCACAGGAAAGGCTCAATATTTCACGGGGTCAAACTCCAAGGATGGGTGATATTGTGTTTTATAATCAGCAAGGGGTATCTTGAGGTGATCTGGAACTGGATCAAAGCCTTTCAATAATAGAGAAACTGCTAGATGCCTCTGTATTCATTCACTCTTTTTAGATCATATTTTTTTTTAAAAAGTATATGAATGAAAACATTTTGAGAATGCAAGTGACATAAGAATGACCATACTGGGTCCGACCAATGGTCCATAGCCCAGTATCCTGTCTTCCGACAGTGGCCAATGCCAGATACTTCAGATGGAATGAACAAAACAGGACAATTATCACATGATCCATTGCCTGTTGTCCAGCCCCAGCTTATGGCAATGATATGGTTTAGGGACACCCAGACCATGGGTTTGTGTCCCTGACTATCTTGACTAATATCCATTGATGGACTTACTCTCCATGAGCTTAGCTAATTCTTTTTTGAATCCAGTTATACTTTTGGACTTCACAGCATCCTCTGGCAATGAGTTTCACAGGTTGACTGTGCTGTGTGAAGAATACTTCCTTTTGTTTGTTTTAAACCTGCTGCTTGTTAATTTCATGGGGTGATCCCTGGTTCTTCTGTTACGTGAAGGAGTAAATAACACTTCCATATTTGATTTTTCCACACCATTCATGATTTTATTAACTTCTATGCTATCTCCCCTTAGTTGTCCCTTTCCTAAACTGAGCAATCCCAATCTTTTTAATCTCTCCTCACATGGAAACGGTCCCATACCCCTAATCATTTTTGTTGTCCTTCTCTGTACCTTTTCCAATTCTCATATATCTTTTTTGAGATGGAGCTACTGAAACTCCAGGCAGTAGTCAAGGTATGGGCATACCATGGATTTGTATAATGGCAAGATATTTTCTGTCTTATTTTTTATCCCTTTCTTAATGGTCCCTAACATTCTGTTCGCTTTTTTGACTGCTGCTGAACACTGAGCAGATGTTTTCAGAGAACTATCCACAATGACTCCAAGATCTATTTCTTCAGTGATAATAGCTAATTTAGACCCCATCTTTTTGTATGTATAGTTGGGATTATTTTTCCAGTGTGCATTACTTTGCATTTATCAACAGTAAATTTCATTTATCATTTTGTTGCCCAGTCACCCAGTTTTGTGTGATGCCTCTGTAACTCTTCGCAGTCAGTTTAGGAGCTTATGGCTGGGGTGACTGAAGACAAGAAAAGTGATAGAAATAATAGACTAGATGGGGTTGCTTGAAAAATTAAACATCTTCAACAAAGGTTAGATTCTCCTAGATTAAGTATGTTCCACAAATAGAATTCCCAGTCAAATCAGTGGAATACCTGCATATAAAGTAGCTGCAGAAACCAAGTCTTATATGTATAAATGGTAAAGAAATGATAGAAGATGCATATCTGAGAGATCAAGGCTGGGTGGATACCACAAAAGTTTTCCCCAAATATTTGCCCACCTTTTAAATGAGTTTTGTTTCATTCATATTTCAGCCTCATTTGGGTTTGCTTCATAAATATTTTGGTAGATGAGTTTACTGGCAGGAATTTTTGCTGAAATAATTAATTTTAAGCAAATAGCACATTGTTCATAGAAAAATCTCTCTGTCTTAGGTACTCATTGCGATAACATCTGGGCACCTCAAAATCTTTAATGCATTTATCCTCACAATAGCCCTGTGATGTAGGGAGATACTATTATCCTCATTTTACAGATGGTGAACTGGGACACAGAGAGACTAAGTGACTAACCCAGGGATCGGCAACTTTTGGCACGTGGCTCGCCAGGGTCGGTTTGTTTACCTGCTGCATCTGCAGGTTCGGCTGATCGCGGCTCCCACTGGCCGTGGTTCGCTGTCCCAGGCCAATGGGGGTGGAGGGAACTGGCATGGCCCGAGGGATGTGCTTGCCGCCACCCCCATTGGCCTGGAGCAGCGATCAGCCGAACCTGCGCACACATCAGGAAAACAAATTGGCCCAGCCCGCCAGGGGGCTTACCCTGGTGAGCCGCAGGTTACCAATCCCTGGACTAACCCAAAGTCACACAGCCTGTGGCTGAGCAGGAAATTGAACGTGGGTCTCCTAAGTCCTAGGTAGGGCTCCTAACCACTGGACCATCCTTCCTCTGAAAACAAGTGCTGGATTTGAAATCATAAGTATTTTAGTTCCAAGTGTTACACTCATCCAGTCAAGGAACAGAGTCATAGCATTTGATCTTTTTGCACAATCAAAATACTGAATATTTGCCAAGCAACTTCTCCTGAAAAAAGTACAGAGCAAGAGTTTTCTGCAGAAGTTATTAAGTGAATAATTTCAAATCATGTAAATCCACCTGAGAAAATGTACAAAATGTGTCTATTTTTTTATTTTTCAAAATTATTTGCAAAGTTTGCATAGAGTTCCATTTACAGTGCAGGAAGGAAGGAATTTTGAATTCTGACTTGTTGTGCATGCTTGGTCATATCATTTAACTTCCCTCTACTTCAGTTTCCCCATTTGCAAAATGGGGCTAATACTAACTACTTCCCAGGGCTATTGAAAGGATTCATTCATTATTTAATTGCTTGTAAAGTGCTTTGAAGATGTATAGAACTGTAAGGTAATGAAAATTCTTCGCAATTTTATAGTATCGTCTATCTGAGGAACTCAAAATGTGTTATAAACATTAAGGTCACACAGAAAGTTTGTGGCAGAGACATAGAAGAATCAAGACTTCCTGACTGCTAGACTAGTTTGTGTGCCATAATAACAATCCTCCTTCTTGAGGTGTTGTTACTAATAAGTAACAATAACTGGCCCTATATTCGTTGCTTTATGCGCATGTGTTTATGACTTATGCTTTGTAAGAAATCCTTAGCAGACTATTTGGAGGGCAAGAGATCAGCTTTCTAAGATTGTATTTTGTGTCTGCAGTGGATTTAGTGGAAACAGTTTCTGAAGGAACTGACCCATCGCAGGCAAACTTTTCATTCTTCATTATTTTGTTCTTGTATTGCTATTGGTGTCCAAATGAAAATTATTCTAGCTGCAATTTTTTAATGCATATCAACAGATTACTAGACATTTGCTGAAGCTATTTGACTCTGTTGGTGAGCTTAAATCTGATGATGAGAATGTGGAAATACAAATGGCAGTGGGAATGTACAATACAGAAGAGGAGTTTGTACACTTTTCAAAGGCCTGGGTCTGCGAAGGGCAGATAAGATAATTGGGCAGCATACTACTCACTTAGTGTTATTGTGACACATAATGCAGTGAAGCAAATTATTTTAGAAAGTGTAAGGGCTCCATCCAGACTGCATTCTGCTGCTTCTAGGGGGAGAAACCACTGAAGGAAGGGTAAATAAACAGGCTACATATGCCTGGCCAGGGTAGTTGGAGTCTGTCTGCCACCTGCCCTGAGGGTTACTAAACCATTTAGCAGTGAGGAAGCATTTACGAGAAAGAGGATGTCTTCTGGTCTTTCTGCCCTTTGCTAATCAGACAGGGCATGGTAAAAAAGTGTTCTTAAGTGCTTTTCCTTCCCCCTATTTCTGAGGGCTGATCTGCGCCTCATGCTAAATAACCAAAGGTTATTGCATTATATTTCACAATAATACTAAGTGAGTAGTATGCTACCCAATAACCAAAGGTTACTTAATTCTAATTATCACATAATTTGAACAGATTCAGTTAATTTGGTGTATGGAGACTTATGTCTAAATAAAAGCATGGATGTGCAGACTTGCACTGAAATAACTAAATCAGTTTAGGAAGCCAACTTAGTTTGATTGGCACAAGTGAACAAGCCTTGAATGGTTTAGTCACCCCAAGGCAACTGGAACATTTAAGAGTCTGACCTGCAGACTAAAGTATTGAGAGCAGAAGTGGGGGCTGGGCTGGTTCTATCTAATCTATCTAAAAAAACCAAACAAACATTTCTACATCAGCAAAGGGGGTATCACCAAAAATTTCTGCAGGAAAATATTGATTTTATTTTGGCTGAAATTTCTGTCAGGAAAATCAAACATTTCATTTTGGGTCGACATTAATCTCTGCCTAAGCCACCACAGTCCCTAAAGGGGGTTGTTGTTTCTTCTGCTCCACATTCTCCCCTATGGGCCCCCTTCCTGGTTGGACTATATTTCCCCCAATGCACTGTGCTCTCTCCCTGTGGTTGAATGGCTGAGATACATCATGGGAGTTCCAACCACAGAGATATAACAGTGAATCATCAGGGATGTAGGCTAGCCAGTGAACAAGGCCCATAAGAAAGAGTGGGGCACGAGAGACCTGAAACTACAATTCTCATAAGGCACAGCAGCAGCTCAGGCAGATGCAGAGATTAATGTCAATCTGAAACTAAATGTTTTGACTTTTCTGATGTTGAAATTTTTGGAACTTTTTGTTTTATAATTTTTTTTTATCTTTATCTATCTGTCTATCTGGTCCCCTTTCAGGATGAAATCAGATGAAATATTAGAATTTCCTGTGAGATGAAAATTCCATTTGTCGATCAGCCCTAAATTGGGGTGTGAAAAGAGAACGAGAACTTACAAGTAAGAAGGTAGACCTGACCCTGTTCTTTCCCTGATGAAAGTGTATTATTTTCTTTGGGAGATGCTGATCCTTGATTCCTGCTAACTTCCTTTCTTCCCTATTTTCTCTCCCCCCTACTGCTCTCAATTGTCTGACCTTCAGGCTCAATTTAAGAGATTCCAAGGGGAAACCAACCAAGGTCCTAACCTCATTTGCCTCCTGTGCTTTCATACCTGTCTCAGCAAGATTAATCACATCGAAATCTCTCAGGCTTTTAGCTAAATACGTGCAGTTAAAAGAAAAAAGTGGAAAGGCTGAATTTTACGTTTTCCCACTGTTTTTGTTTTTCACAGCAAATGGTTAATTTTTTGTTTACATTGAAATCCCCGCTGGCTGAGAAAATAATACATCCTTATCCATTAGTAACTGTAGGTGAGTCAGCTACAGTGTCAGCTTTCCCATGCTGCTCAACTAGTGATTTTGACCTTGATGTGAATGGATCACTCACTCGAATGATGAGAGTTAATTTAGTCTTCATAATAGCCAAGAGTTCAACCTTTTCAGAGCAGAGATTGTTTCAGTGAGGCCAAATTATATGCAATCGTTGAGTAATATGAACAGTGATCCACTGCTGTTGCCTTTGGATACAGGCCACCAAAATCATTTTCTTAATAATGGTAGGGATTATAAGGAGCTCCACTTGGTACTATACATTGTAAAGTGTGTGAGATGTACCCACATGTGCAGAAAGTGCTGAGGGAAAATTAAATTGAAGTGATATGTTTTTTGGTTAGTTCTGTGGACATTCCTCTCCCTTGTGGGATGGGTTGCCAAGGTGTAGCTTGAGCTCCTGTGAAAGTTCTGCCTCTTGTATTCATGAGCCCCTCTATAGCTTCATTGTAAACAAGAGGAATGTAGTTGCTGTTGGGTATCGTAGATGAAGAAATCATCTCTCAGATATCTAGGGCTAATTCCATAGTGGGTTTTGAATATCAGAATTGTAAGTCTCTGGACTTGTAAGTCAACGGAAGGTTTTACAGGGTGAGTGGATTTATTCCTAAACCTCAACCCTATAAGTCACAAATGGACAGTTATATCCAGGACTGTGTCCAGTAGGGTTGGATGCAATCTTCTGGCCAGTCACAGATGGAAGTGGGCATTGTGTCTATTTGGGCCGGATGCCTTTCTTTCTGCTGGAAAATAGACTTGAAGAGGTGTCCAGAAGAAGACAGATGCTTAGAACATGATAAATCACACCTCTAGCATGTTAAGGAAAATCAGCATTCTGCCTAACGGAAATGTTGTTTGAGGCGTTTAGAAGAAACAGTGTACAAAATCATGAAAGGTGTGGGCATACCATGGATTTATATAGTGGCAGGATATTTTCTGTCTTATTTTCTATCCCTTTCTTAATGATTCCTAACATTCCATTAGCTTTTTCTAACTGCTGTTGCACATTGAGGAGATGTAGCACTCTATGAAGACAAGCCATGAAACTAGTGGGTGTTTGATTATCCTACACAAGTGGCTTTGATGGACAGTCAGATCTAGTGGGCTGCTGATGTTGGAATTACCTTTGAGCTTCTTGAAGAGGGAGTTTGAAACTGCTCTGAAATATTACAGTCACAAACAGGTGTGTGAAAGTGATATGCAAGTGTAGAAAGTAAGATTATTAATAGTAATTTGACACTGTATCCCATAGTATCTGAAGGCTTTACAAGGTTTAAGTTGAAACTTTCACAATCTTAGTAAGGAGGACACAAAACAATGCTTGCAATTTTCTTAGGGAACAAGAACCAGGATTTAGGTCCTGATCCTGTAATGAGCCCTGCTTAGGCCTTGTATCTGCACAAACTCGCCTTGACTCCAGTGAGATTCTGCACGGGCACAAGGGTCTGCCTTTTCAGATCTCATTGCAGGGTTGGGGCCTCAGTACATTAGGAAGGCTGGGCCAAAGAGGTGTTTAATCATATTTTTGTAGAAAGCAGGTTTGAAAGCCGGTATGCTGAAATGTAAAAAGCTCTGCCACAACTGTTCACAATAGCCACAATTTTTATATTTCATAGAAACTATATTGTGCCAAGTCCCGGATTTCCCAACTGTGCAGTCGGTAGGGCCAGATGCTGGGCTGCTCCCAAAGAGCTCTCTCTGCAGCTCAGGATGGGGAGGGTGCGAAGGTGCCGTTAAACCACCTTATGCCCTGATGATAAGACATCCTTTGTTGATCTGGTTCCTTGGAATAAATTAGAGCAGACTGAAGACTGCTCTAGTCTATGCTATCTACCCATAGCCCTCAGGAGTTACAAAAGGCAGGGATTTCTGGGGAATAGGGGTGTCTGAGCGATTCCCTCTGTCCCCAGGCCACATCCCTTACAGCTGCAGGTGGAGTGGGGAGTGTCACAGGAGGTGTGGTGGGTCTACACAACCCTGAGATTCCCTTATACAAAGCAAATCTTCCAGTGGCCAGATCAACCTGCTTTTCACCATTCGTCTGGCACAAAGCAGACTTACTGTTAGAGAATCAGGGCAAAACACGTAAATTTTTTTTTATGGCAGCTGTGACAAAACTAATTCACATTCATTTCCAAAATAGTAATATTACTGTACATGTGCTATGTGTTAGATGTTAAACACCTAATAACTTAACCACATAGCACACTGGTGATGTAGTAGTGCAAATGAATCTGAAAACCATTGTTTGTTCATTTTGAAATGAAGTAATGGCCACTAGTTGCAAAGTGTATTTTTGTTACTAAAGAAGCAAAATTAAAATGGTAGGAAAACAATACCATTATTAGTTTCAAAAGTTATTTGCTTTGATTAAAAACACCAATAAATGTGTCTTGGTACCAGAACGGCTCCATTTAGCACTTGACATATAATAGGTTTTCTTTCCCCTCACAGTGTAATATCTCCATTGAAATATAATTATTTTGTAGATTGCTCAACTGAATGCCCTTATAAACATGCGGTTAGGGAACTCACTCCAGTGATCGTCACAGCATCATGACAATATGCACAATTGATATACATGTTAGGGATGTTGTAAGAGCAAAGAAGGTAATTTGTTGCACAGCAATTACCCTAATGCATTTTTAAAAGCATAAAATAAAGAATACTTTCATTTGTTGTAAAGGTACTCTGGATGCTTATGTATGGCAATGACGGAATATTTTGATTCAATCAATTTTATCCTTTTTTTTTTCTTCAGTTAGATAATTACATTTACCAGTTAAAAATGCCATTTTAAATATATATAGATATTTTGTCCAAATGTTTAAAGATGTCTTCAAAAATGTATGCTGTAATGTGACAGCAGGGTTCTCATTAATCTAGCTCCAATTACTATCTATTAACAATTAGTATAAACGTACATTTATTAGATAGCTTGAAAGTTTAAAAGTGTTTGGAAGATAGTACAGCAGTTGTGTTACGTTTTCAGACTCCATTTCACTTTTGGCCAGGTTGACCCTTAGTGTTTTCCCATTTCTCTTCTTGGAATAGCTCCCCCAAAAAGGGGAGGAAGGAAGAGAAGACTAGATGTAGATGGCTGTTGATCTAGGCCAGGGCTAAAGTCTGTGGGAACTTGGAGGGAAAGCCCACTATACTAGTAAATGGTTTTTTTTAACTTAACCTTTTCTTGTGCCACTTTACTGGAGCAATAACAGCAGAATAAAACTGCAGTAATGAGCCCCAGTCCTGATATAAAATCAGCCAATCTGAAGAAAGCTGCAGTTTTTCAGAGTGTTTGATTTAGAAGGCTGAATTTTGTCCTGACCTACATGGGGTTGAACCTGTTGTAGGTGAGGGCAGAATTTGGCCCAGTTTTGCCTCGCTAGTCAGGGGCTAGAGCAAAAGGAGCCATGGGGTGGAAAGGCTTCATGGGAATAAACATACTTTTTCTGTGAAATGCTGAGTATGGTACAGTTGGACACTTCAGATAGGGGAGTGTAATAGGAGGTGTAGTGAGTCTGCACAACCCAAGGATTCCCTTATACAAGATGAATCCTCCAGTGGCCACATCAAACTGCTTTTCACCACAAGACTTTTCATTGACCTCTCCTAAAAGGAATTACAGGGCTTGATCCTGCAAGGGGCTGAGCATTTTGGCCTTGAGTACTCAGTTGTTGCAGAACTGAGCCCATATTCTCTACAGATGGACCATTAGGTGGGATAGCCCTTTTTAATAGCTTCCCCCAATGAAAGCCATTATGATCTGGACAGGATAACCAGACATCCCAATAAAATCGGGACTGTCCCGATTTTGAGATGTTTGTCCCGCGTCCAGACCGATCTCTGGTTGGAATGCAATTTTTATCCTGATATTTTGCGCCGGCTTTTTTTTTTTTTTTTGCTTTCGGGCAGCCGGCAGCACTCGGCTTTTTGTTTGTTTGTTTTTGTTTTTGGCCCCCACCCCCGGTGTCCCGATATTTTCTTCATCTCATCTGGTCACCCTAGATCTGGATACAAAGAGAGTCCTCTCCTGTGAATGATGCAGGGGGATAGTCAGAAAATGTTTAGCAGTCTCTTGGCAGAACAGCCTGATTGCTGCATGGGCTGGTTCTGGATAGTTGTATCCAACAGGTTTGTGGAGGGAGAAGGGAATGCAAAATGTTGAAATCTGCCACAACTTCTAAGTTATGCTTAAGGTTTGCAAATGTAAACAAAACCCTGAGATCACTATAAATTAAATTTCAAATCACACTTGCTGGGCTACGTAATTTATGCAACTCTCATATTTTTACCCTGGAGATTTCCAGTGGACAAACATTCACTTGGCTGTCACAACTGTGCCACAGATGGGATGAGGACCAGGGAGACTGTCTTGTAAACATTTGTGATGCTCAGTTTCAGTTTGTGATTATTCCTCTTACTGCTAGATAAGGACAGCGTTTAAAGATCAGAACCCAGGAACTTTAACAAAGGGGTCATAGAACCTCACAAGCTATAGAGATTCCCACCTTGTGTATTCCTATTTAATTAAATAGTGCCTTATCAGATATTGAATATTGTAAGGCATGGCTGTCTGGGACACTTGGACCACTGGCAGTACTAAATTTCTTTGAGATTATAAAATTTAATAGAAGGCTAATTTAAAAAAAAAAAGAGTAAACGAAATCTGTTCTCTTCTTCAAAGTTTGTCCTATTTCATCCCTTATGTTGTACTGCAACAACGTGATGACCTATTCTTTCTGAGCGACAGTCACCCATTGGCAGAGGACTCCTGCCATGAACCTGTAGCGTGGAACACTGCTGGCCTGCCTCACCCCCGCCAACACCATTACCACACATAGAACACTACCCCCAGTACACTCCTGGAGGAATACTGATTCAGTTCAAGAATTCTATCTGTCAATCTGAGAACATGGGGAGCAAAAAATGGTGACATACATTAAATTATTAATTGAAAATGGTGTGCTCAGCCTTAATAATTGGGACTTGGGTTACTTATGTAAAAGTAAGGTTTTCTGAGAAACCTCAAACACTTTGTGTGTGGCCGGGTAAAGAGTGCAAGATGTAGCCCAAAGTAACTCTCGAGAGTGGAAAAAAATTTTTACTTAAAAGAAAAGAAAGGATAATTGACCTAAGTAATTATTTTAGTGTGTCTATAATGAAAGCTCTTTGTCCAGGACAATGGTCTTTTAGCCTTGTTAACTGGTATTCTGCAAAAATGCGTAAGATTGTTACAGTTGCTGAACAAAATCCATTTGACTGAGCATAATCACTTTGTTGTGGTGCGAGGCATAATAGCAGTTGCAGCGAAAATTTGAAGCAATTTTAAATATTCTTTTCACTGAAATTGTTTATCCACATTGCCAAAGCCTTTAAGGAAGTACTGATGTTTTTCACATTGTCAGGAGCAGCTGTGTTGGTCTGCTGTGGTTGTCTACCCACTAACTAGGCAGATGGTAGACAGTAGCTGAGGTGTGTCTGCTGTATTCAGAACTAACTTTTCTGGCTTGCAGAAAGCACAGCTGCCACACTATTATGATGATGATCCTTATGTATTTCAGACATGGGAGGCCTTATATAGAGCCATGTGCTTTGAAGGGGGTGATTAAGGTCTTTAGTGCATTGAATAAGCACTTACATACTCAAACTGCCGAGCGGTGTGAAAATATGAACTCCCGGTTAATTGGAATTTTGGATAGGGATCAGGGCAGGAGGTGTTCTCTAAGAATTGAGCAAGATTGTTTGTCACAGATAAAAGCATCTTACTGTTAATATATTAACGTAAAGACTTCTACAACAAACATTAGATACAAATGAGTCTGCTAAAAGAATTCATTTATTTTACCTCTTCTATACATGTCTTTTATTTAGAGTGACTGATAGTAGATGAAGACATGTAGAGAAATGAGTGGTTGATTAAAACCAGAGATTACCCCATGTAATTACATTTGGGAGGTGGCAAAACTCAGTTATCATGTATGAACTTTGCCAAGACAAAACCAGAGCCAAGTCTGGTCATGGATCTATGGCCTATAGAAATATAGAGCTTTACAGTACCCCAGTTTCTGCTGCTCACTTGATAGACTCATTAAAATAACGATTTCCTCATTCTCCTTCTGGTGTAGGGAGAGCTGGAAGCAGTTGAGCAGGTAGGGGTAATAAGTAGTGCTTGGGGCCCGAGGAAGCAATGAGACACTGACAAGATGCTCCAATTCCTGTTGATCTGAGGTGTTCATTCATTCTACCTCTAATTGAAACCATTTTCCTTGCTAATAAACCATTTCATCATGCTAGTGTTAGTAGAAGGGACATGCTGTTGCCAAGTAATTAAAACCCAATCCAAGTCAATGGAAAGACTTGTTGGGTTAGGTTGCTTATGACTGAATGCTGTTTATCAATTTGTGCCTTCACTATGTATATTTTTTCAACTCTCTCTGAAAACTCTGTCAGGTACAAAATCATATGAAATTAATATTGGCATTATTAAGGTCTCCATCATGTTAACATCATAAGCCCTGAGAGTTAACGTTTCAATTAATATTGTTAAAAATTAAATTGAAGCAATTTCTTCTGAGAGTCTTTACTGATAAGTTCCACCAGTTTCAAATTAATTGGTGGGTTCAGTTCAGTTCCTAGTGTGTATGTACTACCCCAGAATGACCATCACCATTAATTGTTGTCTAAATAAAGAGTCAAGTATTGAATGGACATGGAGACTGACTTATCCTCTTAGGGCAGGTCTTCACTACGGGGGAAGAGGGGGGTGTCAATTTAAGATACGCAAATTCAGCTACGCGAATAACGTAGCTGAATTCGACGTATCGCAGCCGACTTACCCCACTGTAGGACGGCGGCAAAATCGACCTTTGCGGCTTCCTGTCGATGGCGCTTACTCCCACCTCCGCTGGTGGAGTAAGAGCGTCGATTCGGGGATCGATTGTTGCGTCCCGATGGGACGCGATAAATTGATCCCCGAGAGGTCGATTTCTACCCGCCGATTCAGGCGGGTAGTGTAGACCTAGCCTAAGTCTTAGACTAATCCTTCAGATTAGTTTGAAATATGTTGCCGGGACAGCATGAGGAATCTTGCTCTGCTGGTGCCTATGCTATACCTTTTCTGGGCATAAAGGAGATGATTTCTGTCTCCTAAACTTGCTAAGAAGAAATGTTTTCCCCCAGCAATAAAAATATCTAAGGACATAATACCCCACAGTTCTTTCAGAGAAGTTAGATCTCTCAAAGCATTAACAAAAGTAACATGAACTTGGAATTGCTATAATAAAATACCTTTTCCTTCTTCATAATCTGTAAGGAATTTCAGTTGACCTTGAATTAGGAAGCAGTGGTGGGTGAATTTATTTCTGAAATGCCTGGTACATTGTGTTCATTGCCCGGCAATCTAACCCAATGCTATCATTCTCCATATGTCGATTTGTAAAATATAAGAACAATAACTTGCTTGTATATGATAGAAACAGCTGATAAGAAAAGACAGGAAAGGCTGGCCACTTGGTGCAATGTAAGTGGGAACAGAGAAATATGTTCAATTATATCTTAGTAGAGCTCTGGAATCAATGGCCCAGAGGAGGGTGTACAAGAGCAAACAAAGGAGGATGCCTCATGGAGCTGAAGAAAAAAGCTAGCGCATCATGATCAGGAAAGGACAAAGGAAATAGCCTGATCCCTCAGAAGCCGATGGAGGCAGACCTGCAAGCAAAGTACAAGGTGAGCAGGTTTACAGCAATAACAAAAAGTACTGTAGGGTTAGAGGATCATGTGGAGATGGTCACAGAAGAAAGCAAAAGTACTGTAGTGCTAAGGGAAAAGGTTTTCTGGAAGCCACAGATATCAGAAAGCACACTAAAGGCAACCATAAAGGTGAAGGAGATGAAGATCAAGGGTGGAGTAGAGGACTAATGAGCTGGAAGAAGATTTAGAGCAAGCAGGAAGACCCCACCTGAACCAGCTAACATGAGAGATGAAAGAACACAGGGTGGTAAATAGGAGAAGTGATTTCTTCAAGTTGGTGAACAATATCAGGGATAGGAAATGAAAAAATCTGCCTGAATTGAGACAGGAAAAAAGGTGCAGAAAAGAAATGGCCTGGGAAAGTGAGGAAATTGGTGAAAGTTCTTACAAGGACACCTATATTTGGAAAGAAAAATAATTCCTGTTTTCCTCATTGTAGAGGGCATGATGGTAGACATCGCTCTATAGAAAGTAAGTAGGATGGTTTTGCAGATCTAGAGAGGGAAAGCAGCAAGGATAGATGGAGTCATGGAAATATATCTAGCCACGGAGTATATACTGTGCTGTGGAAATCCTTAATAGGGCATCATGCTGGCATGTGCTTGCATTCAGCTCATTTTTCTATCAGAATGTGATGATTTAACTTTCTGTAGTGTTAAATGTATGTAGAAATATATGCTACCAGATGACCTATGAGTTCAGCTCCATCAGGGCTCTACTATATGCACTTCTAGTAGGAAGAGGAAGTCTGAGACAGAAAGTAGTGAGGGTGTTTGATAGTAAAGAATGAGTAAGAGAACTTCTAGGTCTGAGACCTCTAGCCCCAATAGTCTCCATCAGGCATGATTTATTTAATACACATGCATATATCAATTGAATATCTTTTCCTACAATGTAACCTCACTAATCCAATTTCACTGATCTACACACTTTGTACACAGTGTGTAGATTAGAAGGAAAAAAAGAGCTGTCTCTCCTCACTTCTTTATAAAGATTTAATAGCACGGTGCAGTAGTGAGTTATAATGGGATTAAAATTTGTTACTTTAGAAGATATATGGCATTATAGTTACTATTCTATTATGAAGCATTATACTTCTAAAAGGAAGCTAAAATTGTCAGACTACACAAGCAAAGTACATTGTGGTGCATTAATCTCCTTTCTATTGTATTTGTTCATTTACTGCACTAACCATAAAAATGGTGGAAGACTAGGAAGAAACTTCTCCCCCGGGTAGATCTATAACAATGTTTCTTGCATCATCTTTTGGAGCTTCTGGTACTGATCCAGCTTGGAGACCAGATACTAATTGGATGGATCACTGGTCTGATCTAGTATGGAAGTTGCATTATTGATACTTGCCAATTTGCAGCATTCAATCATTTGCCGGGTCTCTCAGTTACTAGTGCAAATTAGCTAGGTTCTACTGTAATTTCTACACATGCTTTACAGATACGGTGTCTGATATTTTCTGTTTCTGCAGGTGTGATATAACATTGACCCCGTCTCTTCTCTTAATCATGAACGGGGCACTTTTCAATCCTGCTATAACAGGAAAAAATGAAAGAACCAAAGACTTGGGACATTCTCTGGGAATTATGGTGTATGTTTTCAGCTGTTCAGAACAAATCGACAGAAAGGTACTGTATTGATTAAAATCATAGAAAAATCTTACAGCTTGCTAGCAATTAATGAGCTACAAAACTGGGTAGTATTCCTGCAACCCACAAGAACCCAGCACTTGTAAATTACTCCTTTCTGAAAGACAAAGTACAAATGAATCTGTCAACCTTTTACTCCGAATATTTGGGAAAAAAGAGTTTCTCAGTCTGATTTTGCCTTATTAGTAAGAGGCCTGGATATATTCAGTAATGTAGCCTCGGAGCCAAATCTTCATCTCTACTCTATCCCCTTTTGGTGGCACAGAGGGGACAGAAAGATGGCTTAAACAGCCAGCTGGAGATTCACCAAGTATTGGGGAATCTTTGATGGACATAGAGACAGCATAGCTGGCTCTGTACCACCTGCTTTTCGCCCATGCTCCCTGACATGAGCAGGCAGGAGCATGTGTTCATCAGCAAAAGGGAAGGGTCTGACATACACGCTGTGGGATATCCATGTTTTGTTTAAATTACTAGTAAATAGAAGGGTTTTTCTACACACGAGGCTTTGTGTAGTCTTTGGGTAGGTGCTTTGCATTGTTCAGAACTTCCATTTGATTTCATCTTTGTTTTCTAGCTTGAATAAATCCTGATTTTATTTAAAATAATTTTCAAATTACTGTTATTTTGGGATGAGGATTGTGAGCCATAAATGTAGAAAAAGAAAACCACCCATTGCGTTGTGCAAAATGCCCTCCTTGGGCACTTGG